>NC_040042.1:23328119-23448232 GCF_003713205.1 Coffea eugenioides | reverse complement strand
ACTTGAGGCCGAGGCGATCCAGGATAGGGCGACCAACGAGAAGCAAGCTGCACGTATTAAAGAGCTAGAATACGACGTGCTTGAGGTCGAAGATAGGGTTGACGACCTCTGCGCTCAACTGAGGGAGGCACGAGAGCGCGAGATTAAGCGAGCTCGCAAAGTCAGGGGTCGCGCTGAGTTGATCCTTAATCTTTGTGACGACGGCCTTGAGGAGTATAGCGATGAGGCTTCGTGTGCGGGGACCGAGGCTGGGGAGGAGTCTACTCCGTCGCCTGGGTCCCTGAGCCCAGCAACTGACTAGGCCTTGACTTCTAGGCTTCTTTTGGGATAGTTTGGTGGTTTTTGTTTGTACATAGGGATAGGGATAGAGCCTTAGCTAATCGTTTTGGTTGTTGGATTAGCTACGTGTAAATTTCTTTTGATAAGGCCATTCCTCGGGGGATCGTCTATGTTTGTTTCTGACTTGCCTGTACTTGACTCGACTGATTGTATATATGTGTGTGGCTTGATCTTGCTTGGCTTGTATATATATGTTTGTGATCCTGTTTGGACTGTATAAATATGTGTTATTGTGAAAGTTTTGAGTGTTACTTACATGCCTTGTTACTACTTTGGTTTAGTATTCTTGCCTAGACCAAGTAAACTTATGGAAGGTACACGGAGTGGTCGGGGACGTGGGCGCGGAACTAGACAACCCACACCGGTTAGGGGTACGGGGGAAACCTCTACTGGACCCAACCCTGAACCCCAAGCAGACCCTAATGTGCAAATAGCTGCTGCTATGCAGCAAATGACAAACCTGCTAGCACAAGTAGTGCAGCAACAAGGCCAGAACCCAAACCCTAATCCTGGAAACCCTGGAAACCCTGACCATCATGTCGAGAGCGAAGATAGAGCTCTCGAACGCTTTCAAAAGTTCGCTCCACCGAAGTTTGTTGGGGGACCCGACCCAGACGTTGCCGAAAGATGGCTTGAAAAGATGGTTGATATATTTGCAGCCCTACACTACCCTGACGAACGGCAGGTGACTTTTGCCGTGTTCCAGCTTGAGGGGGCAGCCCGTTCCTGGTGGAACGTAATCCGACAGAAATGGGAAAGGGAGCAGACGCCCAGGACTTGGGTGAACTTCATTCGAGAGTTTAATGCGAAGTTTTTCCCTCCTCTAGTCCAGGAGAGGAAGGAGGACGAGTTTATTAGGCTCCGCCAAGGGGCTCAAACTGTGGCGGAATATGAGAGTCAATTCACCCGCCTGTCCAAGTTTGCGCCTGAGTTAATCATGACGGAACAACGACGGATTAGGCGCTTTATTCAGGGTTTGAATGTTGAGATTCAGAAAGACCTCGCGGTGGCTCAAATCACTGCGTTTAGCGAGGTTGTAGAAAAGGCCCAACGAGTTGAAAGTGCACGGTTGCAGGTCCGGAACTTCCAGGCGAACAAGCGTGGCTTTCCTGGGAGTAGTTCTGGACAGGGTGAGAAGAGCACTCCCTCTAAATTTGGACGAGGAACGGGAGGTGGTCGATAATCTGGTTCTGGTAGAGGGACTTCATTCAGGGGTGGCCAAGCTGGGCGAGGACCAAGGGGAAATGCTCAAAGTGGCTCGGCTTCAGCACCTCGCGGTCCCTGCGGGCATTGCGGGAAGCCAAACCACACCGAAGACAACTGCTGGAGGAAACAGGGTAAATGTCTGCGATGTGGAAGCGCGGACCACCAATTGGCTACTTGCCCGGTCCTGAAACAAGATGGAAAGGGAAGCCAACCCCCGCCGAGGACTAATGCTGGACCAGCAAAGGGAGATGGGTCCAAACCTAAAGTGCCAGCTAGGGTGTATTCCTTAGAGCCCCATCAGGTCCCAGAGTCGTCAGAGGTCGTAGAAGGTACGATCCCTATTTTCCACCGCTTTGCCAAAGTTTTAATTGATCCTGGTGCCACTCATTCGTTTGTTAACCCTGATTTCATGTGTGGCATCGATATAAAACCTGCTAGTTTACCATATGACCTAGAAGTTAGTACACCTACGGGAAATCAACGTTTGGTGACTAGTATGGTTTATAAGGATTGTGATGTATGGGTAGGTGAAAAGAGATTTTTAGGCGACCTGATAAGCTTGTCCATTAAGGGGTATGACGTGATTCTGGGTATGGACTGACTAGCCAAATATAACGCTCAACTAGATTGTAAAACGAAAGTGGTAGAATTTTGCATTCCTGGCGAGGCAACCTTAAGGTTGGATATAAGGGGTAGGTTAGGCTCATCTGCTTTGATTTCGGGCATTCGACCTAGGAAACTGATAAGTAGAGGGGCGCAAGGATTTTTGGCCTTTTTGATTAACACCCCTACGGATAAGTTAAAAGTGGAAGACGTAGCCGTAGTGAGGGAATTTCCGGATGTATTCCCTGATGAGTTAGTAGCTTTACCTCCAGAACGGGAGATAGAATTCCAAATAGATCTGTTACCTGGAACCTCACCTATCTCAAAAACCCCTTACCGAATGGCGCCTGCGGAACTTAAGGAGCTTAAGTTGCAATTACAAGATCTTTTGGAGCGGGGATTCATTCATGAGAGTGGGTCTCCTTGGGGAGCTCCTGTCCTATTTGTGAAGAAAAAGGACGGAACCTTGAGGATGTGTATTGACTATCGGGGTCTGAACAATGTTACGATCAAGAATAAATATCCATTGCCCCACATCGACGAGTTGTTCGACCAGCTGCAAGGAGCAGTGGTCTTCTCAAAGTTGGACCTCCGACAAGGATATTATCAGTTGTTGATTAGAAAGGAGGATATACCGAAAACTGCTTTCAACTCGAGATATGGGCATTACGAGTTCGCCGTTATGCCCTTTGGACTGACCAATGCTCCCGCCGCCTTTATGGACCTAATGCATAGGGTTTTCAAACCCTATCTAGACCGATTTGTCGTTGTGTTCATTGATGACATTTTGGTCTACTCTAAGACACGCGAGGAGCATGAGGAGCATTTGAGAGTGGTGTTACAGACGTTAAGGGAACATCAGTTGTACGCCAAGTTTAGTAAATGCGAGTTCTGGCTGGAGAAAGTAGCATTCCTAGGGCACGTAATCTCCCACGAAGGTATTTCGGTGGACCCGGCAAAGGTAGAGGCCGTGACAAATTGGAAGAGACCAGAAAATCCCACGAAAATTCGTAGCTTTCTAGGGCTAGCTGGGTACTACCGACGTTTCATTAAAGATTTCTCCAAACTAGCAGGACCTTTAACTGACCTGACGAAGAAGCATGGTCGGTTCGTTTGGAACGCCCGATGCGAAACAAGTTTTCAGGAATTAAAGAGAAGATTGACCACGGCTCCAGTACTGGTCTTGCCAAATGGAGTGGACGGGTTCGCGGTGTATGCAGATGCGTCGCGAGAAGGCCTAGGGTGTGTTTTGATGCAGAACCGTAATGTAATTTCTTTTGCCTCTAGGAAGTTGAAGCTTCACGAGCAGAATTACCCGACCCACGATCTGGAACTAGCCGCGGTTGTGTTTGCTCTGAAAAAGTGGAGGCATTACCTATATGGGGTGACCTTTGAAGTGTACTCGGATCATAAGAGTCTTAGGTACCTTTTCTCCCAGAAGGAACTGAACATGAGGCAACGACGATGGATGGAATTTTTGGAAGATTATGACTGCACAATCAACTACCATCCGGGAAAGGTAAATGTGGTAGCCGATGCCTTGAGTCGTAAGGTGCAAGTAGCAGGGTTGATGATTAAAGAGTGGGATTTATTAGAATCCGTATGTGAGTGGAGACCCTGTCTTGGGAGCCATAAGGTGCTATTTAGCAATGTTAGGGTGACCTCCACTCTACTGGAACGCATTAAAGAGGGACAAAACGAAGATTTGATGGTAAAGAAGTGGAGAGAGAAAGTGGAGAAGGGAGAAACAACGGACTTCAATTTTAGTCCTGAGGGCATTTTGAAATATCGAAACCGAATAGTGGTACCCAAGGAGGAATCGTTGAAAACGGAAATTCTGGAGGAAGCTCATCGGTCCAAGTATACAATCCATCCGGGCAGCAGCAAGATGTACCAGGACCTGAAAGGAACCTATTGGTGGGACAATATGAAAAGGGAAATCGCTCAGTACGTGCAAAAATGTCTCATTTGCCAGCAGGTGAAAGCAGAGCATCAAAAACCATCGGGTCTGTTACAACCCTTGGAGATACCCGAGTGGAAGTGGGAAAACATCACAATGGACTTCGTTTCCGGTTTACCGAGGACGCAAAGAGGACACGATGCCGTTTGGGTGATCGTTGATCGCTTAACCAAGTCGGCCCATTTCTTGCCGGTGAACATGAAGTATTCCATGGACAAGTTGGCCCGACTGTACATGGACGAGATAGTAAGGCTACATGGTGTTCCTGTGAGTATCGTCTCTGATCGGGATCCACGGTTCGTATCTCGGTTTTGGCAGAAGTTTCAAGAAACCCTGGGGACTAAACTCAATTTGAGCACGACCTATCATCCTCAGACGGATGGACAGTCAGAGCGGACAATTCAAACTCTCGAGGACATGCTACGAACTTGCATTCTGGATTTTGGAGGCAACTGGGGTCAACACATGACCTTGGTAGAGTTTGCGTACAACAACAGCTTCCATTCGTCGATTCAGATGGCTCCATACGAAGCTCTCTACGGACGCAAATGCCGCTCGCCGATTTACTGGGACGAAGTTGGCGAAAAGAAAGCACTAGACCCGGCAACTATCCCATGGATGGAAGAGGCTCAAGTGAAGGTCAAGTTGATACGGCAACGACTCCAAACAGCTCAAAGTCGACAAAAGAGCTACGCGGATAACCGAAGAAAAGACTTGGAGTTTGAAGTTGGAGACCACGTGTTTCTCAAGATCACACCCTTACGAAGTATTACAGCGGGCAAAGGAAAGAAGCTTCAACCACGGTACGTCGGCCCCTACAAGATCCTGCAGAGAGTAGGAGCGGTCGCGTATCGATTGGAACTGCCATCCAATCTCTCTCGAATCCACGATGTGTTTCACGTCTCGATGTTAAAGAAGTATCATCCCGACCCATCCCATGTCTTACAACCGGAGGAGATTGAAGTAGATGAATCGCTTGCTTATGAAGAGAAACCTGTCCAAGTGCTTGACCGGAAAGTCAAAGAGCTCAGAACCAAGCAGATTCCGTTAGTAAAAGTGCTATGGAGAAACCATGGAATAGAGGAAGCTACTTGGGAAGTGGAGGAAGAGATACGAAAGAAGTATCCAAACCTTTTTGGGAGTTAAGGTGAGAAATTTCGAGGACGAAATTCTTTTAAGGGGGAGAGAGTGTGAGAACCCGTATTTCCCCTAATAATTTTCCTAGGGTTTTTCCCCTTTAATTGCATGTTTTCTGCATTTTCTGGCTTAGGAAAATTTTATTGGTGGATTTTATGAGTAATTATAGTTTTTAGATGATTTTTCTAGCATTGGGTAGTTTTTGAAAAATTACGGATATATTATGGACGTGGGCCCCACTAGTGCGATAAGTTCGGAAAAATTCGGCCAATAAGGTTAAGTTTCGGATACTGAGTGAAATTTATCGGGTGTTAAGAGATAAGTAGAGGATGTGATGTGATTGATGTGAGAGGAAAAAGAAGGATAGAAATGCATTCAATGGAGTGACAAGTGTCACATTTCCATTGGTTGAAGCCTAAGACAACTATTCACCTTTTTGACATTTCTTACCCTTGGATTAAATATCTCAAAAATTGACTAAAAATTCACTCTTTCTTTCTCCATGTTGGCCGGCCACCTTAAGCTCAAGAAGAAAGAAAACTTCTCCAATTTTAAGCTTCCAACTAGCTCAAATCATCCAAACCAATTGCTTACAATTGTTTCTACTCCATAAAATCCCTCCATTTGGTGCTAGTAAGTGATTTTGTGGAAGTGTTCAAGGAAGCTAAGGTGTTCTACAACTCCTTTTCTCTTGTTTACTAGGTAAGTGGTGTTTGAACTTCCTCCTACACCTAATGATGCTTAATTTGTGCCTAGTGGTGGCTAAAGTGCTGAAATTTGTGGTTTATTTCTTGGTTTGAGATGAATTGGTGAAGTTTTTATTTTATTGATGAATTTTCTGGTTTAATGTGATCATGATGTTGTGGCTATCTATGATGGTTGGTAATGAAGGGAAATGACTCTAGTAGGTGTATATGATTGGTAATTGCAACCAATTTTGGATTTGGAAGGATATGTGAAAAGTTAGGGTTTCATAACCCCCTTTCTGTCCGGTTTTGTATCATATGGTTACAGGCCGAATTAGCATTTGCCTAAAACATGAAAGTTGTAGGTATTGATGTGTTTGAGGTGCCTGTAAAATTTCAGGTCATTTGGAGTAGTGTAGAGTGAGAAATGTCGTTTTTACTGTTGCTGTTCTGGGTTGATCAGAATGTGCGAACTGCGTCTGAAATGGGTTGTTTTGACTGGTATTGTTTTGGATTTTGTTGTTGGTGTCTTCTGATGAAATTTAGCTTGATGGCCTAGCTATCATATTCCTTTGGAATTTCTGCATTTGGACCTGTATAGACTGAGTTGTACTGATTACAGCATAGTGTGATTTGTAAACCTGCAATTACGGTTCTGGTTTGGTTTTCTGCATATTTGACCTAGTTGTGCTAGGATTTGGACTGAGTGGCCTTCTACATTGTTGTAGCCCTGTCTTTTAGCTTCGATATGGTGGGTCTTACACCCTCATCCGATAAGCGTAACGCATTTTGTGGTATTACCGCATAAGGAGGCCAAAACTGTTTTTGTTGTTAGGGTGAATATAGTTACATTTCCTGATTTTCTGGTTTGCTATTATGCTTATATAGGCATATGAAACCCTATTGGGGTTGTGATTGGCATGCCTTTATGACTCGTTATCGAGTCTCATGGTATTTGTTTACGTGTTTTAGGGCGTGACGTTAGTGCACGACGTACTTTGGACGACGGTGCATGAAACCTCACCTACGTGAGTGGTGAGTATACTACTCACTTGGATGCTTATAATGTGGCTTTGCTATATGTGATTGTGATGCCTTGAAGGCTTGTTTGGCTATTGGAAATGATTAGGGTGAGGGTGTACTTGACCGCCCTCATTCCTTTTATTCCTGTGAATGACTGTTTACCGTTTCACTGTATTACTGTACTTGCTATATGAGTTATTGGATTCCATTCATGGGAAATTGTTTGGGTGTCGGTTGGACGAGTATCCAACGGCCCTACTGTACTACTGAGCTCAACCCCGTTGGTGGTCAATTGAATCGAGCCAGCGAGGGCTTGGTCGTGAAAATTGACTCGCCACGGGGACTGAAATGGGAATCTTGTGGTAATGAGACCCTTGGTTCCGGTGTACTCGAGTATCACCTAAAGCTACTGCTTGGAGTGCGGGCCCGGTTGGGGTATGTTGGGTGGAAGGAATGGAAGTGAAGTGAGGTCTACGGTTTGGTACTTTTAACATTGACGGAGGGTCAATGAGGTTGGATCAAGAATGTAAGCGTGGAAATGGGCTCTTGAGAGCCGTCCGTATCCTTTTACCGATTTGTTTTGCTTCTTATTTGTATACTTGAAATGAACGGTTATGCTTAAGTGATCTTTGTTGATTATGTGATAGTTGCTCACTGAGCTTTAGCTCACTCCGTTCCATTTGTTTTCCTTACAGGAAAATGATCACTTTTGGAAGATCATACTTGTTGGTTGTCAAATTGAGCCATGTATATGTCTATTTTGAATAGCTCTTTGCATGAAACCCTAATGTGTATTGGGTTCATCTTTTGATTGGCAAACCGAACATGTGTATCCATGATGAATGATTTTTGGCATGCCATTTGGTTGTAAATGTTGAATGTCAATGTATGTATATGTTGGATTGATGTTTGGTTGAACTCCGGATTCTGACGTGTCCGGTACTGTTCATCCGCGGCTTCGATTTTCATTTTTTTTTATATTTTGGTTCTTGTGGCTTGTTCGAGCGCGCTTTTACTTTCCCAAAACGTTTTAGATCGCGTGTTACTGCTCGTTAGTCCTGGCGAGAGCTGGGCAGGCAGTCCGCTAACCCCTTTGGTTCGCCTTAGGGGAAGGTGGGGCTGTCACACCGTGGCTGCTTGTTTGAGTGTTTGGTTCATGGTGGATTTATTCGCTCTCTGTTGTTTGCTCTCTTTTACATCAGTAGATATTGATTTCATGGGCTGGAGTGTTTAGATTTCGTATGTTTTTCAACAAATCCGAGTAAGGAAATGCATGTCATCCGAACCTGGTGCATGGAAAATTTCAGGGAAATGAAGAAGTTTCGGGCTGATTTTTGCTAATGCTTCGTTGATTGCTGTTCTTTCTTCTCTTGTTGTTTGTATGTTAGGATGTTGAACTTTGTTTTTCTGGTTTAAGATCGCGGTGTGATGTTGGTTTGGGATGTTGGCTGTGTTCGGATGAAAGACACATTTGATGAACAAAAAAAAATAGAGAGTCGTAGCTGGAAAATTGCAGAACATGTCCAGATCGCATGCACTTCCATTTCAGTTTTTTTTGATTGACTTTCAATGGTTTGTCTTCTGCTATTATGTTGTGTTGCGGGAGTTTAATGGATTGGGGTTAATGAATTTGATGGTTTGGTTTGAGAAGGCCTGAGATACCTCGGTTGTAGTGGTTTAAGATCGCAGAAACCAGTAAAAATGAAAGCTGTCTTCGATTAGGCTGCTTTTAAAAAAAATTTTGGAAAGCACATATTTTTGACCTATCCCCAATTATCTTTGTTGTTTGTTTAAGGGTGTGATCATGATGAATATAATGCATGTTGAGATTGCAAGTTGCCTGAGTTTGCTGATAAGATGCATCCGCAAGTTATTTCCTTTGAATCTTTACTGCATTTTCATAGCTGATAGCATCGTTGAACCTGCTGGGAATGGGTAGGTGCACCTGTGTGTTGCTAACAATGCTAAGATGAAGTTTTAATAAGGTGGTTAATGACCCTAGAGTCTGTTTGATGTTGGGTAGAAGAATGATTTGGTTTTTCTTTGTTTCATGGCATGACAGTGGTAGTTCGTGCATTTAGCTCCTCTCTATTTTATGACAAGATAATACTAATCCATACCGAATTTCCCTTGTAATAGTCTGCTCTATGTATGAACAAAAATCATCAGCTCATTTTCGTTCATGAAACTAGAGTGAAGTGAGCGAAGTTGCTGCAAATCCTCACGTTGCTTTTGCTGTTTTTTTATGGTTGCACTTGTAGTGAGGTAGAGACAAATGCATATTTCGGATGCTGCGATTGTCCATTGGTTGCTGATCTCCTTTTGTTCAATGTACAGCGCACATTTTATCATTTTTAGATGGATTGTGCTTGTTTTTTTATTAAAACTGATGCTTTGCTGTTCAGGGCAGCAACAGCAGAAAATTTCCCAGAAAATTACATGCTCCCATTCCTACGCTTCTCCTTTCTTTCTTGGTTTGTTTTGGACGTTGAATTTTGTGAATTCGTTGTTTTGGAATCGAGGCTTTGATGTTGGGTTGAAATATTAACTTGATTTGGATGGAAAGATTGCATTAGAATGAACACAATAATTGCAGGAAACGTGGTTGAAAAATTGCAGAAGAAAGCTTTCGTTGCATGCATGAAAAGATTTTTCAATGATTGCATTCTAACCTCTTGTCTTTTGTCTAATGCCACTATGGCCCAAATAATTGGAAAAGTCAAGCATATCGACCCCTCAAACTTTCTTTTTCCTTTCAATTGAGTCCTCATTTGGCGAATATGGGTTTGTTTGGTTATTTAAATGCTTTTAATGATTCAATTCCCATTTCATGTGATTATTTCTTGATTAAAGTGATGCCTTGACCCTTTTCATTAATTTGAAGGGTAAATAAGTAATTTCATTTCATAGGGACCCCAACTCAAGGGAGGTACACCCTATCCCTTATTTTTTTTACTTTACTTTATGACCCTATGTGTACTTATGTGATTTATGTGTTTAATTGCATGCCTTTTGACTGTTGTCATTTTATTTATTTATTCGCTTTAGTCATCTTAATTTCGTATATTTATTTTAGTTCATTTTGATTATTTAAAAGGCATTTAAATGCCAAGTTTTAATAGTTAGGTTTATTTTATTTATTTTTGTTTCCCCCATTAGATTGTAGTGGGGCCCCCTCAAATGTAATAGCTAGGGTTTTATTTGCTTTCTTTTTGCTTGTGTGGTTTGCATGCTTACGTGCTATGTGTTACCGCTTTCTTAGGGTCTTGCATCTAGATATCATGATTATGTGTTATGTGTTTATGTGATATTATGTGTTTACTCGCTTTATTATGTTTTTATGAGACTATAATTATTGTGTGACATTATCACACTAGTCCAACGCTAGTTGTGATCCGTTTCTCGATACCACACTAGTCCAACTCTAGTTGTGGTTTCCTCGTTCGATTTCTCGCTAGTCCAACGCTAGTGAGAAAGTAGAAATATGGGCTAGTCCAATGCTAGACCCTTAGGAGCCCTTCGCGCGTTAGATCATGATTGTATGATAAAATCACTTCATCTCATGCATATTTTTCACTTTCTAGGGTCTTTTATCATTTTGTATGATATTCCCCTTATACGTATAGCCCTTATCCCTAATTTCCCTATATATATACCCCTATGTATGATACATAACATTAGAATTGCATTTCATTTTAGAATTGGGATTAGGGTAGTGCATTTGCTTGATTAGATTAGGGAATGCCCCTTGGATATGGGATATGGACGAGTTTGACTTTCTAGCCTTAGCACGCTCGTATTCCCTCTATTAAAGGGAAAATTGAGTCACGAACATTAGTCCCCCGTACCCGACATGATGCATTCCTTTAGGCCGCGTATATTTGTATAATTACTTTTATTTTCTTTTTCTTTTCTTAAAGCCACATATTCTTGCATTATTCGTGACCTCTCCAAAGAGTCCACATTGGGCGTTACAATTAATGTGATTGGCACCATTCGAGTTTTGAAGAGAAATTTTGACCCCTCGATACCCTCCTAGGTCTAGAGTTTGCATCCATATAGTACATCCAAATGTGATAAATTTTTAGGATAAATTAAGAAAATCTTTCACTAAATCACGCAACTAGCCTTGGCTAGGTCGAAAGGGTGCCTCGGATTTTTATCCTTGCCTTCCCTTTCTTCAAATGTGACTCCCGAACCTTTTTCTTTGATTTACGTAGACTAGGAGTCATTTAAAAGGGGTTTTTCTACCTTTTCCTTTGAAAAATTCATTTTTAGGTGACTTGGTACACCTTAACTCTATACCAAGTGGCGACTCCGATTTTGTTTTAAAAACCCTTTTTAAACTATAATTTGGGCCCAAATCGTCGCACTTTCAAACCCATTTAGGCCATTTTCCTTTATTCATTTTCTAAAGACAAAAACTTATTCTTTCCAAAAAACCAAAAATCCATTTTTCTAAACCCCTTATTTATTTTGAAAAATGGGGGCGCGACAGTTGGCGACTCTACTGGGGACTTAGAAAGTCCGAGCAAATTTGATTTAGTCAATCTTTTTCTTCTTTTAACCTTTTCATATATCGCATTTGGATGTTTAGGGTTGCATTTTTCCTTTTTTTAGGGTTTTGCATTTCGCGCGTATCAACTCACTCCCTCACACATTTGCGTACGATTGACTTGATGGATGAATGGTTTATCTATGTGATCCCGCGATTTGCATTGCATTTGGGTGGGGGACATTACCCTAGAGCCTCGCGTTGGTTTTCGATCTCTCCCCTCCAAAAAGGAGCACTAGCATACGTGCGTATGTGACAGCCCCACCTCCCCATAAGGCGAACCAGAGGGTTCGGCGGGCCGCTTGCCCAACTCTCGCCGGGACTCAGTCGTTCAATACATTCCTCAAACAGATTACAAGATAAAACTCAAATATTACATCAAATTCTCCAATAAATAATTACATATCAAAAGCGAAGCGTCCATGCTTCCACTGCGCCACTCTGATCCATGATCCAACTATTATACAAGAGGAAGTCCAAATTCAAAGTACACATGAGATAATTCATCCGATCTCAGGAATAAGTACTACAAGCCTTCCTTCGCCTTGAGCCCTATGGAGGGGAATAAAATATTTTTGGGGTGAGCTAGAAGCTCAGCGAGTAACCAGTAAAATCAGTAATCAAATCGGTTTAACAAATATTTCAATTTCAATGATGTCATAAATTCAAATGATAAGTCCAGAAACAATTACAACATTTACAAAACATTAAATATGGAGTATCAATAATTCAAGAAACATGTACAATGGAAAGCGATAGTAACATTCATGAAAAGGATACATTCGTTCTCCTGTCATTCCCCTTTTTTTTATTCCTTTGAAATTGCATTTTTTTTTTCATTCAACCTTTCCCGGACATCGTCCAGGCTCCACCAACCTCCACCAACCTACAAAGGTAATACTCGAGTATACCAAACGTTCACCCAAGTCCCTAATCGCCCGACCGAGTCCGCTTCTGGCTCGAGACGACCGGTAACAAGGGGCAATGGCCAGTTCAGCCCAAAAGGCTTACATTCATGCGCAAGTAGCATTTAATCATTAACCATTGAAAATTTCACATGTATTTAGGTCGAGTGCGATAAAGTACACACTCACCTGGAAAACTCGTTTTAACAATCATTGAAAGCACTTAACACATTATCAATCAATAATAACAAGCCAATAAGTCAAAGAATATAGCAAACAAGGAACACTCTCATATAAGCACGCATGATATGCAAGAAAACAGTTCAAAAGTAACTTTGGAAACAGTTCAAAAGTAGCTTTGGAAACAGTTCAAAAGTAGCTTTGGAAACAGTTCAAAAGTAGCTTTGGAAACAGTTCAAAAGTAAATAATGCAAGAAAAGTTTCACAAGTACTTTGGAAATAGTTTAGGGTCACTCACCTCCATGGCTCAGAAATCATCCATCATATAACATTGCCTTGCTCAAATCCAAGTCTTAAATCACAAACTCAATGCAAACAAATCCCTTCAAAGTTCGGACAGCACTTCCCCTGAATTTGCTAACTTTTCCAGCCATCATGGCTTCATTATTTCCTCATTTCAACCCAAAGGTACACACACAACAACAAGTTCATCCAATAGCCATTCAGCAAGCTCCAAGTAGTACTAGTACAAGTCAAGCTAGGGAAAAGTCCGGAAAAGAAAGTTAAGCTCAAAACCAGAAAAACAGTTTTGGACGTCATTTTACGGTAATGGTACCAAAGGCGCTACGATTGTCGGATGAAGATGAAAGACCCACCGTTTCGAAGCTAAGAGATAGGGCTACAATGTTACAGAAGGTCACTCAACCTAGTTTCGAGTGTAACCAGGTCAAAAATGCAAGATACTACACCAGAACCGGAAAAACAGATTCACAGAACGTATTCTAGCGGAAACATCATAAATCGGTCTTCCTAAGTCTAAATCCATAAATTCAAAAACAAGCTGAAAGATAAGAAACAGGGCTACATTTCATCAGAAGACCTCAACAACCAATTCGGAAGCAATTCCAGCCAAAACAACCAATTACAGGCGCAATTCTTATATTCGGGTAAAACCAGGACAGCAAGGGTAATTTCGATTTTTCTCACTCTACGCTACTCCGATTAACCTGAAATTTTGTAGGCCCCTCTAAAATATCATTCCCTACAACTTTCATTTTTTAACCCAAGGCCAATTCGGCCTCTATCTATGAGCTAAAAATTCGGGCAGAATGTTATCATCATAAACCCTAATTTTCCAGATTTCTTCCAAAACAGAAATTGCTTGCAATTTACCACTTTTTCCACCTCACAGAGTCCTTACATACCATTTCCAATCATCATATATAACCACACAATCATATCCATATGAAAAACAGAAAAATCCCCAATAATTATAAAACTTCACCAATTCAACCAAAATCAAGATATAATCCATAAAAGTGCATCTTATACCACCACCAATCATGAATTGAACATCATTAGAGGAAGGAGAGGGGTCCTTCACAACTCACCTTAGCAATACAGAGAATAGAGCAACTAGTCACCTTAACTTTCCAAACAACTTCACAACCAAGCTCAACTCCACCAAACTAAGAGGTTTTATGGAGTAATTGGAAGATTAATCGGTTTAATTGAAAGATTGGGCAAGATTGGAGACTAGAAAATTGAGAGCTTTTCTTTCTTTCTTTGAGCAAGAAAATTCGGCCAAGAAGCTTGCAAAATGAAGAGATTTTTGGCCAATTTTAATTAAATGGTAAAGTTATGAATAGTAGTCAAACTCAAGACTAAATCTTATGGTGACACTTGTCACCTTTAGGTTTAAAACTTATCTTTTTGTCTCTCCAATACAAATATTTTAACACCTTGTAAAATAATATCACTTAATACAAAATTCCAACAAGTTGTCAAAAATATAATGCATTTACCGCACTTGCGGTCCCACGTTCAAAATACGCTCTTAATTTCTCAAAAACTAACCGATACTAGAAAAATCATTTTAAAACTATCTTTGCTCATAAACTTTATCTGGGGAATTTTTCTAATACAGAAAATGTAGAAAAGGCGGGCGATTAAAATAAAATAAACCCTAGAAAATTAGAAAATTTCCGGATTCTCATTCTCATTCTTTTCGGGGCGTCACAGTGTACGCTTTATTATTTATCCCTCCTTTATTTTTCTTTTAGTGGCTTGTCACGCCACTCCACCCTATTAGGATTAGGCGACCCACTTGGACGTGTGATCGCGACATGACGTGTGTGTAGCATGATCTGAGGGGTCACTCAATCTTCCGCTTTAAGCTTTGGGTTGATAGCCTTTAGCTTTTAGTCGAAGGTTGAGGATTTTTGATAGATTCACTCAGACATGTAGCCGTGACATGACGTGTGCATAGCAGTGTCTAGGGAATCGCTCAAGCCACTGACGAAGAACCTTGGAATTGATAACCTTTAGTTTCCAAGTCTGAAGGCTCGAGGACCTCAAACCTATCGAGTCTAGATGCATTAGTCAGCCAATACCTCATGCATCCATGATAGTTTACCTAGGATAGAGTCTGCCTTACCCTATTAGGGACACTATTCACGAGGGGAGGGATCCAACCCCTCTTATTGCTTTATCTCTTTGTATTGCTTTGCTACAATGTGTTATGTGTATTTATTGAACTAACTTTTCTTGATTTTGTCTCTATTGCATTCATCAGCCCTAGGAAATAAGAGTCCTGGCATGGCACTCTCTAAGAGCCTATCCCGTTTGATGTGACACCTTTAAATTCAATGCTTCGCATTTGTAATATGAATACATTTCATTTTAGGCTCACCCCGGCATACAAAAAGGGGGTTCCCTTTAGGTCACATTTCATTTGTGTACTGCATATTTATATGCTTTGATAAAATGGCATCATGCATAAACCCTAGAGGGATTGCCATTTAGGGAATCCCACATTAGGGATAAGCCAACCCTATATTTCCATGGGTATTTAACCCTATCTTGGGATTTGCATGTTTAAATTCATGTTTTAACCAGAAAAGTGGGACCTGTAGGTAAGGTATTTGACACCGGCTTTTGTTTCTAGATGGAAAGTCCTCGCTGAGTCCAACAGATGTTAGTAGTACCGTTGGAAATACAAAGATGGCCCATGTTGCTTTCACCCAGTGAGATTAACCAAGTAGCCGCTCAATTAGGACACATCGGGGATTTCAAGGACATTAAGTCCGACGGCTACTTGGTAGAAGCTTTGGTGCATCTATGGGACTCCACTTGTTCCACTTTTAGAGTAGGGAAAAGGGAAATGACCATAAAAATTGAGGAGGTCGCTGGATTTCTCAATTTGCCGATTCAGGGAACTGCCGTGATATTTCCATTAGTGTCTAACAAGGCCGAATTTTGTCGTTTCACCTGGTTAAAGGAATCAGCAATACGAGGGTCGGACCAAAATATAGAGGCAAAGTTCTTATTTGATCAGTTCGCGTTAAGGGATGGGTTTGAGAGGCACTAGGAGATTTCTCGTTCACTTCCAAGGAAATGTGGGAACGAAAGAGAGTTTGGGTGTACGAGTTGGTTATGGCTGGAACCTATCTTTTCCCTAGAAAAGACAAAAAGATCGCCTTTGACCTCACTAAAATCTTGTATGACCTATTCCTAGGAGTGAAAGATAAGCAGTGTTCTATTATCCCGACTATTTTGGCCGATATTTTCGTAGCCTGCACTACCTGTCAGAGAGGAAAAAAGTTCTTTTGTGGTTCAAATTGAATTCTACATGTATGGGGTATGAAGCACTTCATGAGACGATCGTCTATTCCTAAGAGTCTACCAATGTCTGCGTACAACTGGATAGTCACACATCACAAGAGGGTTAATAGAGATAGTCTGCCATGTAATGCATCTGAGTTTGTGGATTTCTTGAAGAATGTGACCGATCAAAATATTAGATGGGTATTGGATTGGACCAATTGTATTAAACCTGTTCTTCGCACCCAGGCATCCGAATTTGTTTTCTTACTGGGTACCCAAGGAATCACTGCATACACCCCAAAGAGGTTTCTCAGACAGTTAGGACGTACCCAAGAAGTGCCGCTTGCACTTGATGTGAGTGAGTTTACCATCATTTTTAATGAAGAAACGTGCCCAAACCAATTCCCTATGAAAGACCAGATTATTGAGGCATGGGTGACGATATCTGATGACGAGTGTTTTAAATACATCCCGGAACTCAAGCAGAAGGGTTTGACGACTCCACAATACGAAGACTGGGCAAGAAGATCCGCTGCACAAGGAAAACAACATGAACCAGCCGAGGAGGTGGAAAAGTTGAAAGCCATTATCAAAGCAAAGGACAAGGAAATTCTGCAGTTAAGTAAGTCTGTCGAAACATACAAGGGAATAGCGGAGCAAAACAAGCAATTCTACGAAAATGAGCGAGAAAAGCGTCAAGAGCTGAAAAGGAAATGCGGAGAATTGTATGATCAAGCTAAACATGTTGGAATTCCATATGCTAGAGAAACTAGGGATTCTGTATTAGATAGGCTCAGAAATTTTGGCAATCTTGTACAGAATCGTCTTTGTGACATGATGTAAACATGTTGGCAAGTTTATCAATGAAATCGATCTTTCTTTGCATTCATAAAGGATTGTTGTCAAAAATAGGTTTGTGTCACGGGTCCCATTTTGAAGGTGTTGCATCATACTAGGCCAACCCTTGGCGTAAAAAGGGCCCCCAATAGGACATGCATCCCAATTTTTGGATATTTACTAACTCTTGTCTTTTTCTTTTTCTTCGTATTTTTTTTGGAAAAGCTA
The DNA here is from genome assembly GCF_003713205.1 of Coffea eugenioides. Taxonomy (NCBI): domain Eukaryota; kingdom Viridiplantae; phylum Streptophyta; class Magnoliopsida; order Gentianales; family Rubiaceae; genus Coffea; species Coffea eugenioides. Next base: position 23,430,967 of record NC_040042.1, on the reverse strand, counting down.
AGCAAGGGTTAAAACTAAAGGCGATTCCTTTCAAAATTTTCAGGTAATATTTAAACATAGCTTCTCGTCGAAACCCCATCATAACACGATCCCGTAGTCAAGCCCAGAGGAGTCGTGTAAATATGAGTTCACAATCGGAACCATCGGATAGGTCTGCTACTACCGCTCAACCTGAAACTACGAGTTTAGGGGTTCAGCTAACCGAGATGCTTACTAAGTTTGGTGAGATGGCTACCGAGATGGCGGCCCAAAGGAAATTGATTGATGAGCTTATCAGCAGCGGAGTTCAACCCGAGCCCGTACCCGTTAGACAACCTGAGCAAGAACCATTTGTCATACATTCGATTCAAGCTACCTTTACTCCATCATTCCCTATTCCACCCAAAGAAACTTTCACTTATGCCACCACAAATTTGCTATACACTTACCCTCATAATCCTTCATTTTTTCCTACTCACATGCGAGGTCCACAACCCCAAGTCACTTCAAATATACCACCTGAGCCACATACCTTTTATCACACTGCTGCTGAGCCCTTCCTGCCAGACCATACTGTCCAAGCTAAACCAGAGATAGGAGAATCTTTTGCTCCCGTTGATATGAAGCTGCTCAAGCGCCTAGGCCGTTTCGATGAATTTATGAGGAAAAGTCAGGGTTTGAACAAGCAAGGAGTCCTGGATTACGATGAGCTTTGCCTTTTTCCGAATGTTCAGTTGCCTGAGGGGTTCAAAACCCCTAAATTTAACAAGTATGATGGGACGGGTAATCCTAAAACACACCTCCGGCTGTTTGCTAACAAGTTGGGAAAGCCCGTAGACGATGAGAATCTGCCTCTAAGGTTGTTTTCGAAAAGTCTGGAGGGGGATGCACTCGACTGGTATTCCAATCTGAAACTTGAAGAAGTAAAGACCTGACTTGACTTGTCCAATGCTTTTGTGAGGCAGTATGAGTATAACTGCGAGCTGGCCCCGACACGAACCACGTTGGAAGGAACAAAGAGAAAACCCTCTGAGGATCACACGACTTATGCTAAGAGATGGAGGAAAATAGCTGCAAAAGTCGAGCCACCAATGACTGAGGACGAAATCATATGCACTTTCATTAAAGCACATGATTCGCCGTACTTTGAAGAAATTTTTCGCATGACTGGATGCTCGTTCGCCGCTATTGTCAATAAGCTTGAGGAGTACGATGACTTCGTAAGAGTTGGGAAGATTGTTAATGTCTCTGCCCTCAAATCGCAGTTGGATGCTCTGCAAGGACAAGGGAGTAGTAGGAAAAAACCGCAATTTAAAAAGAAAGAGGGGGAAGCTGCCTTCATCTGGGATCAAAACCTTACACCAAGACCCAGATTTCAACACAAATCAACCTATTCACCACCTTATCCCTACTATCCAAGTCCTCACCCTATCTATAATACCAATATCTCTTACCCCCGACCTCGCCCAAATTACGCCAACCCGCCTACGGCCCCTTTCCAAATATCTCAACCTAACTTCCAACAAACTCGTCCTCGACCTCTTTACCACCAAAGAGTTCCCCCACCGAACAGACCCACCTACAGCTATCCCCAATCTACTGAAACCTACAATCAAAATCGCACCCGAACGTTCACTAACCTAGGCAGGCCTTTGGATCAGTTGTATGAGCAATTAAAGGCTGCCGGTAAAATATGTGTGATTCCCCCTCCAACTTACCCTTATGGCATGCCGGCTGGGTATAATCCACAAGCTACTTGTGCTTATCATTCAAGAGTACCTGGTCACTCCACTGCCAATTGTCGACTCCTCAAACATAAAGTTCAAGACATGCTCGAAGTAGGGGAAATCGTGATTAGGAAAAGAGAAGAGCAAGGACCGAATGTGAGCAAGAACCCCTTGCCGGAGCACACTGATACTGTCGGAGTTATTATGGATGATGAGGAATTCGAAGAGCTTGTCCGAAGCATGTCAAATGAGACAGAAATGTTTGGTATAATGGATCAACCTTTTGTGATAGAGGAAGCATCGTATGAGGAAGATAAAAGACCCTTCATTTTAGACCTAACTCCATCCGAAAGTGCGGCTTTAGAACCTGTGGTAATTGAATTCCCGGAATAGGTGCCAGTTTTAAGTCTACGACAAGTGCCGTGGAACTATAGTGAGCCCATTTTGCAAATTGGGGGTAAACAAGTTTTGAATGAAGAAGTGTCTGTTGTTACGAGGTCAGGAAGGATTGCAAGTTCATCCACTGCTAGCACCCCAATCCAAGTAAGCAATCGTGAGCCGATTACCAAACCCATAGTGACTGAAAAGGAGGCATGGGATTTTCTCAAGAGACTTAAGAGAAGCGAGTACAATGTGGTCGAACAGTTGAACAAAATGCTTGCCCAAATTTCCATCTTAGACTTGCTTTTCTCCTCCGACTTGCACAGGGATGCGTTACTTGAAGTTTTGACTAAGGCTCGGATTCCCAAGGATATTTCGGTTGACAATTTCTCCCACATAGTCGGAAATGTATTGACTGCTAAACAAATCACTTTTTCTGATGAAGAGCTGCCTGCGGAAGGAACTGGTCATAATAAAGCTTTATATGTAGCCGTGAGGTGCAATGGAAAAATGTTGCCTAAAGTACTGATCGACAATGGGTCTGCCCTCAATATTTGTCCTTGGAGCACGTTGGTGAAGTTAGGGTTGCAAGATGTCAAATTAAAACCCTCAGAGACCGTAGTACGAGGATTCGATGGAGCCCAGAGGGAGTCCATAGGGGAAGTAAATTTGGTGGTCGAAATGGGGCCCGCTCAATTTCAGATAGCCTGCCAAGTTATACACTTTCCTAATATCTATAATGTTTTACTCGGGCGACCGTGGATTCATAGCTCGGGCGCTGTGCCCTCTTCCTTGCACCAAGTATTGAAATTTGTGGTGAATGACCAGCTGATAACCATTTTTGCTGAAGAAGATTGCATTGTAATTGCCGATTCCGAGCTTGAGGAGGATGGTAATCGAAATGCTTCTGTGTCTTCCTACCATACGGCTGATATTGTCTTCGTGAGTTGCGTAACGAGTGAGGATTCGAAAGACAATGTTTTTGCCAGCAGCCAGTGTTATAATGTCCAAGGAGATGATTCGCGGAGGATATGAATTTGATAAGGGATTGGGACGCAATCTACAAGGCATTCTGAAGCCCGTGGAACTCATCGAAAAGAGGGACCAATTTGGTTTGGGATTCCGTCCGACTGCCAGAGATATACAAGAGATGAAAGCGTGCAAAAGGGCAGAAAAAGAAGGCAAGTTAGGTGCTTTAGACATTCCGCCATTACGCTATACCTTTCCAAAGCCAGCTGAAGTCATTACGTCTGAGTTTAGCCCAATTGACGAAGTGGAGACAAGCCTGACTCATTTGTTTGTGGGAGCAATATCCGAAAATGGCCCGTCAGATGATGCCGAATTCCCAGACATTCCCCAAGGAGCTATACACAACTGGACCGCCGAGTACTTCCCTGCGCGAAAGGAGTTTCGGTAAATCCACAGGGGGTTGTCGTTTACTAAAGTTCATGAAAAGTTTTTCTTGCATATGTAAATAGTTCAATGAAAACATCTTTTGCACTTATGTTTTAGCTTGTTTCCGTTTTGATTTGAAGTTTTATGAAAGTGCATAGTTTGTTTTATCATGCCGTTCATTTATGTGTTTATTTGCTTATTGTCTCGAATTTCTTAATTCTTTCAGATGGCCAAAAATAAAATTATTTGACCCGTTGGATATTGTCGCGCCCCACTTTTCGATTCGAGTTGAATTGTGTGGTGTGTGGTGTGTAATGTGTGAACGTGTGCAAAATGAAAAGTAAAAGGCCATGGGACTCAGAATGCGACGATTTGGCCAAGTGAAGTTCAAAAGGGTTTTTTTTGTATCAAAAATGGAGTCGCCACTTGGTATAGAGTTAGGGTGTACCAAGTCACCCAAAAAGTGTTTTTTGTTTTTGAATAAAAAAAGTAAATAAACCCTTTTTGAGAACTTTGGGTCTACGTAACCAAAAGAGGGATCGGGGGTCACATTTGACGAAGGGGAAGGCAAGGATAAAAATCCAAGGCACCCCTTCGACCTAGCCAAGGCTAGTTGCGTGACTTGAACCATTTTTCCTAATTTTTCTACCCAAGGTATGTATCGCATATTGGATATGTCTATATGAATGCAAAAACCTAGACCTAGGGGTATTGGGGGAAATTTCTCTTCAAAGGTTGAGTGGTGCTAATCACATTAATTGTGAAGCCCAATAATGATCCTTTTGGAGAGGTCACACCTAAACCTAAATGACGTGAAAAATGAGTGGAATGCATGCCATGTGAAAGTGTGAGTTTGTGTGAAGTGAGAAAAATGATAAAAGTAATAAGATAAGAGTGAAGGTGTGCGAATGTAGATGAAAGTACTCGTGTGCGAGTGAAGATAAAAAAGTGTTCGTGTGCAAGTGAAGGTGAAAAGTGTTCGTGTGCAAGTGAAGACAAAAAAGTGTTCGTGTGCAAGTGAAGGCAAAAAAGTGTTTGTGTGCAAGTGAAGGTGATAAAAAGGTGCATGTGTGCAAATGAGACGAAAGTGAAAGTGTAATGATAGAGTGGATTGAGAATGCATGAGCCTAGGGAATTCATGCATATTGGGTACGGGGAGACCTAAATCGTGACTTGATTTTCCCTTTGATTAGAAGGCAAAACTAGCGTGCTAAGGCTATCGAGTAGCCACACTCGCTCGTTTCCCTTATCGGAAGGGGACTCTCCAAGCAAATGAACCCTAACTAGCATGAAATGCAAAAAATCCTAAAATGGAGGGAAAAGGGGTTCGAGGAGCATGCCAAGTGATAAAACTAAGAAAAATGCATGATATGTGGTGAACAAGCAAATGATATGCACTAACAAAAAGGGATGGCCTAATGAGCCACAACTAGCATTGGACTAGTATGGTGACGTACATTCATCCATTCCATTCATTCATGGTTATGAAAGCAAGTAGACATGCCAAAACACTCGTAAACACGTAGCACGTAGCACTTAGCATGCTCGACTAGATGCAAGAGCCTACTAAAGCAATTAAACATGTAGCAACAAAAACAAGCAACCAAGGGGAAGGGGAAATGGACCAGATGCTCTACGAGCCCTATCTATTACAAGCCAAGAGGTGTACACATACCCCATAAAAGCATAAAGGGGAAAGGGAAATGGACCAGATGCTCTCCGAGCCCTATCTATTACAAGCCAAGAGGTGTACACATACCCCATAAAACTTAAATAAAGGTAAAAGCAAGTAAATGCAGGCAAGGAGGTAAGGAAAGCGGAGTAGGCATGCATATTCACATAACACGTAGGAGCACATAAGGCTAAATGTAGTGCAAATGAGGGATAGAGTGTACCTCCCTTGAAGCGACGCCCTAACGTAGTGAAATTACTAACTTACCCTCCAAAATAAAAGAAATGGTCAAGGTACCAATTTATTTGGGAAAATTAAAGAAAATGTGCAAAACAAAGCTCACCTGATCATAAAGTCCCTAAAGCTATGACTTAAGTGCAATTGAAACAAAACATAGTAGTCAATTGAAGCAAAAAAAAACAATGAAGTTGTAAAACTAAAACTACCAAGGACCAAATTGAGGAGATTAATCAATTGGTTGGGTCATAGTGGAACAAGGGGAGACTTGGGGGGTTAAAGTGCAATTTTTAAAAGCCCAATTTGCATGCAAGTTCCATACAATTACGTTGAAACTTAAGCTTCTGCAACAACCTGCTGCGTCTCCTAACACATTCTTATTTAAACACACAGCCTTTAATCAAAGCTATTCAACCAAAATCATGATTCCAAACTAAGCAATGAAGCACTGAATTGCCACAATCCAAGCAGACAAGAAAACTTATAAGGAGACCACACAAAATCCAGAAAACAAGAAGATTCGAATGCTAAAAAAAAAATCAGCAACCTTGGTTTGCTCTCCTAATTTTATGTTTTATGGAATACCTAAGGAAAGAGATTGAAACTACATGCCATTTTGACTGTATAAATGAAACAGAACTTGAATTGAGCTACCCAAACTCCAGCCGACAAGATTTCTGAAAAACAAAAGCTTTACATGGCAACAGACATAACCCACGGCAAAACAAATCTCAGACAACTGACTCAGGCCAAACCAACCTCACACAAACTTTAGAGCAATCAACCAAACTCCACTGAAACACAAGTAAACAGCCGCTTGAGCAAATAAACAAACAGGAGAGAGGAGAATGGAAACGACATAACAAACCACGGGCATAAAAATACAGCAAGCAACATGAGGACTTGCTGCAACTTCATTCGACCAGAACTTCCCAACTGTGATGCGCCAAACTTCCAGGACAATGTCACGCAAGGCAAGAGAAAAGAAAGAAAAGAAACTTAAAATCTGCTGCAACTTCGCCATATTTCTGCTGTAAAGTTGCAGCCCATCTTACGTATGCATTTTATACCAAAACTCAAATAAAATCTATCAACCGAATTCACATGACCCACAAAAATTCAGTCCCTCCGAAACCCAGGCCGAAACCACGCATTCCTCAATCATAAACCAACAGCAGGAACAATAAGAGAACTCAGACACTGCGTGAGTTTTAGAATGCTAAGGATGCAATAGTGAAGAGACAGATCTGGTTTTTGAGTTAAACAGGATGATTGGAAAAATTCAGGGCAAATTCAAACAACACATAAAGCAGCAATTTTTCCAGAAAGAAAAACAAACATAAGAGTTCCACCAAGTAAACTGCTATGAAACACAACCGAGAACTTCAGGCAGCAGTATTAAAGGAAACTTGAATTTGGAAGCAAGAAAGCAGCTTACAAAGCTCTGCCGAGGATGATGGTGAATTCGCGAGCCTGAGGAAATTTGCGATTCCTTGCTTCGGCTCTTTTCTTCGCACTCTCTCTAAGTTCAGCTGCCACTCTCCTCCCTTTTCTTTCTCGCCCAAAGCCTCCTTCCGTAGCTCTCTGTGTCTTTTCCTCCCCACAACTGCCAACGAGCCTTTCTTTCCGTCCAAAGCTCCTATCTTGTTCTGCCCGTAAATTCTTCGTTCTCCCAGCCACCAACCCAGACTTTAGCCGTCCTCCTCCTTCAGATTTTTTAGCCGTCAGTCTTGGATTCTACCCTAGACCTCCCTACAGCCGTCATGCTCTCTCTATCTGGTTTCTGTTTTCAATCCCCCACAGCCGCCAACTCTCACTTTTCCTTTTGCTCTAGATCTTTTGCCGTCCCCCCCTGCTCTCTCTTTGGTTTTCTTTCCTGCTGTTCCAGAAGCTCTTCTATTTTCTCTTTTTCTCCCTCAAACCTCAGCCCAGATTCTCCCTTTGCTCTCTGTTTTTCCCTTCGTCGTTCGCTCTCCGCTGTCAACCTAAAACCCTCGTAGTCTCTCCCCACAGCCAGTCTCTCCTTTCTTTTCTTTTTGCTGAGTTTCTATCCCCCCCCGGACTCTCTCTTTCAATTTTCTCTCGCTGTCCCCCTCTCTCCGTATCTCCCTGTTTTTGTTTTTGCTGCTTGTTCCTGCTAAAAACCTCCTCCTTTGCGGCTCCCCTTTCTTTCCTTTTATATGAAGCGCTCAACCCTAAAACAATCTCCCCAATTTTGCAGCTAAAGGGGCTGCCCAGCCCTTTGTTTGCAAGCTGCGGCAATACGCAGCTTGCATGCCGCGTTTCACTTTCTTTTCTTTTTTTTTTTTTTTTTTTTCTTAATAACTTAATAAATACAGAAAATATAAATAATAATAATAACAAATTGCCAAAAACCAAGTAATAATAATAATAATAATAATGAAAATAATTTAAAAACTAAACAACTAAAAACAACAAAAATGACCATTTTTCCATCTCTTTTTGTTTCATTTTTCATTTTCCCCAAAATAACTTAATAAAAATAACTAAAGTGCCCAAAGATTGAATTTTTGTGGACAAATTTTTGTGAACAAATTTTCCTTTTTCCTTTTTCTCTTTTTTTCATTTTTCCGATCTAACTAAAGCCTATTTTTTTTGAATTTTTCTTTTCAAGAAAGCATTGAATAAAAATAAAATGACTACAACATATTTTTGATGTTTTCCTTTTTTTTCTAAAAACTCTACGCTAATTTTAAACTTAAAAGCTAAAACTAAAAATTAAAACTAAAAGTAAACAACGAATGCAAGCAATCTAAAATAAAAATCATGAAATAGATGCCACATAAAATTATTCAAAATTTGGTGTCTACAGATATCACTGTTCTGGAATCTGATGATGACAGTCTCTATATCACTCACGACTTAGAAGTTATGGAATCCGAATTTCAAAGCGAGAGTGATAGTGAGGAAGTATTTGATTCTTTTTCAGAAGATCTTGAACAATATGAGGAGAAATCTAAATCGAACCTGGAAGAAATAGAAGTTGTTAACATTGGTATTGAGACTGAGGTTAAGGAGATACAAATCAGCATTCATTTGAATAAAAAATAGAAAGAGGAGATGATCGAATTTTTGTCTATGTTTCAAGATGTGTTTGCATGGTCTTATGACGATATGACTGGCATTTCGACTGATGTAGTGGTCCACAAATTACCCACAAACCCAGCTTTCCCACCAGTAAAGCAAAAACCCTGCAAATTCAAACCAGATATGAGCCTCAAAATAAATGAGCAAATTGAAAAGCAGCTTCAGACTAATATTATCCTTGTATCCCATTACCCTGTTTGGCTCTCGAATCCAGTCCCTGTTCCGAAGAAAAATGGAGAAGTGCGAGTCTGTGTCGATTATAGGGATCTTAATAAGGCCAGTCCTAAAGATGACTTTCCTTTGCCAAATATTCATATCATTCTAGACAACACTGTCGGACACGAAATTGAATCTTTTTGTGATTGTTTTGCTGGATATCATCGAATCTTAATGGCTGAGGAGGATAGAGAAAAGATTGCTTTTATCACCCCTTGGGGCACCTTTTGCTATCGAGTAATGCCGTTTGGTTTAAAGAATGTCGGAGCTACTTATCAAAGAACTATGACTACTTTGTTTCATGACATGATCCACAAAGAGATTGAGGTCTACGTGGATGACATTATAATCAAGTCAAAGAAAGCCGAGGACCATTTGATGGATCTAAGGAAGTTGTTTGAAAGGTTGCGAAAGTACAATTTGAAGTTGAATCCTGCAAAGTGCGCCTTTGGAGCACCAGCTAGTAAATTGTTAGGTTTTATTGTCAGCAAAAAAGGCATAGAGATAGACCCGGTAAAGATCAAGGCAATTCGAGACATGCCAGTACCGAAGACGCAGAAGGACGTGAAAAGTTTTTTAGGGAAGATTAATTTCATTGGAAGATTCATTGCCCAATTAACCGCTACGCGCGAGCCACTATTCAAGTTGTTAAAAAAGAATGTGCCGTTACATTGGAATGAGGAGTGCCAACAAGCCTTCGACAAGATTAAAGATTATTTGCTACAGCCTCCGATCCTAGTGCCACCCAAACCGGGCCGGTCTTTGATCATGTACTTATCTATGCTCGACGGAGTAGTAGGGTGTGTTCTGGGGCAGCACGACGACTCGGGAAGGAAAGAGCAAGCCATCTACTATCTTAGCAAGAAATTCACGCAGTATGAGGCTAATTATTCATTTATTGAGAAAAGCTGCTGTGCTTTGGCCTGGGCAGCTCAAAGATTAAGGCACTACCTGCTAAGTCATACTACCTATCTCATCTCCTGCTCCGATCCTCTGAAATACCTCTTGGAAAAGCCGATGCCAACTGGGCGTCTGGCCAAATGACAGATGACTCTTTCAGAGTTTGACATTGTTTTCACTTCGCAAAAGGCCGTCAAGGGACAAGATATGGCCGATCATTTGGCAGAAAATCCAAAGGACGATGATTATCAACCGCTCCATACCTATTTCCCTAATGAAGAGGTTTTATTTGTCAGTACCGTAGAAGATATGAGCGAGCAGTGCCCTGAATGGAGATTGTTTTTCGATGGTGCAGCTAATTCTTTTGGAGTCGGAATAGGAGCAGTTCTCGTATCCCCGGAAGGGAAGCATTATCCTGGATCCGCTAAATTGCAATTTGCTTGCACAAACAATATGGCCGAGTATGAAGCATGTATTTTTTGTCTTAAAATGGCTTTGGAAATGGAAGTTAAGGAGTTAATAGCCTTCAGTGATTCAAATTTACTTGTGCACCAAACATTGAAACAATGGGTAACCAAAGATTCAAAAATCCTGCCATACCACTGTAATTTGCTCAATTTGGCTAAACAATTTCAAAGTTTGGAATTCAGACATCTCCCACAAGCCCGAAATGCATTTGCAGATGCCTTGGCCACCCTATCGTCTATGATGCAATATCCGGACGAATTAGGAATCGAGCCTATCCGGATTCGACTCCAAGACAAGCCTGCTCATTGTTGGGTCATAGACAAATCTTCTGGTGATAGCTCTTGGTACAATGATGTTAAGGAATTCATCAAAACCGGGTCTTACCCTCCAGAAGCTAGTGCAAATGACAAGGGTTTCCTGCGCAGAATGGCCTCGAAGTTTTTCTTAAATGGAGATGTATTATATAAAAGGACCTCAGATTTGAACCTCTTAAGGTGCATTGATGAAGATGAAGCTCAATACATGATGAAAGAGGTACATAGCGGTGTCTGCGGACCTCACATGAATGGACATTTGTTGGCGAAGAAAATCATGAGAACCGGGTATTTTTGGCTTACAATGGGACGCGATTGCATAGATTTTGTCCGGAGATGTATTAAATGTCAACTGCATGGCGACATCATATGCGCTCCCCCCACCGAATTGCACAGTATGATTGCCCCATGGCCCTGCTCAATGTGGGGTATGGATGTGATTGGCACAATTGACCCTCCTGCTTCAATTGACCCACACTGGGGCAAATTTAGTTTTCTAAAGAAAGATGCAAAAGTGAGGAAAATGCAATGAAAAATGCAAAGAGAGAAAATCCAATCAAACTGGGGCAAAATTTTCCTCAGTTTTCGTTCAAAATCGGGGATCATTTCAAAATGATTGCAATCTCAGGTTATTTCACACTTTTCATTAAAAAAAAAATCTTTGCTTTCAAGCCTCAACTTTTCTTGAAAACACCCCACCTGACCTCGTTATAAAAACCCAAAAGTCCTGGCTTTCGTCACTTGCTGTATTTCTATTAGGAAGTTCGCTAATCAACTGGCAAGTGATGTCCGTAATGCCTTCACTTAAGCTTATAAGCGAAGCGCGTTTTACTGATGCCAGAAATCTTCAACTCACACTCCTGAGTCAATCATGGTCGAGATTTTCCTTTGTTCTATAAGTGAAAATCCGAAAGGACACCTCAAAAAAAGAAAAAAAAACAAAAAAAGGGTGGGGGCAACCTTGGTAAAAACCCGAAAGGGCGCCAAGGTAGGGTTCTGCAATGAGCGAGCATGAGGAGGAACAGCTGGTGACTTGGTTCATTTGGATTTCTCTTCGTTTTGTAACACTTCTGTCAATATTGAATTCCGGAGTAAAGATATCCAGAGATTCGAATGTGACATTTGCTGGCCAAAAGCTGTGTCTCACTATTGAATAGATATTCTTTGGCAAATACATTCCTATGAAGTTTATTTTTCCTCAATTATTCGTATTCATGACATTTTCATGAGTTTAAGCATGATTGATCGTGTTTGCATCCTTTTGCAATATTCATCCCTGCATGATATGTGAATTTATCTTACATACATCATTTTTGAATCATTGAATTTTAATAAATGACAATCCCCGTGATTTGTGCAAAACACACGTTGGATTCAGTCATCTTTTGGAAATGGTCGTGAGTCAGCAGGGGCCGTTACATAGATCTCACAATATGGCTAAAGGCATGCCTGGTCGGTCTGGGAAAAATCAGAAAGTCTTTGAAGTAATAAATCCAACTAAATCAGATACCACGGCAAAAGTTGACAAAGGCATCAAAAGATTCATGTTTACACGATTCTCAAAGGGAACTGGATCAAATGATGGTGGCAATTTCCTTATTCTTTCCCTTTTGCAGGAAATTTCATGCATAGAGGAAAACAATCACATCTCGCACTGGAGTCGGTATCGGAAAATTTTCCGGCAAACAAAGGCGGATCGGACAAGTTGCGAGCAAGTTTGATCAAAGGCACAACAAAACGGTGATGTAAAATCAACCTTTGGCTTAGAAGCAAAAGCGTAACCTTGAAAATGAAAATTTTAAATTGGGCTATTCTCAGGTAAGTATACTGGAATTTCTCCGATTTTAAATCCCTGTCTCGGGTCAGTCCTGATTTTGAATTTCTGTTCGGGTCAGTCCCGATTTTAAGTTTCTTGTTTCGGGTCAGTCCCGATTTTAAATTCCCTGTTTCAATTTTCTTGTTCGGGTCAGTCCCGTTTAAGTTTCCTGTTTCGGGTCAGTCCTGATTTCAAATTCATGCCTTGGGTCAGTCCAGATTTTAAATTCCTGTCTCGGGTCAATCCCGATTTCAAATTCCTGTTTCGGGTCAGTCCCGATTTTAAATTTTCTGTTCGGGTCAGTCCCGTTTAAATTTCCTGTCTCGGGTCAGTCCCGATTTCAAATTCCTGTCTCGGGTCAGTCCCGATTTTGAATTCCTGTTCGGGTCACTCCCGTTTAAATTTCCTGTCTCGGGTCAGTCCCGATTTTAAAATTCCTGTCATGGGTCAGTCCCGTATTAAATTTTCTGTTCAGGTCAGTCCCGTTTTAACCTTCTTATTCGGGTCAGTCCCTTTTGAATTTCCTGTTTTGGGTCAGTCCATTTTATATTTCTCGTCTGAGTCAATCTCATTAAAAGGGGTTAGTCCTCATTTCAAAAAACGGCAGTCGTTCGACTAGTTTGTAGTTGGATAACCACAGGTAAGTATTTGGTGTCTACTTCTTTGTCTCAAGTTTTTCCAAAACTCAGACAAAGAGGGGCAAACTGTAGACACCAAATTTTTTTAAATAATTTTTATTCTATTTTTATTTTGTTATCTATTTTTATTTATTAATTTCATGATTTTGATTTTAGACTTTTAGTATTTGTATAGCATTTTAGATTATTATTATCTATTATTTTATTTTAGTTTTTATTTTGGTATTCATTTTTGCCCTTTTAGCTGTTTATTTTTTTTATTGTAAGACTTTTTAGCATAAAATTTGTCAAAAGAGAAAATTATTCATCAAAAAAAATGTTTTTATTTCCTTTTGCTGTTTATTAATCGAAAAAGAGAGGAAAAATCATTAATCAAACACAGGAAAAATCTTAGCTTTTGGTTTTATCTTTTGTTACTAGTTTTGTACATTTTATTTAAGTTTTTTGTTTAAATTGTTATTTTGTATTATTGTTGTTTAATTAAGTGATTGAAAAAAAGAAAAAGAAAAAGAAGCCGCGCATGCAGCAGCGTGAAAAAATGATATCATTTTCATGTGAGATTTTTCTGATGGATCGAATGGCTGAGGTTTTTGGTAGAAACCAACCCTTCATCCTCACCTTTGAGGTGAGGGTTTAGGGGTTATGGTTTCATATAAAGGGAAGAGAGGGCTGAGGAAAGGAAGTGGGGTGACGGCTGAAAAATCTGGAGAGAAAAGGAGAGTTTTTACGGCTAGGTAAGAAAAGAAACGGAGAGGAAAAAGGGCAGAAGGGAAATCTTGGGGAGGTTGTTGGACGGCTGAAGAGAGTTAGTGACGGCTGAGAGAGATTAGAGGAAGAACCTATTGGCGGCTGAAACAGTAGCAAAAGAGAGAAACAAACCGAGGAAACGGGAGAGAAACCTAAGGATTACAGTGTCAACCAAGGAAGAAGAGTCAGCAAAAGAGCCATCGGAGTTGCTAATCCTCCTGATCGTCATCACTTTCACCGAGAGGAAGCACCATCACTGTAAGTTGCGTTTTCTTTCCATTAAATTACCGAATCTTGTCCTTCGTTTGTGAGTTAGAAACCCCAGATCTTAATGATTGTATGCTGGGCATGATCGGGTGAATAAGTTATGACTCCAGTGGCTATGTTTAGAACTTGTGTATTTTATAAAACTTGTTAGCTTTCGTGCTTCCTCTCCTTCATACAAAAATAAAATGGATGTCATCTGCGGTTTCTTCTTCTGTGATTTCCTGATGGGCCCAAAGATTGGATTTTTATGGCTTTGGGGCTTGTGTTGAAGAATTGCAGATATGGATTTGAAAGGGTTGTGATACTGATGTTCCTAATTATCCTTTGTTTCGAGCTTCGTTTTTGTTGTTTTTACTTCATGGTGGCAGAATTTGCGTTTTGATTGACGTTTGTTTTATGTGATGGTCGGCTGCGATGTTGGGTCCAAGTTTAGTAGACATTCCAGTCATTTTGTTGCATTTGGTGCCCGAAAGTTTGTTGGATGTCCCCTTCCTTCCTGTCTCGAGCTCTCGTATTTAGGATCTTAAATATATTGGAACTTGCGTTTTGTCTTGTTTTCTGACGTTGTCGATTTGCCTGAAGCAAGTCTGTAATCATTCATCTTTTGGCTGGTAAACTATGTGAGTGTCCATTCCAATTCTCTGTTCCCAAGCATACACGATCTTCTGGAATCTATGTATGTCATGGTTTTGTCTCGAAAATGCAAAGAAAAACCTGTGTTCTGAGCCTTTCGTTTCTAGTTTTGATTGGGTGAAGTGTTAAGTGATTGAATAAAAAGGAAATTTGTGTCTGTTGAACTCCCGGAGTCATAGAAAGAGTTGCATGCTTGATGGTCGCCTTGTCGTGTTTTCATTGCTTAAAGACCAATGCTTGACGTTTGGTAGAGATTTCACTCATGGACAGACAAGGAAAACTTGCTTTGCAAACCCAGTAGATTGGAGGAAAGCTCCATCTATTCGTGTATTTCTACTGCAATTGTTATGAGTCACGAGCTCCAGTTTCGTTTGTGTTTTGAATGTAGTTAAACATTATGTTCGGATGATCACATTTGGCTAAGTCACCAAGATACACCAGTCTTTTCTTGATACAAACTTTTGATGTCTAGCTGCATTGGCACTCTGGTGAAATGAAATGATGTTGCAGAAAAATGATAGCTGATTTTGTTTTTCTGCCGCTGCACACTTCCTCTATTCGGTTCTTCACTTGTCTTCATTTGATTTTTAATGGTTTAGTGTTCATGATTGGATTGCATTAATCATAGTGTCTAGCTGTTAGGTGGTGTTGAGTGATGGTCTTTGCTGAATTTTGTTTGAAGTCTTGAATGAAATCCGCATTTTGAAAGCTTAAAGTTGCAGAAAGCTTCATACGAAAATTGCAGAAGTAATGAAGGCTTCAGTCCTCGTTGCATGCATGAAATGGTTTCTAAAAATTGCACTTTACTCCCCTTAGCTTCTGTCTATGCTACAAAGGCCCAATCATGTTCTAATTTCTTGCAATTGGGTCCTAAAGTAATTGCATTTTCAACCATTACTTGACCTTTCCTTTGCTCCTAGACCCTTGAAGTCCTAAAAATGTTTTATTTGGGTTTGAGTGATTGGTTAATATTTGCAATTAGGTCCTTGGTAGTTTTTCCATTTTAGAAATCTGATCAATAATTTACTTTTCTTGGAAATTATGCATTATTTGATTTCATTTAAGTCGCAATCGGTAAGGATTTGGTAATTTTGTTTATACTTTACTATTTAATTGGTGCCTTGACCCTTTTATTGTTTTGAAGCTATTTTTCCTTCGTTTGATTACCATTGCAAGGGAGTACACTCTATCCCTTATTTTCACTTTATTTGACCCTATGTGTCTACATGATTTATGTGCTTAATTGCATGCCTTTTGAATGTTTTTCATTTTATTTATTTATTTATTTATCCACTTTATTTGTTTTTATTTTGTATAGTTATCTTCAATTTCGATCATTTGAAAGGCATTTAAATGTCAAGTTGTAATAGTTAGGTTTATTTTATTTATTTTTATTTTCCCCCCGTTAAATTGTAGTAGGCCCCCATCAAATGTAATAGCTAGGGTTTTATTCACTTTCCTTTCGCTTGTGTGATTTGCATGCTTACGTGCTATGTGTTACCGTTTTCTTAGGGCTTTGCATCTAGATATCGTGATTATGTGTTATGTGTTTATGTGATATTATGTGTTTACTCGCTTCATTATGTTTCTGTGAGCTTATAATTAATGCATGACGTTATCACACTAGTCCAACGCTAGTTGTGATTCATTTCTCGATACCACGCTAGTCCAACGCTAGTTGTGTTTTCCTTGTTCGATTTCTCACTAGTCCAACGCTAGTGAGAAAATAGAAATATGGGCTAGTCCAACGCTAGACCCTTAGGACCCCTTCACACGTTAGATCATGATTGCATGATAAAATCACTCCATCTCATGCATATTTTTCACTTTTTAGGGCCTTTTATCATTTTGCATGACATCCCTCCTTATACGTATAGCCCTTATCCCTACTTTCCTTATATATGTATACCCCTTCCCCCATATTTTCCTTATATGTATATTACTTGCCCCTTTTGTATGAAACATGACATTAGACTTGCATTTCATATAAGCATTAGAATTAGAATCATTTGCTTGATTAGATAGGGAAACCCCTTGGGTATGGGATATGGACGAGTTTGGCTTTCTAGCCTTAGCACGCTCGTATTCCCTCTATTAAAAGGAAAAATTGAGTCACGAACATTTGTCCCCCGTACCCGACATGATGCACTCCTTTAAGACATGTATATTTGTACAATTATTTTATTCCTTTTCTTTTCTTAGAGTCTCATACTTTTGCATTATTCGTGACTTCTTGAAAGAGTCTTCATTGGGCGTCACAATTAATGTGGCTGGTACCAAATAAGCTTCAAAGATACATTTCGACCCCCCGATGCCCTCTTAGGTCTAGGGTTTGCATTCATATAGTACATCCAAACGTGATAAATCTTTAGGTAAAAATAAGAAAATCTTTGACTAAATCGCACAACTAGCATTGGTTGGGTTGAAAGGGTGCCTTGGATTTTTATCCTTGCCTTCCCTTTTTTCAAATGTGACTCCCGAACCTTTTTCTTTGATTTACGTAAACTTGGAGTCGTTTAAAAAGGATTTTTCTATTTTTCCTTTAAAAATTTATTTTTAGGTGACTTGGTACACCTTAACTCATCACCAAGTGGCGACTCCGATTTTTATTTCAAAAGCCCTTTTTAAACTATAATTTGGGCCCAAATCGTCGCATTACAAACCCCCATTTAGGCCCTTTTTCTTTTTAAATACAAAATCCTTTTTTTTTCAAATCAAATCCACTTTTTTAACTCATTTATTTTTTGTAATAATGGGGCACGACAGCTGGCAACTCCACTGGGGAACTAGAGAGTCCGAGCTTTTGAGTTAGTCGATTCTTTTCTTCTTTTAACCTTCTTATATATTATATTTGGATGTTTAGGATTGCATTTTTTCCTTTTTTAGGATTTTTGCATTTCGCGCGTATAAACTTACTCGCTCACCCATTTGGCGTACGATTGTTTTGATGGATGGATGATTTATGTATGTGATTCCGCGCTTTGCATTACATTTGGGTGGGGGATGTTACCCTAGAGCATCGCGTTGGTTCTCGATCCCTCCCCTCCAAACGAGCACTAGCATACGTGCATACGTTTTAATTTTTACCCTCATTTATTTTTTCTTTTAGTGGCTTGTCAGGCCACTCCACCCTATTAGGATTAGGCGACCCACTTGGGCATGTGATCGCAACACGACGTGTGCGTAGCATGACCCAAGGGGTCACTCAATCTTCCGCTTTAACCTTTGGGTTAATAGTCTTTAGCTTTTAGTCGAAGGTTGAGGATTTTTGATAGATTCACTCAGACATGTAGCCGTGACACAACGTGTGGGTAGCAATGTCTGGGGAATCGCTCGAGCCACCGACGAAGAACCTTGGGGTTGATGACCTTTGGTTTCCAAGTCTGAAGGCCCGGGGACCTAAAACCTATCGAGTCTAGATGCATTAGTGAGCCAATACCGCACGCATCCATGATAGTTTGCCTAGGGTAGAGTCTGCCTTACCCTATTAGGGACACTAGTCACGAGGGGAGGGATCCAACCCCCATTTTTTCTTTTTATTGCTTTACCTCTTTGTATTGCTTTGCTACAATGTGTTATGTGTATTTATTGAACTAAACTTTTTTGATTTTATCTCTATTGCATTCATCAGCCCTAGGAAATAAGAGTCCTGGCATGGCACTCTCTAGGAGCCTACCCCGTTTGATGTGACACGTTTCAATTCAATGTTTCGCAGGCGTAACATGATTACATTTCATTTTTAGACTCACCCCGGCATACAAAAAGGGGGTTCCTTTAGGTCATGTTTCATTTGTGTACTGCATATGTACTCGCTTTGATAAAATGGCATCATGCATAAACCCTAGAGGGAATGCCAATTAGGGAATCCCACATTAGGGATAAGCCAACCCTATATTCCCGTGGGTATTTAACCCTATCTTGGGATTTGCACGTTTTAATTCATGTTTTAACCAGAGAAGTGGGACCTGTAGGTAAGGTATTTGACACCGGCTTTTGTTTCTAGATGGAAAGTCCTCGCCGAGTCCAACAGATGTTAGTAGTACCGTTGGAGGTACAAAGATGGCCCACGTTGCTTTCACCCAGTAAGATTAACCAAGTAGCCGCTCGATTAGGACACATCGGGGATTTCAAGGACATTAAGTCCGACGGCTATTTGGTAGAAGCTTTGGTGCATCTATGGGACCCCACTTGTTCCGCTTTTAGACTAGGAAAAAGGGAAATGACCATAACAATTGAGGAGGTCGCTGGATTTCTCAATTTACCGATTCAAGGAACTGCCGTGATATTTCCATTAGTGTCTAACAAGGCCGAATTTTGTCGTTTCACTGGGTTAAAGGAATCAGCAATACGAGGGTCGGACCGAAATATAGAGGCAAAGTTCTTATTTGATCGATTCACGTTAAGAGATGGGTTTGAGAGGCACCTAGGAGATTTCTCGTTCACTTCCAAGGAAATCTGGGAACGAAAGAGAGTATGGGTGTACGGGTTGGTTATGGCTGGAACCTATCTCTTCCCTAGGAAAGACAGAAAGATAGCCTTTAAGCTCACCAAAATCTTGTACGACCTATTCCTAGGAGTGAAAGATAAACAGTGTTCTATTATACCGACTATTTTGGCCGATATCTTCGTAGCCTGCACTACCTGTCTGAGTTTGTGGATTTCTTGAAGAATGTGACGGATCAAAATATTAGATGGGTATTGGATTGGACCAATTGTATTAAACCTGTTCTTCGCACCCAAGCATCCGAATTTGTTCTCTTGCTTGGTACCCAAGGAATCACCGCATACACCCCAAAGAGGTTTCTTAGACAGTTAGGACGTATCCAAGAAGTCCCGCCTGCACTTGATATGAGTGAGTTTATCATCATTTTTAATGAAGAAACGTGCCCAAGCCAATTTCCTATGAAAGATCGGATTATTGAGGCATGGGTGACGCTATCTGATGACGAGAGTTTTAAATACATCCCGGAGCTCAAGCAGAAGGCTTTGACGACTCCACAATACGAAGACTGGGTAATGGGATCCGCTGTACAAGCAAAACAAGATGAACCAGCCGAGGAGGTGAAAAAGTTGAAAGCCATTATCGAAGCAAAGGATAAGGAAATTCTGCAGTTAAGTAAGTCTGTCGAAACATACAAGGGGATAGCGGAGCAAAACAAGCAATTGTATGAAAATGAGCGAGAAAATCGTCAAGAGCTGAAAAGGAAATGCGGAGAATTGTATGACCAAGCTGAACATGTTAGAATTCCATATGCTAGAGAAACTAGGGACTCTGTATTAGATAGGCTCAGAAATTTTGGCAATCTTGTACGGAATCATCTTTGTGACATGATGTAAACATGTTGTCAAGTTTATCAATGAAATCGATCTTTCTTTGCATTCATACAGGATTGTTGTCAAAAAACAGGTTTGTGTCACGGGTCCCATTTTGAAGGTGTTGCATCATACTAGGCCAACCCTTGGCGTAAAAAGGGCCCCCCAATAGGACATGCATTCGAATTTTTTGGATATTTACTAACTCTTGTCTTTTTCCTTTTCTTTGTACTTTTGTTGGAAAGGCTAAGCAAGGGCTAAATCTTAAAGGCGATTCCTTTTAAAAATTTCCGGTAATATTTAAACATAGCTTCCCGTCGAAACCCCATCATAACGCGATCCCATAGTCGAGCCCAGAAAATTCGTGTAAACATGAGTTCACAACCGGAACCATCGGATAGGTCTGCTACTACCGCTCAACCTGAGACTATAAGTTTAGGGGTTCAGCTAATCGAGATGCTTACCAAGTTTGGTGAGATGGCTACCGAGATGGCAGCCCAAAGGAAATTGATTGATGAGCTAACCAGCAGCGGAGTTCAACCCGAGCCCGTACCCGTCAGGCAACCTGAGCAGGAACCATTTGTCATACCTTCGACTCAAGCCACCGTTGCCCAATCATTCCTTATTCCACCCGAAGAAACTTTCACCTATCCCACCACAAATTTTCCATACACTTACCCTCCAACACCGTTGCCAAGTGTTGGAGAAAACAAGGAAAATGTCTGAAGTGTGATAGTGCCAAACATCAGATTGCAAGTTGCCCTAATACCCCTAACAAAAGGAGAAAATACTTAGCAGCCAGCTATGTCCGCTACAAAGCAATCGAGCACCAGATGGGGATAACTAATGCTAATGACTGAAAAAATGGTCCAAGTAGTGGAAGTTTTACGAGTGGGGATGGTTTTGACTCCACTCGAGAGATAGAAGTTGTAGTTTTATCCTAGTCTAGACTAGCACTCTTGAGATTGTAATCTTTGGTATAGGGGATAGAGTCCTTTTGGTATTTCATACATTTGAAACTTAGCACGTTTTCCCATGACTTTATTTGTCTCCCCTTTCTTTTGAAATGATTTGAAAAACCTATCCCAACATGATGTAACTATTACGATCTTTTATAAATATGAAAATTTACTTTGCTTTTGATTGATTTTATGACTTATGTATATATTCAAACTTTGCCCCACACTATTAGATTTGTAATAAGATTTGAATGGTAGTAGACGTGATCGAGATCATACTTGAGAGCGTAGGTAATCCCGAGGTCCTGGAGGTGACCAGAGATCGATGGTGGACCAAAAATCGGGAACTTAGGGTTGAAGTTGGGACCTAATGTTTGATTGCCAACTTAATATGTTAAAATTGTGAGTTCCAGGTTGATGAAAGGAAATATTTGATAGATTTGATGAATCTAACAATTAAGGGACACGATATAATAGTTGGAATAGAAGTTTGAGGCTATATATAGACTATCAAGACTTGAACAATGTAACTATTAAGAACAAATACCTTTTTGCCTTACATAGACAAGAATTTGATCAACTGCAAGGAGCCGTGGTACTATCCAAGTTGGATTTAAAGTAAAGTTATTACCAGTTGAGAATCCTAGAAACTGATGTGCTTAAGACCGTTTTCAATTTAAGATAGGGTACTTTGAATTCACAGTTATGCCCTTTGGGTTGACTAATGCACTTGCAGCACCTATGAACTTAATGTATCGGGACTTTAACCTGTATTTGGATCAATTTGTGGTGGCATTTATTTATAACACATCAGTATACTATAAGGTTTCAAAAGATCATGAAAGACACCTAATGTTTGTTTTACAAACCCCAAGAGAGCACCAACTTTTATTAAGTTCAATAAATGTGAGTTCTGAATAGGAGAAATAGGACTTGATAAGAATTTGACCTATGAAAAAGGCCAGTAAAGATTTTAGATTGAAAAGTGAAGGAATTAAGACAGAAGCAAATCCCTCTAATGAAAAGTGAAGGAATTAAGACAGAAGCAAATCCCTCTAATAAAGGTTATGAAGAAATTATAGAACGAAGGAAGTAACTTGAAAAGCAGAAGAGGAGATCCAAAAGAAATACCCATAATTGCCCTAAATCCCTCTAAATGCACGTTTTTCGAGACAATATTCGATCCGAGAGTGCAACGATCTTGGATATTTGAGGACTCTTGTTTTTATTCTTAATTTAGTCATTTTGTAAGTTATTTGCCCTACAGTTAGTTAATTATATTTTAGTTGCGTGAATTACCCTTAAATTTCGTTTTATCGCACGCGTCGAAAGTTTTCGTAAATCGTGTCAGTACGACTAAATGGAGATTTGAGGTTTTAATATTAGACTTGCAAGTATAAGTAATTAAAGTGTTAGAGGAGTTACCTTGGAGGTTCAGTGTACAAGTGCAACAAACAAGAGAGAAAAGTGGTAGTGCACGTCACTATTCGCGACTATTTGAGAATTGACTTTTGCACACCTTTAACTTAGCTTGTTCAACACAATTCTTCCACAAAATTTAGACCCAAGAAACCCTCCCTCACCTCACTCTTTCAGCTGACCAAAAAAGAAAAGAAAAGAAAAGAGAAG
This sequence comes from Coffea eugenioides, assembly GCF_003713205.1. Lineage (NCBI taxonomy): Eukaryota > Viridiplantae > Streptophyta > Magnoliopsida > Gentianales > Rubiaceae > Coffea > Coffea eugenioides. Next base: position 23,408,568 of record NC_040042.1, on the reverse strand, counting down.
AGAAAGCTCCAAACTTTTGCTTCCATTTCACTTGAAAATCTTTACCCAACTCACAAAACCTTTGGAGATTAGTTCTAATTTGGAGAAAGACAACATCTTGTGGATTTTCTTGGGTAATTTCGGTGGAGAAATCTGATTTTTCATCTAGGGTTAGAGGTAACTCTTTAACTCTTCTAATCTTTCCATTTTCTTCAAGAATCATGGTTAGTTTTGCATGGGTTTACAACCCTAAGCAAGAAATAGGTTAGAGGACTTGAGAAAAACCATTTATCTTGCTTTAATCTTTAGGCTAGCGGTCTTGAGATGGATTATAGGTAGCTGAATTGAGGTGTAATTGTTTGATTATGGTTGTTTATATGTTGTATGAGATGATTACGGTTAGAAAGTGGAGAGAAAGTTGGAAAACTTGTGGAGAGTAAGCTGGCCAAATTTCTGGCCATGTTGTTCTGTGTTATTTTTGAAATTTTGATGCTTGGTTGACTGTGAATTGATGGATATATGTTGTATATTGTGTGTACAAAGTGCCTTTCGAAAATCATTTCATTTGGTTGCACAAAACTAGAGTTTTCAAAAATGGAAGAAATCTGGAAATGGTGATCAGGGCAGCTGAACAGTAGTCCTTTGTTCGAACATATCTCTTTGTACAAAAGTCAAAATTGAGTGCCATTTATGGCATTCAAAATTAGACATTCATAGCTTTCTATCGGTATAAAAATCACTTGCTAATTCATCTTGAGTCAACCGTAGTGATTCGGCAAAATTGACTGTCCTGTTGTGACTGTCTATCCGAGAGGAATGGAGAAGTTGCATCTTGTGGTTTGATTTTGTCTCACTTGTGAATTGATCTTGTAAACAACTCTTTCTGATGAATTGTAGAATTTTGAATCTAGTTTCCAGCTCCACAAACCATTCAGAATTTCAGTTTGTATAGATTAGATATGGCTTGATCTCGAAAGTGTGACAAAGCTGGGAAACTAGAAGTTTTCCCTTTCTTGTTGGCCGAATTGTCAAACCTGTTTTGGGAGATTGTATTTCAAAAATTTTAGTGTCATTTAACCATAAATACTTATTAAACATTTTTGGAACCTTGGTTTCAAAAATGGAGTGAATTGAGATTGATTTCATTGGACAAAAACCTTTGGAAAGAAAGAAAGAGTGGGTTGGCAGATTTGCTTTGAAAATTTCACGAACTTTAGTTGTATTGTTAACTGCCTTCCCACGTGAGTTTTTGCCTATATTTTGATATAAAGGTAATCCCTATATGGAAGTTTAAGTGTACCAATTTTAGTGTAATTTCAATACCATTTTGATACCCAAATGATGCCCCAAAAATTGCTTTTCAAATCTGGAAATTCACTGTTCAAGTAGTAAAAATCAACCGACTTTAAGCTGTTATATCTTGTAGGTCAAAACTCCGAATTTAGTTCTGATTGTCGTGTTTGAAACCTTGTTTGGAAATTTTATTGTGTCACAAATTTCAAAGGCTGATTCACTTTCTGTGAATTTTTCCGAATTTCCAAATATCGCCGAAAACCAAGACTGGTTCTGTCTTGCTTTCTTGAATCACAAACTTTAAGCTGAAAAATGAATGCTTTTTGTTTGGAACCTTGGAAAAACATCTTTTGGGAACTTTTATTACTTTGGATCTAGTTTCCAATGGTATAAAGTTTTCTATTTTTGGATATGCCCAACTCAAGATTTGATTTTACCAAATTTGTCGCGCAAAGCTGAAATTCTTGATGTCTTAGGAAATGAACTTTTAAGAACTTTCTATCCTCCTTTGCAATTGTTGGACGGTTTTAGGTGTAATTTCATGGTGGAATACACGGTTCCATCAGAATTTTAAACTTTCATTTCAAATCTTGGTTTCCGAAGGTTAAACCGCTCTTAATGCGTTTTCTTGGTTGTTCCACTTTCTTAGTTAATGACACCTTATTTTATACTTGAACCTTGGAACCTTAGCTTTGATATTTTCTATTAAATGAGTGGAGTTTTGGATATGTTTGACTCCATTAATTTGGATAAAATGTGAATACTCTTTACCTTCCAAAGTTTGGACATGAGATTTAAAATTTTGGGAAACAAGAACCATTTACTCTTTTTCTCGATTTTTGTGCTGAAAGTGAATATTGTACTTTCTTTTGAAATTGAGATTTACTTATCACAACTTGAATCAAAAAATGATTTTTGAGTTCTCTTTGAACATTATTCCAATGTTTTAGCTAGAAAAGCTTCTTTAACTTGACCTGACTTGAAATGATGCAGTCTTAGATATTTTCAAATGCTACCCTCATGGATTAAATAGTAAGTGATATTTGCATTCAATTTGAACGTGTTATCTCTTATGTGAGGGTAGCGGGAATATTACTAGACCTTGGATGAATACCTAGGTGATTTTTAATTGTACATGTCTCAGGTGATCAAGTGGATCCCGAGGAGCTCGTTTGATCATGCCTTGCTCTTGCTTTACACTCTTGATTTTGGTGAGTGTCAAGTGCATGACTTGTTGCCTAATACTTGACATGCATCTAGTTGAATACGTGAATTTAACTTGTCGAGACGAGTGTGTACTTTATCACACTCACTCTCTTTACTTGATGTGTTACTCAATTTACTTGACTTGCTCATACTCGAAACTATACTCGTATATGACTTGGTGTCGATTGGAGCGATGTCTCGTCAACTAATCCTACTCGTGGGGGACGTCCAAACTCATCGGCTAACTTTGCGAATCGAGCCAGCATAGGCTTGGTCGAGAAGTTTAGTAAACCATGGACAAACAGGAAATTTGATCTATTGGAGAGATCTTGCTTGGCATACTCACATAGTATTGTGACAATATACTCGAGTAATATCAAAACCTTGACGAGCGGACCTGGTAAGGGAGTTTAACGATGACGGGATTTGAGGAAAGTGGTGTTTCTACGGATTTGATACTTAGGTGGTTGCCGGAGTGTCAACATGGAATTTGATCAAGACCTTGACTTGGCTATGTGGAAATTAGCTCCTAAGAGCTACAATATCCTTGAATTGTTTCTGCTTACTTTTCCTACTAGGAATTTTAATTACTCGAACTTTACAGTTTTACTTACTATATAAATGTTGTTGCTAATTGGACTACGTGTTTGCATGTGTGTTTCTTGGCCGCACTGAGCGTTCGCTCACCCCATTAGTTTGTTTTTTTTAACAGGAGCTCGAAATAGAAAGAATTTTAGGAAAGACGAATTGATTACCTTTGACTAAAACCTTGGGATGTAATTGATTAGTCGACTTCTAGTGGTTATATTTTAGGGAAAGTTGATGCATATTTGGTAACTTGCGATGTAAGATTTGAATATTTATATAAGGAAGTGTATTTTCTTTATTTTTGCTTTTATTATTGGTAGTGTATTGTTAAGTTTAAATTTGATTTGTATCGAGTACTGGCGAGAGCTAGGCAGGCGTTCTACGGATAACCTTGGATTCGCCCTAGGGAGAAGTGGGGGCGTCACACAATCTCCCAAGATCTTCTATTTCTTCATGAAAATGAGTTATACAGTGAAGTGTTTTTCCTAGTTCCTCTTTACAAGACTTTCTCCTAATGAGAGAAAAAATGGGCCAAGTTCTTTGTTTCAAGACTACTTTTTTTCTCCTATATGATTCTTACAATATATAAATGTTAAAAAAGTCAAACAGTCTTTCTTGAAGTGACATAAAGTTTCATTCATCATCTTATAGGATTTCTTGAGTAGCTACAGCCGAAATTCTTTGCTAGAAATGCTATAGGAATGTAATACAAGTTATTGTGCAAGTTGCACACACGTTTACAGAATACACACCCATAATATGCACCCTAGAGGTCACGTATTGAGGGTACATATTACCTCCCCTATATTGTTTAGTCTTTTTCTACTCCTACTTCTTCAAGAAGATAAAAATAAAGTTGTCTACATTTTGAGGTTGCATTTTAAGGGCAAAGAATTGCGTTTGTTGGTCTAATTTTCTCCGAATCATTCTTGAATCGCGTCCAATGTAATTGTGTGAATCCTCCTTGATTCGAAGTGTCATTGCTCATCGATTATACAAATGAAACCAAGTTTGCACATTAAATTGCTTAAGTGCCCATTTTTTACTATAAAATGAAACTTATAAAAATAGAAGCTTAAAGAGCAAGTTTCATCTTTAAAAACCATAATTTATACCAAAAACAATCAAATAAACATACTAAAAATATGCCAAATAAACACCTATCAAATTTTTCCACACTTAAATCATTGCTTGTTCTCAAACAATACGAATTACTCTCTGACAATGATTCAAACATTTGAAATAACAGTGTTCACCTTTTAATTCAATTTCTCAAAACAAGGTAAATAACCATTATACAATCATTCAATTACCCTCAAGTACTCATAATACCAAGTAAGGGAGAGATAATTATGCCAAAATCCAACCAGTTCAATTTAATGTCTCATCTTTACCTAATTTCACAAGTAAATGAATCATGTAGTCAATAAATATCTTGCTAATCCCATGATCATCTTCCTCTCAATGTAAAGAGCGATTTATTTATATATCTTATCAAAAATTTACTCAGGTTGCGAAAATATCTTTTGATGTAAAGATTGACACTTTTAGATTAAAATCCTCGGTTACTCAACAATTTACATTTTCAAGTTGATTTTTATACTCTTAATTTAGGTACCGTTTTATACGAAAATCAACATTTGTGAATGAAAACTCCGGTTACTAAGGACAAGAACCATTGGATCAAAACTACAACTATTATTTTCTTTGTCTTTTTTTTTTTGTTCTTCTTTTACTTTTCTTTTTTTCCAAAGAAAAGATAATAAACATTTTCTCAAAAGAATAATCATAGGAAGAGTATCGTATTTATTGACCATATTTATCCCTAAACTATGCAAAATTAAGTAAGGAGAAGAAACTTCATCAAACATGCAAAATTTAGGCATAATTTCCTCTACTTTATAAGATATACTTTTCTAAGAATGTAAAAATCCTTAATCACGTAATATCTATTTCCAAATTAATTGAGAAATGAATTTCTCAAGTCACATATATTTGCTTCAAAAGTAAAAGAATTTGAGTTACTAATGGTGTGGAACACATTGCCCTTTGGATTAAATTAAAAATTTTGAAAAAAATCTTGATTTGTAATTTTGGATAAGATTTTGAAAAAAATTAGGCAGAGTTTTCCATTGTAAATGGACGAAACTCCCTACCAATAAAACCCAATATTGATAAATTCAAAGTGCAATTCATATTCCAACATCAAGTCCAAGTGATTCAAAGCAATACAAGCACATGTACCACACACATCACAAGTTTTTCCCTCAGACTTAAAATACATATTGTTCTCAATGTATAGAGGAAAAAAATAATAAAAGCAAGAAAAAAATACTCCTCAAGTCAATAGTTGAGATCCAATTCAACCATGACTCACGAACCTTCACAAATTACATAAGCATCTACTAATACTGCCAAAAGATCAAGTTCACCCTTCATATTAAAGAAAAGAAAAACTGTAAGGAAACATAGAAGCAAGGAAAATGTCAACTCAAGATGCCGGCTCTCCTCCCCTACTAGCTTCATCAGGTCCTCTATCATCACCGTGGTTCTCAGGAGCAAGTTGCGGCTAAGGAATGATGCCTAAGTGATCCTCCATACGATGCAATCGGATGTCAAAGTCATCAAGGTGTGTGTTGATCCGATCAAGTCTCTTTACCACTTGAATCTAAAAACAACATATAACTTCACATATTCTCTACCAGTTGGATCGTGAAGATGGAGGTGGTGGTGTGCAGAAGTAGAAAGACCAGCTTCACCTTGATCAGACCTATGGGCACCCCTTGATCTCTCTCTCCGTGGGCAAGTTAGATTATCTATTGGAATGCCTATGCTATTAAGGATAGTAACATTCAATTCATCCAAAGTTCGTATCGGAGATTTAGGTATGCCCTCCAAATTGACTCCCTCCCACTCAAAAATTAGTGAGAGGATACACGAGAATCCAAACTGATAGGAAGTAGTACTTCGTTTGACAGTCATCCTCATGTTACTAATGATGATGTTTGGTAGTGGGACACGGGTATATGGAAACTCTCGATTATGAAACATTTGATCCAAGAAATGGATATCATTATAATGAATGTCACCTTAGCCACTCTTTTTAGGGATCACATTATGAGCCATCAAATAAATGATAAGGTGATACCTAAAGTCAAAAACATGCGTGAGAATCGTCTCTTTCTGAGATGATTGGAATGGCTGGTATTGGAAATCAAACTGTGTCATGGCATGTGAAAGGTCCCAATGCTTATTTGATGAAGTAAATCCCTTCCTCAAATCGATAACCAAACCATGATCATTGCACCCTAAAATTCTTGCAATGGTATCTCGAGTGATTATCAAATGTTTCCCTCAAACTAAAGACTGAATCTCTTCTCCACTATCTCTCTTCTTATTAATTACATTAGCGTCAAATTCTTGGATCAAATCTAGATAGATGTACCGAGAGAGAGAAAGAATAGATGCCTACTCAAGTAGATCAAAAGCCTCAGTAATTCGATATACTGCATCTACATCTGAACCTATGTACTTTTCATATATAAATTTAATGTGCCCATGCTCTTTATATGTGAGGACCCAAATTTTTATTTTACTTACTTTTATTTTTATTTTGCTGGTTTATTTAATTATTTATTTACCCGTTTACTCTGAATAATTTATTTCATCCATTTTAAATCCATTTGTATGGAACACTATATCATTTATATTTTTAAAACGTTTCGTTAGCGAATTTAATTTTTCTGCGGCTTGTTTAGCGAGAGATAGCGAATGCATGTTTTTCAAGGCAAATTTGGACCGAGAGTACATTAATCTTGGAGAATTATGGGTGATCAATAGTAGACTAAGAAAAGTTAACCGGGGGATTAGAGGTGAGTGAGTTAAATTAAACTCAATTAGGAGCACTAATTGCTCACTAAACGATTGTTGCTTTTGGAGCCAAGAATACCTTTATGTCATTCTTCTTGTCACTCAATCAAATCACCAACTACCAGCCAAAACCCTTCTCTTTTTCTCCTCACCTTGGCCGACTCCTCTCCCCCATTTTCTCCCTAAAACTTTCCGCTAGCTTCTTCCATTGTTGCTCCAAGAAAACTCTCCACACTTGCTTCTTTCCTTGGTTCTTCATACAAGCTAGGAAGGTGACTTAAAAAAAGTAGAAACTTTGGTGATTCAAGAGCTTATACTAGTGTTGTTCTTCATTCTTGGAAGAAAGGTAAACTCCTAAAGCTCTCATCTTTTCCTTCAACTTATTGTTAGATTAGTTAGTCTAGCTAGTTAGTTGTTGGGTTGTTGACGGGTTCACAAGAACCTTGACATTAGGTAGAGGACTTGAGGTGGCTTTATAGATAGAGGCCTTGAAGATTATTGTGTGCTTACTTGCTTGTTTGATGTTTATTTTGAGAAATAATGGCTTAATTTTAGTTGGAAAGTTGGAAAAGAAAACTAGAAGATGAATTATGCTTGCAGTCTGAAATTTGGCTGGATGAAACCCTCATGTTAATTTTGAATTTTTTATGTTATTTTGGTGCTATAATATTTGTTATATGATGGTGTTTATGTGTGTTAAAAAACTCCCAAAAAGCTTTACAATTGGTTGAGTTAAAAGTAGGGTTTAAGTGAGGAAGAAATCTAGAAATTTTTCTGACCAGGAACACTAACCAGTGTTCACGTTTTGGATCATAACTTTTTGTCTGGGAGTTGAAATCGAGTGCTGTTTGTGGCATCCAAAAATAGACTCTGAGATCCATCAGTATAATATGCACCTCCAAATTCTTTTCCTATGAGCTGTAGTGGACCGGCAAAGATGATCGAATTTCTTCACTGTTTTCATCAGAGAAACAGTCCTAGCTGCAGTTTACAGCTCAATTTTACCAATCTTGCAAAATGAATTTTAAGACAGTTCCTTCTAATGATTTGTAGAAATTTGAATCTAGTTTTCAACACCAGAAGCCACACTAAATTTTGAGTTGTACAGCTCAGGTTATAATCAGATTTTGAAACTCTGTCAACCTTTCAAAACAAGAAATTTCGTGTAACCGGTTCCAAAATTCAGCTTTCTTAAAATCATTGTATCTTGATGTATAAAGGTCCAAATTGGGTTTTGTTTGTTGCATTTGAAACTATATTTGGAACTCTATTAGCAGTATGAATTTCAAGGGTCGATTCCATTCCTACGAATTTTGCTGAAATTTCAAACTTTACTGAATTTCCAAGCCTGTTTTGCCCTTTCCTGTCTAGAACAGTGACTTTGAGTTAAAATTTGAGTGATTTTGGATTGGGGTCTGAGAAAAGTGTCTTCTAGAGAATTTTAGTGCTTTGAGTCAAGTGTCCAACAGTATAAAGTTTCCAATTTTTGGACTTACGGAACTTGAGATATGATTTTTCCAAATATTGTCATACTAAACTAGAAATTTCTGGTTTCATACAAATTACGCTTTTAAGCACTTCCAACCTTCCTTTGTGATTGTTGGCCTATTTTAAGTTTAATTTCATGGTCGGATATAAGGTTCTTTTGAACTTTAAACCTTCATTTTAATTCTTGATTTCTAAAGGATTAAATCTCTCTTAATGTGTTTACTTGGTTGTTTAACTTCCTTGGTTAATGGCATCTCTTTTTATACTTGAGTTATGGATTTCAATCCCTAGGCTTATACCCTAGATTTCCATGACATTTAACTTTAAAAGTGGAGTGTTTTAACTAGAGCAAATCTTGGAGAATTTTAACTAGTTTTCTATTCAAACTTGGAACCTTTGGTTTTGACATTTACGATGAAATGAGTGGAGTTTTGAACGAGTTCTGACTTCATTTGCTTGAAAATGTGAATGCTCTTTGTATTTTAAACTTTGGACATGAGATTAGAAGTTTTGAGGAATGAAAATCATCTACCTTTTTTCTCGATTTTCGTGTCGAAAGTAAATATGGTACTTTCTTTTGGAATTGAGATTTACTTACCATGACATGAATAAAAAATGACTTTTGAGTTCTCTTTGAGCATTATTTCAATGATTTAACGAGAAAAACGCCTGTAACTTGACTCGAAGTTGTGACCTTAAACCTTCATTTGTGAATCTCGATTTTCAAAGAAATAAACCCTTTCTGATGCATTGTCCTAATTCTATGCAAACGAACTTTCTTCTTTGTACGCTCAATGACCTAAGGTATCCGTGAGTAATGGTTGGTTAATATTTCTTCAGGTACTCAAGAGGGATTCGAAAGGAATTCCGACGAGGAACTTTAAAGGAATTTCTTGCTCACTTGCTTTTGAATTTGCTGAGTGTCAAGTGCATGATTTGTTGTACAATATCATGACTTGTTGCATAATACTTGAACTACTTCTTGTTGAATATGAGAATTTGGACTTGTCGAGACGAGTGTGTACTTTATCGCACTTGTTCTCTTTTACTTGACTTGATAATTGATCTGCTCGTACTTGACAATTATACCTGTGTTTGACTTGGAGTCGATTTGAGAGCAATCTCATCGACCACTCATACTCGTGGGGACATCTAAAACCAATGGTTAGTATTCAACTCAAACTAGTAAGGTCTTGGTTGAGGAGTTTAGTGAATCTTGGGCTCATACACTGCTTGCTTCGATATACTCAGGTACTATCAAAACTTTTGACGTTCGGGCTCGGTTAGGGGGTGTCGCGGTGGACGAAAATTGGTGAAATGTGGGATTCTACGGGCTTGTTACATGCCCAGTTGACAGAGTGTCAACTTGGAAATTGTGGATCAAGATTATCAATGAAGCAGTGTGGATTTAGCTCCTAAGAGCTCCCGTATTCTTCATTGATTGTGTTTTTATTCCTTTTATGAGTTTACATGAATATTTTGGTTGCTTTTTATTTACATGTTATTATTGCTAGATGTACCTGCTTGCTGCTTGCTTTACTTGGCCTTACTGAGCGTTAGCTCACCCCCTTAAGTTTGTTTTCCTTAGTAGGAACTTGAAGTGGAAAGATTTTGGAGAAGCTGGCTTTGATTGTCTTTTGGTCCGATTGTGGATGTAAATGATTTAGTCAACTTTTGGTGGTTGTATTTTTGGAAAAATTTGTTGTAACTTTTGGAAATAGTATGATGTAGAATTGGATGACTATCGAAGGAAATGACTTTTGTTTATATTCGTTTCTTACTGGTTGTTTAGTTCTAAGTTATAATCTTGATGTGACGCCCCGAAAAAAAAATGAGTTTGAGAACCCGGAAATTTTCTACTTTTCTAGGGTTTATTTGTTTAACGCCCGATTTTCTACATTTTCTTGATTAGAAAAAATTCCCCAGATAAAGTTTATGAGCAAATATCGTTTTCAAATGATTTTTCTAGTATTGGAGAGTTTTTGAGAAATTAAGAGTTTATAACGGACGTGGGACCCACTAGTGCGAAAAGTTCGGAAAAATTCGGCCAATTAGGTTACATTCCGGATACTGGTTAAAATTTATCGGGTGTTAAGAGATAAGTAGTGTGTGTGAAGTGATTGATGTGAGAGAGAAAAGAAAGATAAGAATGCATTTAATGGAGGTGACAAGTGTCACTTTCCTATTGGTTGGACATTAAGAAATACTATTCACATTCTTGACTTTTTTGACCAAAGGATTAAATATCCAAAAATTGCACAAAATTCACCATTTTTCTCCTCCTTATGGCCGCCCTCTTTAAGCAAGAAGAAAGAAGAAACTCTTCAACTTTCAAGCTTCTACTTGGTGCAAATCACCCAAAACATTTGTTTACATCCATTTTTAATCCATAAAACCTTTCCTTTTAGTGATAATAAGTGTACTAGTGAAGTTGTTTTGATGCTCTAAGGTGGCCAACCTCTCTACACCTCTTGTTACTTGGTAAGTGATGCTTGAACCCTCTACTACACCTAATGATGGTTATATGATGCTTAATGGTGGCATGAGTGAAGGAATATATGATTTATTTCTTGATTTGAAGAGTTTTGGTGAAGTTTTTATTTTATTGGGAATTTTTCTGGTTTAATATGAAGGGGATGTTGTGGCCTTGTATGATGAATGGTAATGGCTGATAATGACTCTATGAGGTGTATTGGATAAGAAAATGCAATCAATTTTGGATTTGAAGTGAATTGTGAAAAGTTAGGGTTCATGAACCCCTATTCTGTCCGAAATTTTAGGTCATAGCTAGCGGCCGAATTGGACTTTGCTCAAAACATGAAAGTTGTAGATATTGGTGAGTATGAAGTGCCTGAAAAATTTCAGGGCATTTGGAGTAGTGTAGAGTGAGTTATGCCGTTTTTACTGTTGCTGTTTTTGGTGAACAGAATGTGCGAACTGCGATAACAAATTGTCTGTTTTGACTGGAATTGATTTGGATTTTTTTGTTGGTGTCTTCTGATGAAATGTATCTTGATGTCTTAGCTTTCATATTCCTTTGGAATCAATGCATTTGGACCTGTATAGACTGAATGGGACTGATTACAGTTTTGTGGGATTTGGGAACCTGCAATTACGGTTCTGGGTTAGTTTTCTGCATTTTTGACCTAGTTGTGCTGGGATTTGGACTGAGTGGCCTTCTACATTGTTGTAGCCCTGTCTTTTAGCTTCGAGACGGTGTATCTTACACCCTAATCCGATAATCGTAGTGCAAGTTGTGCCATTACCGCAAAATGACGTCAAAACTATTTTTCTGGTTTTGAGCTTAACTTCCTTTCTAAACTTTTTCTTAGCTTGATTTGTACTAGTACCACTTGGAGCTTGCTGAATGGCTATTGGATGAACTTGTTGTTGTGTGTGTACCTTTGGGTTGGAATGAGGAAATCATGAAGCCTTGATGGCTGGGAAAGTAAGAAGATTTAGGGGAAGTGCTGTCCGAACTTTGAAAGGACTTGTTTGCATTGAGGTTGTGATCTAAGACTTGGATTTGAGCAAGGCAATGCTATATGATGGATGGTTTCAGAGCCGTGGAGGTGAGTGACCTCAAACTACTTCTAAAGTTATTTATGATCCGTTTCTTACATTATTTACTTTTGAACTGTTTCCAAAGTTACTTTTGAAATATTTTCTTGCATATCATGCGTGCTGGCATGTGAGTGTGCCTTGTTTGCTATATTTCTTGACTTCATGACTTGTATTTTGGTTGATAACGTGTTAAGCGCTTATAATGATTTCCAAAACGAGTTTTCGAGGCGAGTGTGTACTTTATCGCACTCGACCTCGATAAATGTGAAATTTTCGATTGAAATGTTACTTGCGCATGAATGTAAGCCTTTTGGGCTGAACTGGCCATTTCCCCTTGTTACCGGTCGTCTTGAGCCAGAAGCGGACTCGGTCAGGCGATTAGGAACTTGGGTGAACGTTTGGTATACTCGAGTATTACCTACGTAGGTTGGTGGAGCCTGGCCAAAAGCCAGGGACGGGGTGAATGAAATGAAATAAATGATCAAATGAGCGAGGAAATGTCAGGAGAATGAATGTATCCTTTCATGAATGTTACTATCGCTTTCCATTGTACATGTTTCTTGAATTATTGATACTCCATATTTAATGTTTTGTAAATGCTGTAATCGTTTCTGGACTTATCATTTGATTTATGACATCATTGATTTATGACATCATTGAAAAGAAATATTGTGAAACCGATTTGATTACTGATTTTAATGGTTACTCGCTGAGCTTCTAGCTCACCCCAAAAATGTTTTATTTTCCCCCCCCACAGGGCTCAAGGCGAAGAAAAGCTTGGAGTGCTTATTCACGTGACTGGATGGCTTATATCGTGTACAGTTTAAGTTTGGATCTATTTTATGTACGAGTTGGTCTTGTATAAATATTTGAAATTGATATGGATGTAAGTATACGTTCTACGATTGGAATCAGTTTCCGCTGCATTTGTAATATGTAATCATTGGAGAATTTGATGAAATTTTGAGATTTATATTGTAATTGGGTTGAGGACTGTAGTGAGCGACTGAGTCCCGGCGAGAGCTGGGCAGGTGGCCCGCCGAACCCTCTGGTTCGCCTTAGGGGAAGGTGGGGCCGTGACAATTGGTATCAGAGCTTAGGCTTCAGATCTCTGTAGTGTATCCTAGGCTTGAAGTTTAGGATGCCGGACTGTGGGTTTGATTTGACTCTTGAGAGATTTTTGCGGGATGTTTCGACTTGATTGGTACAAGAGGGAATGTCGAGGACGACATTCTTTTAGGAGGGGAGATTGTGACGCCCCGAAAAAAAAATGAGTTTGAGAACCCGGAAATTTTCTACTTTTCTAGGGTTTATTTGTTTAACGCCCGATTTTCTACATTTTCTTGATTAGAAAAAATTCCCCAGATAAAGTTTATGAGCAAATATCGTTTTCAAATGATTTTTCTAGTATTGGAGAGTTTTTGAGAAATTAAGAGTTTATAACGGACGTGGGACCCACTAGTGCGAAAAGTTCGGAAAAATTCGGCCAATTAGGTTACATTCCGGATACTGGTTAAAATTTATCGGGTGTTAAGAGATAAGTAGTGTGTGTGAAGTGATTGATGTGAGAGAGAAAAGAAAGATAAGAATGCATTTAATGGAGGTGACAAGTGTCACTTTCCTATTGGTTGGACATTAAGAAATACTATTCACATTCTTGACTTTTTTGACCAAAGGATTAAATATCCAAAAATTGCACAAAATTCACCATTTTTCTCCTCCTTATGGCCGCCCTCTTTAAGCAAGAAGAAAGAAGAAACTCTTCAACTTTCAAGCTTCTACTTGGTGCAAATCACCCAAAACATTTGTTTACATCCATTTTTAATCCATAAAACCTTTCCTTTTAGTGATAATAAGTGTACTAGTGAAGTTGTTTTGATGCTCTAAGGTGGCCAACCTCTCTACACCTCTTGTTACTTGGTAAGTGATGCTTGAACCCTCTACTACACCTAATGATGGTTATATGATGCTTAATGGTGGCATGAGTGAAGGAATATATGATTTATTTCTTGATTTGAAGAGTTTTGGTGAAGTTTTTATTTTATTGGGAATTTTTCTGGTTTAATATGAAGGGGATGTTGTGGCCTTGTATGATGAATGGTAATGGCTGATAATGACTCTATGAGGTGTATTGGATAAGAAAATGCAATCAATTTTGGATTTGAAGTGAATTGTGAAAAGTTAGGGTTCATGAACCCCTATTCTGTCCGAAATTTTAGGTCATAGCTAGCGGCCGAATTGGACTTTGCTCAAAACATGAAAGTTGTAGATATTGGTGAGTATGAAGTGCCTGAAAAATTTCAGGGCATTTGGAGTAGTGTAGAGTGAGTTATGCCGTTTTTACTGTTGCTGTTTTTGGTGAACAGAATGTGCGAACTGCGATAACAAATTGTCTGTTTTGACTGGAATTGATTTGGATTTTTTTGTTGGTGTCTTCTGATGAAATGTATCTTGATGTCTTAGCTTTCATATTCCTTTGGAATCAATGCATTTGGACCTGTATAGACTGAATGGGACTGATTACAGTTTTGTGGGATTTGGGAACCTGCAATTACGGTTCTGGGTTAGTTTTCTGCATTTTTGACCTAGTTGTGCTGGGATTTGGACTGAGTGGCCTTCTACATTGTTGTAGCCCTGTCTTTTAGCTTCGAGACGGTGTATCTTACACCCTAATCCGATAATCGTAGTGCAAGTTGTGCCATTACCGCAAAATGACGTCAAAACTATTTTTCTGGTTTTGAGCTTAACTTCCTTTCTAAACTTTTTCTTAGCTTGATTTGTACTAGTACCACTTGGAGCTTGCTGAATGGCTATTGGATGAACTTGTTGTTGTGTGTGTACCTTTGGGTTGGAATGAGGAAATCATGAAGCCTTGATGGCTGGGAAAGTAAGAAGATTTAGGGGAAGTGCTGTCCGAACTTTGAAAGGACTTGTTTGCATTGAGGTTGTGATCTAAGACTTGGATTTGAGCAAGGCAATGCTATATGATGGATGGTTTCAGAGCCGTGGAGGTGAGTGACCTCAAACTACTTCTAAAGTTATTTATGATCCGTTTCTTACATTATTTACTTTTGAACTGTTTCCAAAGTTACTTTTGAAATGTTTTCTTGCATATCATGCGTGCTGGCATGTGAGTGTGCCTTGTTTGCTATATTTCTTGACTTCATGACTTGTATTTTGGTTGATAACGTGTTAAGCGCTTATAATGATTTCCAAAACGAGTTTTCGAGGCGAGTGTGTACTTTATCGCACTCGACCTCGATAAATGTGAAATTTTCGATTGAAATGTTACTTGCGCATGAATGTAAGCCTTTTGGGCTGAACTGGCCATTGCCCCTTGTTACCGGTCGTCTTGAGCCAGAAGCGGACTCGGTCAGGCGATTAGGAACTTGGGTGAACGTTTGGTATACTCGAGTATTACCTATGTAGGTTGGTGGAGCCTGGCCAAAAGCCAGGGACGGGGTGAATGAAATGAAATAAATGATCAAATGAGCGAGGAAATGTCAGGAGAATGAATGTATCCTTTCATGAATGTTACTATCGCTTTCCATTGTACATGTTTCTTGAATTATTGATACTCCATATTTAATGTTTTGTAAATGCTGTAATCGTTTCTGGACTTATCATTTGATTTATGACATCATTGAAAAGAAATATTGTGAAACCGATTTGATTACTGATTTTAATGGTTACTCGCTGAGCTTCTAGCTCACCCCAAAAATGTTTTATTTTTCCCCCCCACAGGGCTCAAGGCGAAGAAAAGCTTGGAGTGCTTATTCACGTGACTGGATGGCTTATATCGTGTACAGTTTAAGTTTGGATCTATTTTATGTACGAGTTGGTCTTGTATAAATATTTGAAATTGATATGGATGTAAGTATACGTTCTACGATTGGAATCAGTTTCCGCTGCATTTGTAATATGTAATCATTGGAGAATTTGATGAAATTTTGAGATTTATATTGTAATTGGGTTGAGGACTGTAGTGAGCGACTGAGTCCCGGCGAGAGCTGGGCAGGTGGCCCGCCGAACCCTCTGGTTCGCCTTAGGGGAAGGTGGGGCCGTGACAATTGGTATCAGAGCTTAGGCTTCAGATCTCTGTAGTGTATCCTAGGCTTGAAGTTTAGGATGCCGGACTGTGGGTTTGATTTGACTCTTGAGAGATTTTTGCGGGATGTTTCGACTTGATTGGTACAAGAGGGAATGTCGAGGACGACATTCTTTTAGGGAGGGGAGATTGTGACGCCCCGAAAAAAAAATGAGTTTGAGAACCCGAAAATTTTCTACTTTTCTAGGGTTTATTTGTTTAACGCCCGATTTTCTACATTTTCTTGATTAGAAAAAATTCCCCAGATAAAGTTTATGAGCAAATATCGTTTTCAAATGATTTTTCTAGTATTGGAGAGTTTTTGAGAAATTAAGAGTTTATAACGGACGTGGGACCCACTAGTGCGAAAAGTTCGGAAAAATTCGGCCAATTAGGTTACATTCCGGATACTGGTTAAAATTTATCGGGTGTTAAGAGATAAGTAGTGTGTGTGAAGTGATTGATGTGAGAGAGAAAAGAAAGATAAGAATGCATTTAATGGAGGTGACAAGTGTCACTTTCCTATTGGTTGGACATTAAGAAATACTATTCACATTCTTGACTTTTTTGACCAAAGGATTAAATATCCAAAAATTGCACAAAATTCACCATTTTTCTCCTCCTTATGGCCGCCCTCTTTAAGCAAGAAGAAAGAAGAAACTCTTCAACTTTCAAGCTTCTACTTGGTGCAAATCACCCAAAACATTTGTTTACATCCATTTTTAATCCATAAAACCTTTCCTTTTAGTGATAATAAGTGTACTAGTGAAGTTGTTTTGATGCTCTAAGGTGGCCAACCTCTCTACACCTCTTGTTACTTGGTAAGTGATGCTTGAACCCTCTACTACACCTAATGATGGTTATATGATGCTTAATGGTGGCATGAGTGAAGGAATATATGATTTATTTCTTGATTTGAAGAGTTTTGGTGAAGTTTTTATTTTATTGGGAATTTTTCTGGTTTAATATGAAGGGGATGTTGTGGCCTTGTATGATGAATGGTAATGGCTGATAATGACTCTATGAGGTGTATTGGATAAGAAAATGCAATCAATTTTGGATTTGAAGTGAATTGTGAAAAGTTAGGGTTCATGAACCCCTATTCTGTCCGAAATTTTAGGTCATAGCTAGCGGCCGAATTGGACTTTGCTCAAAACATGAAAGTTGTAGATATTGGTGAGTATGAAGTGCCTGAAAAATTTCAGGGCATTTGGAGTAGTGTAGAGTGAGTTATGCCGTTTTTACTGTTGCTGTTTTTGGTGAACAGAATGTGCGAACTGCGATAACAAATTGTCTGTTTTGACTGGAATTGATTTGGATTTTTTTGTTGGTGTCTTCTGATGAAATGTATCTTGATGTCTTAGCTTTCATATTCCTTTGGAATCAATGCATTTGGACCTGTATAGACTGAATGGGACTGATTACAGTTTTGTGGGATTTGGGAACCTGCAATTACGGTTCTGGGTTAGTTTTCTGCATTTTTGACCTAGTTGTGCTGGGATTTGGACTGAGTGGCCTTCTACATTGTTGTAGCCCTGTCTTTTAGCTTCGAGACGGTGTATCTTACACCCTAATCCGATAATCGTAGTGCAAGTTGTGCCATTACCGCAAAATGACGTCAAAACTATTTTTCTGGTTTTGAGCTTAACTTCCTTTCTAAACTTTTTCTTAGCTTGATTTGTACTAGTACCACTTGGAGCTTGCTGAATGGCTATTGGATGAACTTGTTGTTGTGTGTGTACCTTTGGGTTGGAATGAGGAAATCATGAAGCCTTGATGGCTGGGAAAGTAAGAAGATTTAGGGGAAGTGCTGTCCGAACTTTGAAAGGACTTGTTTGCATTGAGTTTGTGATCTAAGACTTGGATTTGAGCAAGGCAATGCTATATGATGGATGGTTTCAGAGCCGTGGAGGTGAGTGACCTCAAACTACTTCTAAAGTTATTTATGATCCGTTTCTTACATTATTTACTTTTGAACTTTTTCCAAAGTTACTTTTGAAATGTTTTCTTGCATATCATGCGTGCTGGCATGTGAGTGTGCCTTGTTTGCTATATTTCTTGACTTCATGACTTGTATTTTGGTTGATAACGTGTTAAGCGCTTATAATGATTTCCAAAACGAGTTTTCGAGGTGAGTGTGTACTTTATCGCACTCGACCTCGATAAATGTGAAATTTTCGATTGAAATGTTACTTGCGCATGAATGTAAGCCTTTTGGGCTGAACTGGCCATTGCCCCTTGTTACCGGTCGTCTTGAGCCAGAAGCGGACTCGGTCAGGCGATTAGGAACTTGGGTGAACGTTTGGTATACTCGAGTATTACCTATGTAGGTTGGTGGAGCCTGGCCAAAAGCCAGGGACGGGGTGAATGAAATGAAATAAATGATCAAATGAGCGAGGAAATGTCAGGAGAATGAATGTATCCTTTCATGAATGTTACTATCGCTTTCCATTGTACATGTTTCTTGAATTATTGATACTCCATATTTAATGTTTTGTAAATGCTGTAATCGTTTCTGGACTTATCATTTGATTTATGACATCATTGATTTATGACATCATTGAAAAGAAATATTGTGAAACCGATTTGATTACTGATTTTAATGGTTACTCGCTGAGCTTCTAGCTCACCCCAAAAATGTTTTATTTTCCCCCCCCACAGGGCTCAAGGCGAAGAAAAGCTTGGAGTGCTTATTCACGTGACTGGATGGCTTATATCGTGTACAGTTTAAGTTTGGATCTATTTTATGTACGAGTTGGTCTTGTATAAATATTTGAAATTGATATGGATGTAAGTATACGTTCTACGATTGGAATCAGTTTCCGCTGCATTTGTAATATGTAATCATTGGAGAATTTGATGAAATTTTGAGATTTATATTGTAATTGGGTTGAGGACTGTAGTGAGCGACTGAGTCCCGGCGAGAGCTGGGCAGGTGGCCCGCCGAACCCTCTGGTTCGCCTTAGGGGAAGGTGGGGCCGTGACACTTGATCTGTATCGAGTCCGGGCGAGAGTTAGGCAGGTGGCTCGCTGAACCCCTAGGATTCGCCCGAAGGAGAAGTGGGGTCGTCACACGTGGTATCAGAGCGCTAGATTTGAGGTACCTAGAATAGGGTTAAGAGTTCTTAGTCGTGAACTTTTGGTCATAGAAATTTGTGTTAAATCTTAAGTTAAATTTTTGAATGGCACCGATGGTTATAAGGTCCTAACTTTTAGTTTTGTGGGTTAATTGTAGGTCATGGAAGGACAGGGTGGAGATGGGTCACCTCTGAGGCACCTTTCTGCGATTCATTATCGAGAGAGGCCTTGGGGCCTTCTTTGGCAGTGGACCCCAGTTCATCGAACCCCAGTGGACCCCACTTCTAGGGCGACTGTGGATATCCAAACTACTAGAGTTCATGAAATGGAGATGGATATACTTGAGGAGCGAAAAAAGGCTGAGACTCTTTGTGAGCAGCTTCTGGAGATTAAGCGCCAATTTATTAAGGTAGTACATGAAGTTAGAGATCGAACAGAGGGGATGATGGCTGAATGTGTTACCTTGGCCAAACAAGTGGTGGATGGCAAGATACTCGATGAGGGACATGAGGAAGAGACTCCTAGTGTTGAAGATGAAAATGATCCTACTGAAGTAGCAGAGACTTCTGGCTCCGCCAATCACTAAGCTAGTGATTTAGTCTACCTTAGTAGTTTTTGTCTAAGATAGTCAGGGTGGTACTTGTTCAAAGGCCATTGTATTTTGCTTAACTATGCTACCTATCCTTTGAAGCACTTGAACGTTACTTATGAGATGCTTGACTTTATTACTCCATGACTTCTAATCTATGCTATGGATTGTGCATATTTGCAATTATTTTGGTGTCTCCGCTATTTATTTTCATTTTGCATGATTAAAGTGTCATTTTCAAACTTCGCTTATGTGTATTTATTTTACGTTATGCCTTAAAAAATATTAAAATTATGGACAGCCGAAAAAGTAGAAGGGGTCGAGAGCGAGGGATTAGGCAACTCCAAGTCAAGGGGATGATCAGAGATCAACAACTGGACCGAACCAAGGGTAAGGAAATGAAGGGGATAACCAAGTAGCTACTGCTATTAACTGTATGATTGATATCTTAGCACGGTTAGCTGAGCGCCAAGACCTTTAGCCAATCAACCGACCTAAGAACCAAGAGAGGTGTGAGAATAGAGCGATTCTTGAAGTTCGCCCCATTTAAGTTTTACAGAGGGTTTAATCTCGAAATAGTAGAAAATTAGTTTAAGAGGATAAAATAAGGCACTAGTGAGAGCAAGAGGTTAGGGTTTCTTCTTGAGCGACTTTGTAAGCAAGTATTGAAGAAGGAGTTAGGGTGTGGAACTTTTATATTAAGGAATAAGATCTCCATATTTGGTAATGTGTATAAGTGATGATAGTAATTCTAGTGGAAAGACCTAAGAACTCACCCATGTTAAGCAGAGAATAGTTAAGATTTATATTCTGGGATGACCTGTAAGCAAAAGAACAAAAGAGTAATATGGCCAGAGTTTCCATTTTGAATAGTTATTTATTTTGATTCTCTGATTTGCCTGGCAGGCTAGGATTTGATTTAAGTCAAACTGTGAGATGACAAATTTGGGAGAGATGCAGAAGGAAATAGACATTCTTCGAAAGGAGGTAGAATTTCAAAAGAAATTGGCTAACTACTGGAAAGAACAATGGAAACAAGAATATGCGGAGAAAATTGAGTTGCTATACAAGAACATGGAATTGGAAAAGAAATACAAAGGAAATTCTCAAATTGGTCAGACTGTGACTTCTCATGTGACTTGTAAATATTGTGGCAAGTTTAACCACACTAAAACTGAGTGCTGGAGAAAGTGAGGAAAATGTCTGATCTGCGGTAGTGCCAAACATCCGGTGTCAAGTTGGTCTAGTGTCTCTAAGAAAAAAAGGAAATACTCCGCAGCTTGCTAGGTCCACTACAAAACAATCGAGTGCCAGAAGGAGTGATTAATGCTAATGGCTGTGAAAGGGTCCAAATAGTGGAAGCTTTACGAGTGGGCATGGATTTGACTCCACTCAAGGGATAGAAGTTGTAATCTTTTATATAGGGATAAAGTCCTTTTGTTGTGTTGTACATTCGTGACTTAGGACGTTTTCCTATGATTTTATTTGTCTCCCCTTTCTTTTGTAATGATTTGATCAATTTATTCTCACTTGGTGTAACTATTATGATCTTTCATAAAAAAAATAAATTTTACTTCGCTTTAATTGTTTTTACGGCTTATATATATTTAATTTATTGTCCCACACCTTTAGACCTGTAATAAGATCATGAACGGCATTGAGGATAGTTTCACGAACCCTGAGAGAGCGCCAACCTTTTGCTAAGTTTTATAAATGTTAGTTGGTTGGAAGAAATAGCCTTTCTAGGTCATATAATCCCTAAGGAAGGAATTACTATGGACCCAGTTAAGGTAGAAGTTGTTTCTAAGTGAAAACGACCAGAAAATCCTATCGAAATTTAGAGTTTCTTAAGGTTAACCAGATATTACCGTCGGATTATCAAGGACTTTCTAAGACTGTAAACCCCTCAACCGAGTTGACTAAGAAGCATGACAAGTTCATATGGGATTCTAAATGCGAGAAAGGGTTTCAAGAGTTGAAAAGTGTTGGACTGAGGCACCTGTATTAGCATTGTCGAGTGGAGGAGATGGTTTTGTGGTTTACATAGATGCTTCAAAGAATGGTTTAAGATATGTATTAATGCAAAATGGAAAAGTGATAGCACATGCCTCCCGTAAGTAAAACCTCATGAGTAGAATTATTCGCCCCATGACTTGGAGTTAGCGGCAGTAGTGTTTGCCTTGAAAGGTGGAGACATTATTTTTGTGGCGTGACTTTCAATGTTTTCATTGATCACAAGAGTTTGAAGTAATTATTATTTCCCTGAAAGGGTTGAATTTGAGGCAACGTAGATGGGTGAAATTTTTGGAGTATTATGACTGTACGTTTAACTACCACCTCGGAAAAGTTAATGTAATGGCCGATGCCCTAAGCCATAAGGCGCAAGTGACTAGTTTAATGATGAGAAAATGGCATATGCTAGAAGAAGTAGAGATTGACGAGAATTTGTCATATGACGATAGACCGGTAAAACTTTTAAATCGAAAAGTGAAGGAATTAAGACGCAAGCAAATTCCCCAAGTGAATGTTTTATGGAGAAATCATAGAATAGAGGAAGCAACTTGGAAAGTAGAAGAGGAGATCCTGATGAAATATCTAAAGTTGTTTCTGAATCAAGGTATGAATTTTGAGAACGAAATTCTTTTGAGGGGGAAAGGATGTGAGGATTCGAATTTTCATTTTACATGCTTTTATTTTTATTTTACTAACTTATTTAATTATTTATTTACCCATTTAATCCGAATAATTTATTTCATCTATTTTAAATCCATTTGCATGGAACAATGTCTCATTTATGTTTTTAAAACGTTTCGTTAGCGAATTTAATTTTTCTGCGGCTTGTTTAGCGAGAGATAGCGAATGCATGTTTTTCAAGATAATTTTGGACCGGGAGTACATTAATCTTGGAGAACTATGGGTGATCAATAGTAGACTAAGAAAAGTTAACTGAGCGATTAGAGGTGAGTGAATTAAATTAATCTCAATTGGGAGCACTAATTGCTCACTAAACGATTGTTGACTTTTGGGGCCAAGAACACCTCTATGTCATTCTTCTAATCACTCAATCAAATCACCAACTACCACCCAAAATCCTTCTCTTCTTCTCCTCACCTTGGCCGACTCCCCTCCCACATTTCCTCCCCAAAAATTTCAGCTAGTTTTTTCCATTGTTGCTCCAAGAAAACAACTTGTTTCTTTCCTTGGTTCTTCAAACAAGCTAGGAAGTGACTTGAACAAGATAGAAACTTTGGTGATTCAAGAGCTTATACTAGTGGTTGTTCTTTATTCTTGGAAGAAAGGTAAAACTCCTAAAGCTCTCATCTTTTCCTTCAACTTATGGTTAGATTAGTTAGTCTAGCTAGTTAGTTGTTGGGTTGTTGATGGGTTCACAAGAACCTTACTATTGGGTAGAGGATTTGAGGTGGCTTTATAGGCAGAGGCCTTGAGGATTATTGTGTGTTTACTTGCTTGGTTGATGTTTATTTTGAGAAATAATGGCTTAGTTTTAGTTGGAAAGTTGGAAAAGAAAACTAGAAGATGAATGATGCTTGCAGTCCGAAATTTGGCGGGGTGAAACCCTCATGTTAATTTCGAATTTTGATGTTATTTTGGTGCTATAATATTTGTTATATGATGGTGTTTATGTGTGTTAAAAAACTCCCAAAAAGCTTTACAATTGGTTGAGTTAAAAAGGGTTTAAGTGAGGAAGAAATCTGGAAAATTTTCTGACTAGGAGCACCAACCAGTGTTCACGTTTTGGGTCATAACTTTTTTTCAGGGAGTTGAAATCGAGTGCCATTTGTGGCATCTGAAACTAGACTCTGAGAGCTTTCCATCGGTTAAAATGCACCTCCAAATTCGTTTCCTATGATCTGTAGTGAATCGGTAAAAATGATTGAATTTCTTCACTATTTTTATCCGAGAAACAGTCCTACCTTTAGTTTGTAGCTTAATTTTACCTATCTTGCAAAACAAATTTTAAGACAGTTCCTTCTAGGGATTTGTAGAATTTGAATCTAGTTTTCAATGCTGCAAATTTTGAGTTGTGCGGCTTTAGTTATGATCAAATTTTGAAACTCTGTCAAGCCTTCAAAACTGAAAATTTCGTGTAACAGGATCCAAAATTTAGCTTTATTAAAACCATTGTATCTTGATGTAGAAAGGTCCAAATTAGGTTCCGTTTGTTGCTTTTGAAACTAGATTTGGAATTCTATTAGCAGTACAAATTTCAAGGGTTGATTCTATTCCTACAAATTTTGTCGAATTTTCACACTTTACTGAAATTGCAAGCCTGTTTTGCCCTGTCTTGTCTAGAACATTGACTTTGAGCTAAAATTTGATTGATTTTAGATTGGATTCTGAGAAAGTATCTTCTACAGAATTTTAGTGCTTTGAGTCTATTTTCCAATGGTATAAAGTTTCCAATTTTTGGACTTACGGAAGTTGAGATATGATTTTTCCAAATATTGTCATACTAAACTGGAAATTTCTGGTTTCATACAAAGTACGCTTTTAAGCACTTCCAACCTTCCTTTGTGATTGTTGGCTTATTTTTAAGTTTAATTTCATGGTCGGATACTAAGTTCTTTTGAGTTTTAAACCTTCATTTTAAATCTTGATTTCTAAAGGATTAAACCTCTCTTAATGTGTTTACTTGGTTGTTTAACTTCCTTGGTTAATGGCACCTCTTTTTATACTTGAGTTATGGATTTCAATCCCTAGACTTATACCCTTGATTTCCATGACATTTAACTTTAAAAGTGGAGCGTTTTAACTAGAGCAAATCTTGGAGAATTTTAACTAGTTTTCTACTCTAAACTTGGAATCTTTGGCTTTAACATTTACGATGAAATGAGTGGAGTTTTGAACGAGTTTTGACTTCATTAGTTTGAAAATCTGAACGCTCTTTAAATTTTAATATTCGGACATGAGATTAGAAGTTTTGAGGAATGAAAACCATCTATCATTTTCTCGATTTTTATGCCGAAAGTAAATATGGTACTTTCTTTTGGAGTTGAGATTTACTTACCATGGCATGATGCAAAAATGACTTTTGAGTTCTCTTTGAGCATTATTTCAATGATTTAGTGAGAAAAACGCCTGTAACTTGACTCGAACTTGTGGCCTTAAACCTTCATTTGTGAATTTCGATTTTCAATGAAATAAACCCTTTCTGATGCATTGTCCTAATTCTAAGCAAATGAACTTTATTCTTTGTAAGCTCAATGACCTAGGGTATCCGTGAGTAATGGTTGGTTAATATTTCTTTAAATATTCAAGAGGGATTTGAAAGGAATTTCGGCGAGGAACATTAAAGGAATTTCTTGCTCACTTGTTTTTGAATTGGTGAGTGTCAAGTGCATGAGTTGTTGCATAATACCATGACTTGTTGCATAATACTTGAACTACTTCTTGTTGAATATGAGAATTTGAACTTGTCGAGACGAGTGTGTACTTTATCGAACTCGTTCTCTTTTACTTGACTTGATAATTGATCTGCTCGTATTTGACAATTATACCTGTGTTTGACTTGGCGTTGATTTGAGAGCAATCTCATCGACCACTCATACTCATGGGGATGCCTAAACCCCAATGGCTAGCCATTCAACTCAAGCCAACAAGGGCTTGGTTGAGGACTTTGGTAAACCTTGGGCTCATACACTACTTGCCACGATAAACTCGAGTAATATCAAAACTTTTGATGTTCGGTCTCGGTTAGGGGGTGTCACGGTGGACGGAAATTGGTGAAAAGTGTGAGAACTTGTAAAATTCCTTATATATTTTTTAAAAAAGTTCCTTTTAATTCGGAATTTATTACTGTACAATAACTTTACTACTCATTCACTTCCCAAATAGTTACAATTAATCATAGAACCAAGGGTTTCCCCCTTCCTCAGGTGCTTCAATTTCTGCCCAAGAAGGAACATCTCGTATCCTTCAAGCGATTGTGTCCAGTTCTGCCGAACTGTTGCCAAGAAGCTTGGATGTTTTAGCCACATGTGCTAGAACCGAAATACTCCATGCACACGTTTGCTCCCCTCGTCAAGTTGTACCAGCAAAGGGTTGTGATCTGAACCTGCCCTGTTAAGGTGATAGAGCACCAAGCTAGGAAACTGGTGTTGCCAAGGCACATTCATCAGTATCCGATCTAAGCGCTTCCATACTCGTCGGCCTTGGCGAATACCAGTCCAAGTGTATCAACTTCCTAGCGGCGTCATCGTCTTCAACCCGCAGCTGGAGACACATTCAGCGAACTCATTCACTGCTACCAAAATCTGTTACGCACGTCCCAGGTATTCCCCTAAGTTCGTAATTATGTTAAAATCTCCTCCAACCAGCTATGGTTTCGAGGAAAGGGGTTCCGAGAAGGACAGCAGGCTAGACCAAAGCTGTTGCCTGCCCACCTGGGAACAGCTAGCGCAAACAAAGAAGCAAAACACCTCCCCTGTCCACGAAGAGGGGGTAATCGCTAAGTGAATAAGTTGGTCTTCGTTGAGTAAGACGTGAGTAGCAAAATCTGCTTTCCACATGACCTAGATTTTATTGGTGATGTTGCTCATAGCAAGATGAAACCTGAATCTATTTTTAAATGCTTCGAGTTGTTGGAGATCTACCATTTAAAAACAGATTCGGGTTTCATCTTGCTATGAGATAAAGTGAAGCCATACCAATTTCTTTAGGCACTGGACCGTAGAACGGCCTGCCACCCCCCACACATTCCAAACTAGCACGTTAATCATCAAAACAGTTGGGAAGGGGTGTGGGTGGGGGCTGTCCTCAACGATTGGCGAGTTACAACTATCTTCGACAAGTTTAAGATCCACCGTTTCCTTCCCCATTTCGCCGCTGCCACTAGGCTCGGGATGGGAAAGAGATGATCAATCTTCTGCTTGAGCAGAACAAAATCTTGTACCACAAGATGTCTCGGGTGCTCCTGTGGGAAGTCTTCTGTGTCAGAAAGAGATTTAGGGACGCGTATCATTCGCTTAGGCAGGAGGCG
Source organism: Coffea eugenioides (assembly GCF_003713205.1). NCBI lineage: Eukaryota > Viridiplantae > Streptophyta > Magnoliopsida > Gentianales > Rubiaceae > Coffea > Coffea eugenioides. The sequence goes on along the minus strand of NC_040042.1, from coordinate 23,381,826 downwards.
GTGGTCATCCAGAACAGTTCCAGCTAAATGATTTGTGTCCGAGAGGATTGGCATAGTGGGATGCTGCATCAACTCCGCTACCGCTTCCCTGAGCGTTGCGTTCGTTTGAGGAGGGCCATTACAGGTCGAGCTCCTTGCTGGGGCTAGGTGTGAGGTGATCGTCATTCGATCCTTTGAAGGCTGTTGATCATGTTCCTTCTGGCGAGACGATAAACCTGATGTACCTGGCAACGCTTTTGTTAGGCGTGTGTCTGCTTTGGGTATCCGGTGCTGTTCATCTCAGTCCGTATCTTTTGATGATTACAAAACAAATGGATGTTACTAATATTTCCTAAATAGATGTTTTCAAATTTGGAGCAAAACAGGCTAACATATGCTGAAGCAGGAGTCGGACGTACAAAAAGTCTGCATCGGCCGTCCAACAACCTTCGAGTAACTTCGGACGCATAAGGAACGTACTCTCGGACATCCGAAAATAATAAGCTGAGTTCTCTAAATTCACTGATTTCGTTCGGACGTACAACACCTGAGTACCAGACGTCTGATAAACGTTGCGACACTTCGGACGCAAAGCATTGAAGCACTGGACGTCTTAAACATTTCAAGAAAACTTCTTGAACTCACTGCTTGTTATCGAACGCGAAAAACAGCCTATCGGATTTCCGACACCACCAACGGCTAGTTGACTCTTCAGTTACCTTCTATCCGTTGACAGCATTAATTGAAGTACCTTTTGGTCTCCTATTAATAGAGCAAAGTCAACCACTTCAAAACAACTTTGCACATTGAGACTACATCAGATCCTGAGTAATTCAAGTGTGAGATTACTCCAAAAAGAAGATTTGTACTCTTAGTTGTGTAATTTTCGATAAATTTTTCAAGTGTGTTTCAATTTCTTCAATAGTATAGTTTTGTGAGGGTTATCCGAGAGATTGTAAAACTTCCTTGCTTGACCAAGTGAGACTTGGGGCAAGGAAAAAGTGATCTTTCCTTTGTACACAAGAGATTGGTTGTAAGTTGATCAACTTGAAGAACCTTCCTATATAAAGTGTTGTTCAAACTCAAGTGGAGTTTGAAGCTTGGTTTGTTATCCTACCTTTTTACTTACTATCTTGTAATATAAACTGCTTATTTCTTCTACTCACAAGCATTTGTTCTTCCTCATCAATTGCTCCATTGGGTGGTCTTTTAGAAAAAGAGGCCAAGTTCACAAAAAGTGACTCACATCTTAGCTAGTTTTTTAACCACCTAATTCACCCCCTCTTAGGTTACCTTCGATCCTTACAATTGATATCCGATCTTGGTCTTTTAGAGATTAAGCTCAATTGGCTTTGGAGTAAAAATGACAACCAACACTACCATGTTTTTTTAAGGACAATCAGTCACTAGACCCCCAATGTTCAATGGATCAAATTATATGAGTTGGAAGGAGAGGATGATTATTTTCTTTCAATCTATTGATATTGAGCTGTGGTTTATTGTCAATGAAGGTCCATATGATGCCTTTATTGTTGATGAAAATACTAATAGGCCGAGACCAAAAACAAGAAGTGAGCTGATTGCTGAAGATATAACTCATCTCACTCTAAATGCTAAGGTGACAGTGCCTTAGATTCAAATGAGTCTATTAGAGTCAAGGGCTGCAAATCTGCAAAAGAGATTTGGGATAAATTTAGAGAAATACATGAAGGAAGTGAGAATGTGAGAGAACAGAAGAAGTCCATTCTGGTTACTAAGTATGAATCTTTTAAGATGGAACCTCATGAAAACATTGACAAGATATATTGTAGATTCAATGATCTTATTAAGGATTTAGAAGTGCTTGAGAAGGATTACTCTCTAGGTGAGAAAAATAGAAAAATTCTGAATGCTTTATCGAAGGATTGGGAGAGTAAAGTGACTGTCATTGAGGAAGCCAAAGATCTAAATACTTTACCTATCGAATCTTTTATTAATTCACTGACCTCTTATGAGCTAAAATTCAAGTCCAAGGCACAGGAAGAAGAAGACACAAAGGTAAGAAAGAATATTGCTCTGAAGGCTTCACAAGATGAAGATGATACAGCCTCCCTGGATGGAGATGACATGGAAGGTGATGATAGTGATATTGTACTCATCATACGAAGTTTCAAAAGAATACTCAACAATAGAAGATTCAGAAAAGATGGACCTAGCAATTCCTTCCCAAATCAGTCCAACAACTTGAGAAACAAAGGGAAGCTAGAGTTCAACAAAAAGCAAACTGATAAGTGCTTTGAATGCGATCAACCTGGACACTATGAAAATGAGTGTCCAATGAAGAAAAAGAATGAGAGCAAGGTTGAACGAAAACCAAAGTTCAACAATTTTCAGATCACCTGGAATAACTGCAATTCAGAAGGTGAAATCGAAGAAGAAGATGAATCTGTCCAAGTGGCTTTCATGGCCATTGGTGATGAAGAGGTAACCACGTGTAACTCTTAAATTGATAGTGATAGTGAATCTGATGATGATATTAATTCGTTTTTGGAAAAAATACACAACAGTTTGAAAGAATCCTATATTAGGAACAAGGAACTAAAACGGAAAATTAACTTTCTGATACAAGACAATGCAAGCCTTTTTCGACAAAACAAATGTTTGGTAAATGAAAATGAGAACCTGAAAAGAATTGAAAATGATTTGCATGCTGAACTTGATAGAAAAATAATCTTCTGTAACATGCTCAAAAATGAACAAAGTAACTTGAAAAGAAGAATGGATGATCTTAATCAGATGCTTCAACATAAGAAACAAAATTATTTTCAAAGAAATGACGCAAAATCTCATTTTGGTACTCATCAGAATAGGTTGAATCACAATGCAAATGAGTTTGCTATCCATAAGAAAAGGCAAGTCAGATTTATTAAACCTGTTCATTTGAATAATTCTTTAACTGAGTGTAACTTCTGTTGTCAATTTGGCCACATAAAAAGCAATTATTATGTTAAGAAAAATATGAGAAATGGCATGAGATGCATGTGGATGGTTAGACATAATGCTAACTCTTAAGAATCCAAAAAATAAAGGGTACCAAATATTATCTTGTGGATCTCTGTGTAGGTGAACCTGGTGAACATTGTTAAGGAATCAAAGTGGTTTATAGATAGTGGATGCTCCAGATATATGATTGGTGATACATCACAGTTCATCAAGCTCAAGCCAAAAGCAAGCGGGAAGGTAACTTTTGGAGATGACAACAAAGCCAAAACTGTTGGAATTGGTGATGTTGGTAAGAATGATCAAACCTTTGTTCACAATGTTCTTTTAGTTGACAATTTGAGCTACAACTTGTTAAGTGTTAGTCAATTGTGTGATAGGAATCTGTTTGTGCTATTTAAAAAACATGAATGCCTTGTTCTTGACTCAAAGTTCAACACTGTTTTCAAAGGAAAAAGAGTAAATGACATTTATGTAGTCATCCTTGAAAAAGTTGATTCCTCTAGTCTTAGTTGTCTCAAAACAGCAAATGAGGACCCCTGACTGTGGCATAGAAGGCTCTATCATTTCAATATGGATTTGTTAAAAGAAATTTTCAAAAAGGAACTTGTTAGAAGGCTTCCAAAAATTAAATTTGAAAACGACCGAATCTGTGATGTTTGCTAATTTGGAAAACAAGTCAAGGTATCTTTTAAACCCAATAAATGTGTTTCTACTACAAAACCTTTAGAACTTTTACATCTTGATCTATTTGGTCCTACTCAAACCACAAGCCTAGGTGGCAAAAGATTTTATTTTGTTGTTGTTGATGATTATTCTAGATACACTTGGGTGATGTTTTTTGCACACAAAGATGATGCTTTCAAAAACTTTGCTTCACTATTTGCAAAAGTTCAGAATCTGATTGGTTTAAAAATCATCAAAATAAGGAGTGACAATGGCTCGGAATTTTGTTTTTGTGGTTTTCCAGAATTTTGTGATAACAATGGTATTACACATGAATTCTCCATTGTAAGAGTCCCCCAACAAAATGGGGTTGTTGAAAGAAAAAATAGAACTCTTCAAGAGGCTGCTAGAACCATACTCAGTGAATGTAATTTACTAAAGTATTTTTGGGCTGAAACTATAAACACAGTCTGCTATACCATGAACAGAGTACTTTTAAGACCAATTTTGAACAAAACTTCCTATGAGCTGATGTTTGATAAAAAACCTGTTGTTGGATATTTTAAAGTCTTTGGTTGCAGATGCTTCATTCTAAACATCAATGAACATCTTGAAAAGTTTGATAAAAAATCTGATGAGAGAATTTTCTTGGGATATTGTGAGAATAAAAGAGATTTTAGAGTCTATAATCGTAGGACTCTGGTTATAGAGGAAGCTATACACATTACTTTTGATGAATCTAATGGTGACATTTCCATGAGTTGTGGTGAAGATGATGATGCAGGTGTTCAAGAAGAACTAAAGAAGCTAACAATCAGTGACCAAGGCACTGCTTCACCCGAAAATGATTCAAAGAAAGATGAAACTCAAGACAGTCTAGCTAGGGAAAACAACGACAGAGACACTACCACTCCTAATGATCTTCCAAGAGCCTGAAAATTTATCCAAAATCATCCTAAGAAATTCATCATTGGTGATCCATCCGAAAAGGTCAGAACACGTTCCTCCTCTAGACAACTAATAAATAATTTTGCATTGGTCTCACACTTTGAACCCAAAAATGTTGTTGATGCATTGAAAGATGAGAACTGGATTTTAGCCATGGAATAGGAGTTAAATCAAATTGAAAGAAACAAAGTTTGGACATTAGTTGCTAGACCACAAGATCATCCTATCATTGGCACCAAGTGGGTTTTTAGAAACAAAATGAACGATAAAGGTGAGGTTGTGACGCCCCCGCTTCTCTCTAAGGCGAACCAAAAGGTATCCGCGGGAGGCCTGCCCATCTCTTGCCAGGACTCACTACAATCCACAATTTAAAAGCTCAAAATACTGCGAATAACTTCAATATATATTCAAAGTTCTCCAAAGTATTGCATGCTTACAATTAGTTAGCTTTCAAACTTGATACACGCCAAAAGAATATGAACTACAACCATCCGTTATAATACAACTTAAACTCTTCAAAGGAAAACAATCTACTACTATTCACAAGCGCCCTTGGTCTCGAACCCTGTTAAGGAAAACAAAAATGTGAAATGAGCTACACAACCCAGTGAGGTTCCAAGACACTCTAGCAGTTCTAATAAATCAAGGAATTTGAGCATACCACATGTATGGTTCCAGGTTACATATTTGGTACATTAATATGAGATAGTTAACATTGTACGAGTAATTTGAGCATAACTCAAGCATGGTTCAAGGTTGCATCTTGGCACATTAGCATGATACAGTTATCAATGTGTAAAAATAAACACACATTGAAGGATACGGTGTTCCAGTGGAACCATTTCAGTCAACTTCGCCTTATAGCTCCAGTGATCCCCTCGGTTGTCTGGCTATCACCTTATCCCTTCAGTGGTAAGACTCGAGTATATCGAAACAGTGTCCCAGGGTTCCAACCTACCCGATCGAGTCCAATCCTGGCTCGAGTAACTTAGTAACCAAGGGTAGGGCCCAGTTCAGATTAGAGCTTACAACATGTACAAGTAATCAAGTAACTTGATGAACGGTAAAAATTTATCCTTTTAGTAGGTCGAGTGAGATAAAATACACACTCGCCTTAAAATGGTGGCCAATTTCATGTGAACATGTAATTTATGATAATCAAGTAATCAAGTAGTCAAGTAATCAAGTAAGCAGATAATCAATAAATCGGAAAATAGTGAACGGTAAACACTAAACGGTAAATAATCTCGGTTAACGGTAAGAATTCATCATTTTTGTAGGTCACCCATTGGCCGTTCCCTACTTTTACCATTTAAGAGTCGAGGAGATTCACTCCAATCGACTTATGCAACCATAGCATAATCAATCATTGAAACGCTTCATGTAAATATGCATTTCAAATATTTTATATCGAGTAATTCAAGTACATTTTACTTAAGTGAGAACGAGTGCGGTAATACACACACTAGACTCAAAATGCTGGAAAAGTCCATAGGAGCAATTATCGATAGTACTTAACAATTAAACACATAATGACCATGGAGTAAACAAGTCATAAAACTATTCAAATCACGTACTCCTATATGGAACACTCACCTATTCAAAATAAGTGAGTAAGTGCTCAAACAAGTGTTTAGGCGTCTGCTTTGAGTTCCTCTTGAAGGTCTCCTTGAGCACCTGAGCAAGTAATAATTAACTTTACTTAAAATTATGCATTTACCAAGAAGGATGCACACTCAATTAGACTAAATCAAAGTCTTAAAAGAAAGTTTCAATTCTCTCTACTCGAGGTTCAAGAGTGGAGTTTTAAAGTTCGAACATCATCCATGAAATGGAGTTCAAAACGTTCGATCTATATCTAGAAAAGAAGTCAAGGTTCCGAAATTGCATTTTCTAAGAAATTGGCAAAATTCAAATTTGTGAGTCAAACTTAGAAAAATCATGTCTTTACTCAGTAGGTCCAAAAAATGGAAAACTTGATACCGTTAGAAACTAGTTCCGAAGTACTAAAAGTTCATATAAGACACTTTTCTAAAATTCAAAATGGAAGATACTCAAATTTTGGCTTAAATTGGCTGACTTGGACTCCCAAGACAGATTCGGGTTGGTTTTTGGCAAATTTTGAAATTTGGTAAAATTCACACAATAGGAACTAGCCTCTGAAATTTGAAACTCCATTAGAGTTGCAATTAAAATTTAAAACAAAAACAAATGGAACAAGAATCTAAGTTTTGAGCACCAAGATATAGCAGCTCAAAGTTGACCAAAAATTCCTCATTGATCAAGAATTTTCAGATTTGAAACATGAATTTTGGGACTTCAGTTGGACATTGAAATAGACTCGGAATGGCACAAAATTTGGTAGTATTACTCTACCATATAAGAGCTATTCCTCTGTCAAATTTCATATAAAAATTCATTCGGGAAGTCGGTTAATAAAGCCACTAAAGTTCCAAGAATTTCCAAGGCAATTCTGCCTTGTACTTCAATTTTCCTTTTTTAAAAGCATTGTTCCACACAATCAACTTTAATTAATTCAAATATTGAAACTAATGTTCCATAAACATCCAATAAGTAATTTAGAAGTAATTGATATCAAGGTTTTCAAAATATAACTTCCCAAATCAGATTTGACCATTCGGCCAAGAGAAAAGGAAAAATTTTCCAGATTCGAAGAGCAACTTTGGGATATCATTTGTATATCTAAATGGTCTTAGATTTATATTAAAATTGGTACAATTCAACTTCCATATGAGGACTACTCCTCTACCAAATTTCATTTGAAAATTCACACGGGAAGGTAGTGAACTAAACTACCAAAGTTCAAGAAAATCCCAAGACCAATCTGTCTTTTGCTTTTCTCTTCCTTTTCAAACATTTTGCCCAATGAAAATGATTCAAATATTTTATGAAAAAAAAGTCTGAAAAACATCTAATATACATTTGGTAAGTGATTGACACCAAATTTTCAAAATAACAAGTCCCAAACAAGATAGGCCATTGATCAGTCCAAAATGAGGGTTTTGAAGCAATGATGCAGGTCTGTAATTTGGCCATAATTCACTCAATTCAACTCGGAATTGAGCGTGGTTGGTGGAGTTGAAAACTACATTCATAAAGATACAATTTCTTAGAAGTAATTATTTCAAAATTCTGTCCACAACTAGCTCATATTTGAGAATCAAGTCGCAGCTCAAAACAGGAATTCCAGTACAGACGTGAAACAGGACAGGCAAATTTACGAGGTTGGTACCGCTCACTCAGGTGGAATCAGGGAATGAATTTTATACTTTTGGAAAACTGGGAGTGTCTAGTTTCTAATACCAGAAATAGCACTCGATTTCGATGTCGGAGTAAAGAGTTATGGCCGAAACAAAAACACTGCCAGAGCAATACGGGACACAATTCCAGTTTTGGTAAATTTTCGAAATCTCAACATTTACCCATCCAAATCACAAAATTTTTTGATGAATCTTTCTACACAGCCTATATTACAGATTTAAATTAAAATCCAGTCATTTGAACCACAAAAAAATGCACTAAGGGTCACGGCAATGACAAGGGCAGAACCGGTAAAATTCTTCTCTTCACTTCCTTTGAACTTTCTTCCACAATACAATTTATTTCCACTAGATGAAGCATTAATCCAATATAAATAACATCAAATCTCATCAAATCAGTCCATCAAACCATAGTGGGATTTCATAGAGCCCACACACAAAATTTTCAACAATATAAAGCTACCCATATGAAATTATGAGTTCACAAGAGCAAGATATCTTCCATAAACTAAAATTTTAGTAGTTGGTCGTTGTTTACCTTTCTTGATGAACAAAGCCGAAAATTTCGGCCTCTTGAAGCTCAAAAAAAAAATGTGGAAAGCAAGCTCTTCTCCTAGCTTAGGTTGATCACCAAGTGGTTAGCAAAGTGTATGTGAATTTTGAAGAGAAAAGGTGCAAGATTTGAAGTGGAATGATGATGGGTTTTGTTTTTCTTTTTCTTGGTGAAGCTCGGCTTCTATGAGGAAGCAGGAAGTGGCGTTGCTGATGAAGAAGCTTCCTTGTGAAGCTTATAAGTTTGTGGACAAGAATTGCTTCAAAAGTCAACTCTCTCCTCGCGCGCGCACGCGTGCGTTTCGTGCTCGATTTCTCTCGAGTTTGTTTCACTAGTGCACTAAACCTCTAATACAATTTCATTTATACTCTTAATAGCCCCAAAATAAAGGTCTTAAGTCCCTCAATTAATCGCACACGCGAAAACGCGTACTTCCAATTTAAGCGCAATAGAGTGAAATTTCTAATAAATTCTTATAACGATAATATAACTAACTAACACTTGAGCACTTAAACATAAAAATACCTATTTCAAGACTAATGTACAAGTCTCCAATTTTCCAAGCTTATTGTATTCTCGATTCGATTATTGTCTCCAAACGCGTATTCACTATTCTCACTAAACGAGTTTACCAAAAATTAATTTTTGTAACAAGTCATTTTAAAAATACATGTAAGCCATAGTTCCATGTAAATAAGTTTAAAATGGTTGAAATAAATTATTCAAAGAAAACGGGTGAGTAAATAATTGATTAAGCCAGAAAAATAAAATAAAATAAGAAAATTTCGGATCCTTACAACCTTCCCTCCTTAAAAAGAATTTTTTCTCAAAATTCATGCCTTCCATAATTTCATTCTCATATGTTCTTGCAGATGCTACTGGTCGGTTTCCTCTTCCATTGACTCATCGAGGGATAGTTCTATTTCCTTGTGAAGTAGTAGCTTCTCGTGGATACCTCTTTGGACAGTCATGAACTTTATGGTTGGTACTCCCACATCCCATACACTTTTACCCCTTTAGCCAGTAGTTTTCTTCGGTATGATTTGTCCTTCCACAATATCCACAGGTCGGACGAGGCATTGTGACTTGACTTGCCTGTGAGGTTTTCTTTGATTGTATTTGTCCTATTGGAGCTCCTCGTGACATAGTTCCTTTTGATTCCTTTATCATGAGTGGTGAAGGAAGTGATAGTCTTACTCCATCCACTCCTTTTCTAACTTTGGGTGATGGTCCAATTTCTCTTAGTTTACTATCAGATATATCTCTTTTCCTCGCTTGAAAAGCTCTCAGTTGGAATTTTGTGCTCTCCACCCTTTGCATTTTCTTGAGAGCATCACTAAATGTTTCAATCTGTGCTGTGGCAAGGGCATCTTGGATTTCTAAATTTAATCCTTGGATAAACCGTCTTATTCTCTTTCGTTCTGTAGCCACCAATTCTGGAGCATATGTAGATAATTTCGTGAATTGTGTTTCGTACTCAGCCACACTCAAAGTTCCTTGTCGAAGCTTTATAAAATCGTCTTCTCTCTTTTCTTGAACAAGTGAAGGGAGAAAATTCTCATTAAACTCTCATACAAAGTTTATCGAAGTCCTTGGAGTTTGATTTCTTTCCCACTTGTTTCTTATAACATTCCACCAGGCTCGGGCCGCTCCTTCAAGTTGAAATACAGCAAAGGTGACTTGTCTTTCCTCCGTATAATCCAAGGCATCAAATATATTCCTTATATTCTCTAATCAATTCTCAACCACTTCTGGGTCAAGCCCTCCAAAAAATTTAGGCGGGAAGAATTTCTGAAACCGCTCCAAAGCTCGATCCTCCCCTATCTCTTGGTTTCCACATTGGTTTCCTTGTCCAACCCCTTGGCCCTGTTGAGCAACTAAGAGTTCTAGTACATCCGTTATGCGAGTTAAAACTAATGCCATTTGGTCATTTCCTTCCCTAGCTCTTGGCTCGGCGTTTTGATCAATATCAGACCCATTACCTACTCTTTGATTTCGGGGTTGTCTAGGTTGACGTCCCTTTCATTGTCCTCTAGTTTCCATGTTCACAGCTAATCTATACGCATATACAGAAACCTCACACTAAGCTATAATATGAACTACACACACATACTAGTAACAACTTTAAAGAAAAATGGAATCACTTGCACAAATAACATTATCACTATACAAGTCAAACATAAACTAATTCTCATTAAATCATAACACAAGTTACAGTCAAGTAAAGTTCATACCAAGTCAAAGTCAATAAACAAAAGTAAACAAGTGGTTATCAAAAGTATATTCATCTCCAAGGCACAAACTCTTAAGTTCTACTCCCATCGTCCCATTACAAAAAGTCACAAGTAGTGCTTCACTAGATTAATTGGAACTAAATGATTTCTGTTTCCTAACACCTTCAACTTTAATCCCAACACCAAGATCTTCTGGGCTATGATCTTCTCCACCTGCCGCTCTTAATTATTGTGCAATCTTAGCCAAACGATTATTGGTTTCCTGTAACTATTCACGTGAACTATTGGTCCATTCATATTCCCCCACAAATGGAGATCTCAAGTCCTTAGGATTGCCCTCAACTCTTAGATACTCGGATACAAGAATCCAAAACAAGGTAATTCACCACTCGAGCCGGCCGATCCCAAGAGTAAATCACCACATTTGAGATTCCTACCCAACATACATATCTAATTTTCTCCAAGTATCAAGATAAAAGTTTATACCTATCATATGCATGATTCATAACTTCACTCTAGAAGAGCACTTAAGTCTTTACTCATTCACATAGTAAGGACCATAACACCACTTGGCCCAAACTCACCTCGCGCAGAGACCACGCGAAGCGACTCTGATTTTCATCCCTACAAATGGTCACTGAACTTTCAAACCAATCCTACAGTCCCGCTCCAGTGATCCCCTTGGTTGTCTGGCTATCACCTTATCCCTCCAATAGTAATACTTGAGTATACCAAAATGGTGTCCCAGGGTTCCAACTTACCCAACCGAGTCCAGTCCTGGCTCAAGTAAGTTAGTAACCAAGGGCAGGGCCCAGTTCAGCTTAGAACTTACAACATGCACAAGTAATCAAGTAAATTGGTGAACGGTAAAAATTTATCCTTTTAGTAGGTCGAGTGAGATAAAATACACACTCGCCTTAAAACGGTGGCCAATTTCACATGAACATGTAATTTATGATAATCAAGTAATCAAGTAGTCAAGTAATCAAGTAAGTAGATAATCAAGTAAATCGGTAAACAATGAACGGTAAACGGTAAACGGTAAATAATCTCGGTTAACGGTAAGAATTCATCATTTTCGTAGGTCGCCCATTAGCCTTTCCCTACTTTTACCATTTAAGAGTTGAGGAGATTCACTCCAATCGACTTATGCAGCCATAGCATAATCAATCATTGAAATGCTTCATGTAAATATGCATTTCAAATATTTTATATCGAGTAATTCAAGTACATTTTACTTAAGTGAAAACGAGTGCGGTAATACACACACTGGACTCAAAATGATGGAAAAGTCCATAGGAGCAATTATCGATAGTACTTAACAATTAAACACATAATGACCATGGAGTAAACATGTCATAAAACTATTCAAATCACGTACTCCTATATGGAACACTCACCTATTCAAAACAAGTGAGTAAGTGCTCAAACAAGTGTTTAGGCGTCTGCTTCGAATTCCTCTTGAAGGTCCCCTTGAGCGCCTGAACAAGTAATAATTAACTTTACTTAAAATCATGCATTTACCAAGAAGGATGCACACTCAATTAGACAAAATCAAAGTCTTAAAAGAAAGTTTCAATTCTCTCTACTCGAGGTTCAAGAGTGGAGTTTTAAAGTTCGAAGAGAGTCTAACATCATCCATGAAATGTAGTTCAAAACGTTCAATCTATATCGAGAAAAAAAGTCAAGGTTCTGAAATTGCATTTTCTAAGAAATTGGCAAAATTCAGATTTGTGGGTCAAACTTAGAAAAATCATGTCTTTACTCAGTAGGTCCAAAAAATGGAAAACTTGGTACCGTTGGAAACTAGTTCCAAAATACTAAAAGTTCCTAGAAGACACTTTTCTAAGATTCAAAATGGAAGATACTCAAATTTTGGCTTAAAGTGGCTGACTTGGACTCCCAAGACAGATTCGGGTTGGTTTTTGGCAAACTTTAGAAATTCGGCAAAATTTACACAATGCGAACTAACCTCCAAAATTTGGAACTCAATTAGAGTTGTAACCAAAGTTTAAAACAAGACAAACGAAACAAGAATCTAAGTTTTGAGCGCCAAGATATAGCAGCTCAAAGTTGACCAAAAATTCCTCATTGATCAAGAATTTCCAGATTTGAAACATAAATTTTGGCACTTCAGTTGGACATTGAAATAGACTTGGAATGGCACAAAATTTGGTAGTATTACTCTACCATATAAGGGCTATTCCTCTGTCAAATTTCATATAAAAATTCATTCGGGAAGTCGGTTAATAAAGTCACTAAAGTTCTAAGAATTTCCATGGCAATTCTGCCTTGTACTTCAATTTTCCTTTTTTAAAAGCTTTGTTCCACACAATCAACTTCAATTAATTCAAATATTGAAACTAATGTTCCATAAACATCCAATAAGCAATTTAGAAGTAATTGGCATCAAGGTTTTCAAAATATAACTTTCCAAATCAGATTTGACCATTCGGCCAAGAGAAAAGGAAAAATTTTCCAGATTCGAAGAGCAACTTTGGGACATCATTTGTACATCAAAATGGTCTTAGATTGACACCAAAATTGATACAATTCAACTTCCATATGAGGAATACTCCTCTACCAAATTTCATTTGAAAATTCACACGGGAATGTAGTGAACTAAACTACCAAAATTCAAGAAAATCCCAAGACCAATCTGTCTTTTGCTTTCTTCTTCGTTTTCAAACATTTTGCCCAATGAAAACGATTCAAATCTGGTCCATTTATGAAACAAAAGTCTGAGAAACATCTAATATACATTTGATAACTGATTGACACCAAAATTTTCAAAATAACAAGTCCCAAACAAGATAGGCCATTGATCAGTCCAAAATGAGGGTTTTCAAGCAATGATGCAGGTCTGTAATTTGGCCATAATTAACCCAATTTAACTCAGAATTGAGCATGGCTGGTGGCGTTGAAAACTAAATTCATAAGGCTACAATTTCTTAGAAGGAATCATTTTAAAATTCTATCCACAACTAACTCATATTTGAGCATCCAATCGCAGCTCAAAACAGGGCTTCCAGTACAGACGTGAAACAGGACAGGCAACTTTACAAGGTTGGTATGGCTCACTCAGGTGGAATCAGGGCATGCATTTTATACCTTTGGAAAATTGGGGGTGTCTAGTTTCTAATGCCACAAATGACACTTGATTTCGACATCGGAGTAAAGAGTTATGGCCGAAACAAAAACACTGCCAAAACAATATGGGACACAATTCCAGTTTTGGCAAATTTTCGAAATCTCAACATTAAATACCCATTCAAATCACGAAGTTTTTTGATGAAACTTTCTACAACCTATATTACACATTTACATCAAAATCCAGTCATTTGAACTACAAAAAAATGCACTAAGGGTCACGGCAATGGCAAGGGCAGAACGGGTAAAATTCTTCTCTTCACTTCCTTTGAACGTTTGTGAGGACTCACAAAAAAAATTTATTATTTTAAATTCTATTTCGAGTTTATTTAAATATTTAATGGCTCGTTTGTCCTAAATATTATTTTTTAACCTAATTAGACCTAATTACATGGGTCTATAGCTTCGTTACATTTTTAAAGTAACTTGTTTCAAAATTTAATTTTTGAAAACTCGTTAAGTGAGAATAGCGAATACGCGTTTGGAGACAATAACCGATTTAAGGATATAATGAGTTTGAAAAATTGGAGACTTGTATATTAGTCTTAAAATAGATATTTTTATGTTTAAGTATTCAAATGTTAGTTAGTTATACTATCGTAATAAGAATTTCTTGAAGATTTCACTCTATTACGCTTAAATCGGAAGTACACGTTTTTATGTGCGCGATTAATTGAGGAACTTTAGACCCTTATTTTGGGGCAATTAAGAGTGAATAATATTAATATGAATACAAGTACATTAGAGGTTCAGTGCACTAGTGAAACAAACTCGAGAGGAATCGAGCATAAAACTCGCGGGTTCGCGCGCGAGGGGAGAGTTGACTTTTGCTTCATTTTGGGCCACATATTAAAGCTTCCCAAGAAAGCTTCATTTTGATCAAACCTCTCTCTCTCTCCTCACCAAGACAGCCGGCCATCTTGAGCTTGAAGAACAACCAAAATTCCTCATTTTTCTTCACCAAATCTAGCTCCAATCCTTCACCAGTTCACCTCAAAATTTAACCACACTTCACTAAACACTTGGTGATCATCTTAAGCTACAAAAGGGGGTTGCTTTCCACAGTTTTCTTGGGCTAAGGAGGACCGAAAATTTCTGCCTTGAACATCTAGCAAAGTAAGTGATGATCAAACCTTGAAAACTTGATTTATGGGAGTAGTATTGCACTTATAATCTTGTATATTCATGTGGGTAACTTTATTTATCATGAAAATTGTTGTGTGGGCTCTATGAACTCCCACTTTGGTTGGATGGACTGATTTAATGAATGATGAGGCTATTAATGTTGGTTTAGTGCTTAAATTAGTGGAATAATATTGGGTTGTTAGTAGAAACTCAAGGAAGGTGCAATGAACTAAAGTGACCATTTTATCCCTGCCATGTTCGTGCACCTTGGTGCAAAATTTTAAGGTTCTAATGACTTGTTTATGATGTATACATGTTATATGAATGGTGTAGAAAGTTTCATTGAAAAATAACATGATTTGGTTGGTCAATTGTAGTGATTTCAAAGGTTTAGCAAAACTGGAAAATTTTCCCAGATTGCCCATGCAGTCTTTTTCTTTCGGCCATAACTTTTTACTCTGATGTCAAATTCGAGTGCCGTTTAAGGCACTGGAAACTAGACATTCCCAGCTTTCCAACGGTATCAAGTTTTCTAATTTTGGACTTGTAAAGAGTGAGATACGATTTTTCAAATATCTCATATCAAAACTGAAATTTCCGAATCTTAAGGAAATGGAGTTTTTCGAATTCTCCTTATTCCTTCGATATTACTTGAGCGTTTTATGCTTGATTTCAAAGATGAAAATTCGATTACTCTAGTGTTTTAAAACCCCATCTTTGAGCCTCGATTTACGAATAATTGGGCTTCATTTTCATGAGATTTCCTTAGGTTGTACACTAGTGCAATCTTCTTCGATAATTGGGGTTTATGAGTGATGAATCATTATTAATTACTCAGGCTCGTGCGAGGACCTTCAAGAGGATCCCACGGTGGACACTTGAACTTCAAGTGACTTTTCTTCTTGTTTACTTGGTGAGTGTCAAGTGTGTGACTACTTGAACTCCTGTGAACTTTATACATGCTTGTTTACTATCAATGACTTGAGATTTTGAAAATGGAGTCGAGTATGTACTTTATTACACTCGTTCTCATTTGAAATGAATCACTCATGCTTGAAATGTTTGGATATGTCAAATGCTCAAAAGTTCAAATGCTTGAATGTATCAAATGCGTGAATTATATGAAATAGTATGCTATGGCTGCATATGTCGTTGGAGTGAATCTCCTCGACTCTCAAATGTACATGGGGGACGCCCAAACTCATAGGCCGACCTTGGAACTCAAGCCGACATGGGCTTGGTCGCGAACCTTGGTGAGCCATGAGAATTACCTGATAAGCTTGATCTATGTGAGAGATCTCGCTTAGCATACTCATGGAGTATCGCCTTATAAATGTCATGCGGACCCGGTGCGGAGTACGGTGGACGGATGGAAGTAAGTGGTGATCTACGGATTTGAAATACCGACCCGGATGACAGAATGTCATCGCGGGAAGGTATACGAGTGACATTGGCAAAGCAAGTGGAACTTAGCTCCTGAGAGCTATCATATTCTTGAATTGTTTCTGTTTATATTGTATTGAAATTGTAAATTACCCGCACTTTATTATTTGACCTGTTATTTGGGCTTGTTACTTGAACTATGTGCTTGCATGTGTGTTCTTGGCCTCACGAGCGTTTTGCTTACCCTGTAGATTTGTTTTTCTTTACAGGATTGGACATGGATTGAAACTCGGAAGAACTATTTTTGTGGCACTTTTGTAATAGGATTTCAGTGATATTGACTAAACATTATGGTTATTGCATATCTTGGTATTTGGGCTGTATTTTGGAAATCCTATGTAAGGATTGGGCAATTGTTAAACATTGTTAAACTTGAACGCTTCCGCACTAATTGCATTTATTTTATCTGGTCGTGACGTCTAGTACTGCAATAAGTTTGAACGGGAATTACTTGAATCCTGGCGAGAGCTGGGCAAGCGCTCTGCAGATACCCTTTGGTCTGCCTTAGGGAGAAGTGGGGGCGTCACAACTTTCTTCCACAATACAACTTATTTCCACTAGATTAAGCACTAATCCAACATAAATAACATCAAATCTCATCAAATCAGTCCATCAAGCCATAGTGGAATTTCATAGAGTCCACACACAAAATTTTCAACAATATAACGCTACCTATATGAAATTATGAGTTCACAAGTGCAAGATATCTTCCACAAACTAAGATTTTAGTAGTTGATCATTGTTTACCTTTCTTGATGAATAAAGTAGAAAATTTCGGCCTCTTGAAGCTCAAAAAAAAATATGGAAAGCAAGCTCTTCTCCTAGCTTAGGTTGATCACCAAGTGGTTAGTAAAGTGTATGTGAATTTTGAAGAGAAAAGGTGCAAGATTTGAAGTGGAATGATGATGGGTTTTGTTCTTCTTTTTCTTGGTGAAGCTCGGCTGCTATGAGGAAGCAAAGAAGTGGCGTTGCTGATGAAGAAGCTTCCTTGTGAAGCTTATAAGTTTGTGGACAAGAATTGCTCCAAAAGTCAATTCTCCCCTCGCACGTGCACGCGCGCATTTCATGCTCGATTCTTCTCGATTTTGTTTCACTAGTGCACTAAACCTCTAATGCAATTTCATTCATACTATTATTATTCATTCTTAATAGCCCCAAAATAAAGGTCTTAAGTTTCCCAATTAATCGCGCACGTGAAAAAGCGTAATTCCAATTTAAACACGATAGAGTGAAATTTCTAATAAATTCTTATAACGATAATATAACTAACTAACACTTGAGCATTTAAACATAAAAATACCTATTTTAAGACTAATGTACAAGTCTCCAATTTTTCAAACTTATTGTATTCTCGATTCGATTATTGTTTCCAAACACGTATTCACTATTCTCACTAAACGAGCTTACCAAAAATTAATTTTTGTAACAAGTCATTTTAAAAATACATGTAAACCATAGTTCCATGTAAATAAGTTTAAAATGGTTGAAATAAATTATTCAGAGAAAACGGGTGAGTAAATAATTAATTAAACTAGAAAAATAAAATAAAATAAAAAAATTTCGGGTCCTCACAGGGGTAGTAAGAAATAAGGCCAGACTGGTAGTTAAAAGATACACTCAAGAAGAAGGAATAGATTTTGATGAATCTTTTGCACCCGTAACTAGGCTAGACTCAATTAGAATGTTTTTGGCCTTCGCATGTTTTAAAAATTTTAAATTATTTCAAATGGATATTAAAAGTGCTTTCTTAAATGGATTTATAGATCAAGAAGTTTATGTTGATCAGCTTCCTAGTTTTGAAAATGAAATTTATCCAAATCATGTTTTTAAACTCTCAAAAGTCTTGTATGGATTAAAACAAACTCCAAGAGCATGGTATGAATGTTTGAGTGATTTTTTGATTGAAAATGATTTTAAAAGAGACATTGTGGATACTACTCTTTTCACTAAACAAAATTCACGTGATCTTTTAATTGTGCAAATATGTGTAGATGATATTATATTTGGTACTACTAATGAGAGTTTGTGCAAGAATTTTTTCAATATCATGCAAAAAGAGTTTGAAATGAGCATGATGGGAGAATTAAATTTCTTCCTTGGACTCCAAGTAGTTCAAACCCGAGATGGAACATTCATCAATCAAACCAAATACACCAAGGAGCTGCTAAAAAGATTTGGAATGGAGGATTCAAAACAAGTTGGAACACCTATGTGCACATCTACCAAATTTGACAAGGATGAAGAAGGTACAAAAGTTGATGAAAAGAAATATAGAGGTATGATTGGTAGTTTGCTTTACTTAACTGCTAGTAGACCTGATATTATGTTTGTTGTGTGCCTATGTGCTCGTTTTCAGTCTTGTCCAAAGGAATCACATTTGAATGCAATAAAAAGAATCCTTAAATATCTAAAAGGAACCTTGAGTTTTGGCCTTTGGTATCCTAAGTGTCATGAACTTCCTCTGTGTGGATTCTCTTATGCTGATTTTGGTGGCTGTAGGGTGGATAGAAAAAGTACAACAGGTATATGTAACTTTCTTGAAAATTGCTTAGTGTCTTGGTTTAGCAAAAAGCAAAATGCTATTTCACTGTCTACAACTGAAGCTTAATATGTTGCTGCTGGTGCTTGCTGTGCTCAATTATTGTGGATGAAAAACACATTGAATGATTTTGGTTTAATGTATGATTGTGTGCCTATGTATTGTGATAACAATGCCATCAATTTGACAAAAAATCCCATTCAACATTTTTGGACTAAGTACATTGACATAAAGCATCATTTCATTCGCGATCTTGTCCACAAGGATAAAATTTGTGTTCAATATGTTTGTTTCAAAGATCAAATTGCTGATATCCTCACAAAAGCCCTTCCACTAGATCAATTTGTGTATCTGAGAACAAAACTGGACGTTTCAAAAAAAATGTTCTAAGATTTTTTTCTGTTCATTTTTTATCGGACGTCTAATGGGTTAGAATGGACGTCCGACAGTGTTCTTCATCCCTTTTTCGGAAAAGTTTTAGTTCGAACGGTTGTGTCGGACACTTTACTTTGTTCGGTCATCCGACACTCAAAAATCGCGTCCTATAAAGAAATTCTCTGCGTCATTCAGTTCATTTTTACCCTTTTATCTCGGACGCAACCCTTCACATTCTCTCAAAGTTCAAAATTCAAATTCGTCTTTCGTTGGAACAAGTACCAAGAAATCACTTGACCAACACCTTCTCACACATATTGTGAGTTTATTGCACTTCGTAACTTCCCCCAACTACCAACTACACTAAAAATCCCAATTACTACTCGAAACCCTAACCACAAAAACTCACGCTCTGTGGACTATTTGTGCATCCATTGTAGTTCATACTGAATTTTTCACCATTTGATACTCATTTGCATCACATCACACAACACAAACCACACTGCACTTTAATCATGGTGAGGATTAGATGGGGATCTGTGAGTGCCGGACGCACTTTCAGACTATGTGACGAAAAGGATGAAAATGTTTAAATTGTTGAACCCTCCATCAAATCACCCAAGAAGAAAACTGGAAATCGAGGTGGAAAAATGAAATAATCTGCAAGAAAAAAAGTAGAATGTGCAAACTAGAGAGCCATCTGCTGAACCATCTGATGAGCAGATAGAGGAACAACAATCTAAAGGGCACCCAATGAGTGACAATGAAGAGGAACCAGTGCACCCCACAAATGCAGATGTAACAGTAACCAAATCACCCAGGAAAGGAAAAAGGACTGCCAAAAGGAAGAGCATTGCTCAACCCAAGGAAAAATAAATTGTTGATCCTTTCGGGGATCAGCAGAATACAAAAAAAACTGCTGAGGAACAGCAAACTGAGGAACCATCACCAGGTGATCACCAAGGACAAGGTCTGGTGTCCAAAGTGCTGCGCAAAATACCCAGCGCAGTGGAAAAAGAAAGCGTCCTGAGCAGCCTGAGACCCACACTGCTACTGAACCCACTCCTCTACCCAAGTTCATCGATGATGAAGCCAGAGAAAGGTTTGAATGGATCTCGCAGAAGGGCTTCATCACCCAGAGGACCATTATCCCCTACGAATTCCGTAAGCTTGATCTTGAACCTGTTCTCAACCAGTTTGAATTCCAATAGACCCATCTTTTAACCATTCCAAACACATTCTATCCTGACATGCTCCATCAGTTTTTTGCTAATCTTAGGAAAGGCAAATCATATACTGATCTCATTTTTCATGTCAACTCCGTTAACATTGAACTGAACCCTGACATTGTTAACTCTGTTTTGGAAACCAAAATTGAAAGTGGTTTTAAAGGCAAAATTGTAAATTTCTTTTCTTACGAATAATTTCCCTCTGCATACCATCACTTTCATGTTGCAAAATTGATGACCTATTTTCAATCTCACTTTAATACTCCTGCTGAGGCAAGATTGGAAGATCTTAGTTCTCAAAACCTGATCATTTTTACCATCATTTCAAATCTATTGGTGCCCACTGATGGTCACAGAACTGATACAAACAAAATGGAACTTTATCTGTTCTACTATTTTCTTGAAAAAATTCGAATTGATTTTGGTTTTGTCATGTGCAAATTTCTACTAAAAATCAACACTGACGGCCGTAGGAAGCTATCCTATGGAAAATTTCTGACTCCTATTTTTAATCATTTTGAAATTCCTTTCACTGGCAAATCTCCAAAAGAGAGTGCATCAACTGTGTTTTCAAAGGCTTACTTTGAAAGGAAAAATCTGAAATTTTTTGAGGGTTATTGGTGCTACAAAGAAACTGTTTCTGAGTTTAGGAGGAAAAATCTTCATGAAACCCCTATCACCCCTAGGACTCCTCGTGACCAGTCAATGTATGTGACACCTTTCACCATTCATCCCAGAAAATTAGCTTCTAAATTTCCTTCATCCAACCTTCAGGTCATCACTCTGCTTGAGGATCTCAAACAACATATCCTGCTTCTTGAAGATGGCTTGATGATGACCATGACTTCTGATCAATAAGTCACCTTTGTTGCCAAAAGGAATCTGCTCGTACCTCCCATTCCTTCAGAAAATGAAAATGCACACCGAAAGGAGCCTAGAACTGAACCAACCACTGAGGCTACCCCAGAGTACCGTGCCTCCAGTTCTCAACCACAGGACAAGGGAAAGGCTCCAGCAACTGAAGAAGAAACTAAAGAGGAGGATGATGATGATGAGGATGAGGACACCGAGGAAGAAAACCCTGCTTAGTTTCGTCTGGTTAGATAAGGCTTGGATCCTTCAAGATCACATTTTAGGCACCCCTAGGCACATGCATCTCATGGTAGCTCATAATAGGCTCTTGGCATCCCCTACGTTTCAAACTTCATGTGTTTTGTATTAAGACTTCTACTTTCCCTTTCATTGCTGGTCTGTAAGAATATTTGGATATTTTGTGTGCTTTGATATTCCTATGGTTATTCTCTTTCCCTTTGTTATTCCTATGATTTTTGGATGAATGTTTGGCACTTAATGTATGATATTGTTTGTTGTTGGACGATATTGTTGGTAATATGGCCATGGTTGATTTTATGATGACAAAAACGGGGAGAAATGAATTGGATATGAATTCTCTATGAGGTCTCTATGTGAGGGGGAGTCACCTTTTTCTGAGTAAACATGGGTGAACATTATTCTGAAAAGAAGTTGTACTTAAATTATGTACTTAAGCAAAGAGGGGAGATGCATTAAGTAAGGGGGAGCTGTACTTAATTTTTTGCTCCATCCATTATTTTGTCATCATCAAAAAGGGGGAGATTGTTCATCTCAGTTCGTATCTTTTGATGATTACAAAACAAATGGATGTTACTAATATTTCCTAAATAGATGTTTTCAGATTTGGAGCAAACACAAGCTAACATATGCTGAAGCATTAGTCGGACGCACAAAAAGTCTGCATCAGCCGTCCGACAACCTTCGAGTGACTTCAGACACATAAGGAACGCATTCTCGGACGTCTGAAAATAATAAGCCGAGATCTCTAAATTCACTCACTTCGTTCGGACATACAACACTTGAGTACCGGACGTCCGATAAACGTTGCGACACTTCAGACGCAAAGCATTGAAGCACCGGACATCCTAAACATATCAAGAAAACTTCTTGAACTCACTGCCTGCGATCGGACGCGGAAAACCAGCCTATCAGATGTCCGACACCACCAACGGGTAGTTGACTCTTCAGCTGCCTTCTATTCGTTGACAGCATTAATTGAAGTACTTTTTGGTCTCCTATAAATAGAGCAAAGTCAACCACTTCAAAACAACTTTGCACATTGAAACTACATCAGATCTTGAGTGATTCAAGTGTGAGATTACTCCAAAAAAAAGATTTGTACTCTTAGTTGTGTAATTTTCGATAAGCTTTTTAAGTGTGTTTCAATTTCTTCAATAGTGTAGCTTTTTGAGAGTTATCCGAGAGATTGTAAAACTTCCTTGCTTGACCAAGTGAGCCTTGGGGCAAGGAGGAAGTGATCCTTCCTTTGTACACAAGAGACTGGTTGTAAGTTGATTAACTTGAAGAAGCTTCCTATATAAAGTGTTGTTCAAACTCAAGCGGAGTTTGAAACTTGGTTTGCTATCCTACCTTTTTACTTACTGTCTTGCAATATAAATTGCTTATTTCTTCTACTCACAAGCATTTGTTCTTCCTCATCAATTGCTCCATTGGGTGGTCTTTTAGAAAAAGAGGCCAAGTTCACAAAAAGTAACTCACATCTTGGCTAGTTTTTTAACCACCTAATTCACCCCCTCTTAGGTTGTCTTCGATCCTTACAAGTGCTTTTTTGTTTTGACTCCCACAACCAAGCCAGGGAAACACTTGTTCCAGCGTTTCCTGGATGGTGGCGGCATCTCTCCACAGAGTGTCCTAGCTTATGGCAGAAGGAGCAAAACTCCGAGAGATTTTCATACTGAATCAGCTGCCAAAAACTAGCGTTGTCGTTCCCTATCCAGACTTTGTCTAGCAAGTCACCTAAGGAGTTCACTTCGACGCAGCAGCGAGCTACCCTAGGTCTGGTTAGCGATGCAGTTGAGGCGTCAATTTTTAGAGGCTCACCAATGAGGCAGCCAACCGAGAATAGCGGCCCTTTGTAAAAGAGGTGGACTGGGAGATGGGGAAGAGAAATCCATACCGGAACTAATGGCGATTCTGAGTCTACAGTAAATGAGGGCATCCACTTGAGGGTTCACATAGGGAGGTAATACCCCACGCAACCAGTAGCGGAGGTAATCCTCCTCCCTGTCAAACCATATCAAAATGTGTCAGGGATCTAACAGGCCAATGGTGTAGTCCCCCTTGAAACCAATTGTTCTAAATTCCTTCCACAATGACTCCATATTTGGTTGATCTCTGGAGAACTTCCCGATGAGTGCAAACCAAAAGGGGGTTGATAGAGTCTGGACATCTTCCTCTGAGAAGAAAATGGTAGGTCTGCCCTTATACGAAGCTAGCTCCCTAACTATGGATGGGTGACCTGAAGCAAGGGTGCGATGCTGGTGGACTAATAGCGCTGGTCGAGGATGCTGGCGGAGGACATCAGCGAAGGACTTGGATGGGGTTGAGACTGCCTCTGCAGCTGACGGCTGAGGGGTTGCCGTGGCAGCCATGGCGGCTACTTGGCTGGCAAGTTACGTAGGAACCCTTGCTACAAAAAAAATGATCTTGCACCTTGAAATTTCAGTGACATTGAGTTTCCAAAGAAAAACGTGCTCCCAAAAATAAGTGATAAACTATTCACTTATCAATTAATGTGATATACATGTCAATTTATTCGATTTAGTACCTAAGAATTTAATAACTCAACGGATTTAGATTTCGGATTTCAAATTTCAGTTTTATCAAATGAACCCTAAGTATCTATTCAAGACGAGTTATATTTTGTAACAAGGAAAACATCATATATATATATATCGTATTCTAATACTTATCTACAACACTTTCTCTTTCTACATGGCATTCTAACTGAGCAAGCAAACTATTCATTTTTAATTACTTTCTATCTACTTACTCCAAGTTGCCTGTTCCATTTTATACATTTATTTTTCATTTTTTTCTTATTGTGGATAGGCTTATCTCTTGGATAGGGCTTATCTTGTTGCTTTGTTTTCAATATATCTTATCATCCCAATACTCTCGATCCAAATAGAATTTGAATGGAGCAAAACTTGCAATATTGACTACTTTTGCTTCTATATAAAATGTAAATGGTTTTAATACTGTCAAAGTTCAAGGCTTCTTTTTTCTCTATCAATATAAGTTTTTTCTATTTTCTTTTCTTCAAACAATATCGATGATTTTAATAAATATTTTACTTATTTTATACCTATTTTTAATTATACAGGCATCGCAAAAGGGCTGATGGATAGCAATGAAGTTTTAACAATTAGTTGGGTAGCGCTTATGCACATGGTAGTGAAGTTGAAAAGGCTATGATTATATGTTTCATAGGTGGTCTCAGTTCACAAGTCAAGAATGTAGCTTTTACAAGTGATTATGGTAATTATGATAGTATAATTTCCAGATTGTTGTTCATCACCACTATAGCTTTTTGTTTCTTAATGGGTTTGTTATTTACACAATAATGAAAATAGATTCTAAAATTTAGAGTTTAGGAACCAAAGTAGGGCTTAGAGTGATTTTTATATATTGTCTACCAATAGTAAATCTTCAATTTTTTTGGTGTTTGTCGAGGACAGCAGATATCAAGAACTATAGTTGACACTTATTGACTTTAGCAACTTTTTTTTGAAAAAATTTTATGCATGCTCATAACAATTTGAGGAGTTTCAACTTTCAACCGTATATTGTTTTTTAATTCTTATAGTTGTAGGCTTCCAAGCAATGTTTATGAATCTTTTGAGGGTCTTTTGATTATGTACAGAGATGTATTTTCGGTCCATTCAGTTTTCAACATTGTTCAAGTGGAAGTGGAACTAAAGGTTCAAACAAAAGGGTGATGAAGGTGAGTATATTAATCCCTAGAATATTTTTTCTTCCTTTTATTTGCATGGGTAGATAGAAGTAATTAATTAATCCCACAATTTTAATTAGGAACTAATGTCTTTCAAACTGCTTTTTTTCATAGGTATCACAGGTATCTCAAGCAAATATTAATAGGTAATAGCTTAAGATTCGTTAGCCACAATAGAAAATTGTGCAATGGGCTCTTACATGTTGCTTCATGCAAATGTATACAATTAGAAATCACTTTTGACAATTGTTGATTCTTTTTTTTTTTTGCTATTGAAATATATCATTCAGGTCATCATGGTTACTAACAAGCATTCAAAAGTTATTACTTTCTACAAGAAGAATCTATTGGTTGTCATAAGAATCTTGACTTTGATGTATAGGTGAAGATGCTGAAATTTTAACTTATTTTTCTATGGACAAATGATTTAAACTTTTGTGCTTATTATACTTTAGTTTATTTAACTTTAGATCAAAGTTTTACAAAACTTTATTCACTATTCATTTAACTTTAGGTGAAAACATTCTACTAAATGTTTTTAGCTAACTCTAATTTTAAGTAGAAATATTATGTACGTTGTTTTATTTAATGATACTTTGCAATGTAAAATGGTCTCATGCCATTGCACGAGGAAGAAACTAGTTAGTCATTAGAGTTTGCACATATTCCATATTCTAGATTAACTAATTTTGTACCCATTCATTGAATGGCAATTGTCAAAAAATAATAAATTATTTAGTGAATTTTATAAAAATATCTGCATAAAATACAAACTTATTGTATAATCCATTATAACCTTTCTTAAGTAATATTACTATGTGCACATTGTTATTTAAAGCAGTCTTATAATGTAAATTTGAGCATCTAATTTAGTGAATGATAATTTAAAGATGCAAAAAATAAAATTCAACAATATGATAACATTTAAAAACATGAAAAAAAGATAAAAATGTGTAGTAAATAGTATCAAAGAATATTCTACTCTTCAGAAACTTGTTTTTATTGTTCTTCTATTTGAACATTTTCCTCTATTTTGATATTCAAGTCAGCATTTACTGATTTTCCATTATCACTACATGGTAGCGAAGTAGGATAATTAGGTATAAAAAAAATAAATGATTTATCACATTCAAAGTTTTGTATAACAATACATAAAGATTATAATTTTAGAAAGTAAAATAACATATTGAATCTATCTCCTCATGCAAATCTTTTTACGAGGATTCCATTCTTCTGTAGTCTTTGTTGAACCCTCTAGTGATTTCAAACACTTGGTTTATTCACTTTTTCCTTTTTTTAATCCTTTTCACATATCACATTATATGTGTCAGGTTGCATTTTTCCTTTTAGATTTTTTTTTCTTTGCATTTGACACTCGTATCCCTTCCTTTCCATCCGTGTATGTGATGAATTGTCCATTTATTTACTTGTATTTACTTGTGTTGCACTTTACATTTGGGGTTGGGGTGATATTACCCTAGAATCTTCATGCATACCCATTGGTATTAATCTTTCCCCTCGAGGGAGCGCTTTGTACGTGCATAAGTTAGTTTTTTTAATACCCTTGTTTTTTCATTTTAGTGGTTATCATACTATTCTTCCCTATTAGGGTTACGATTGATCCCTTTGGACATGTGACCATGGTACGACGTGCACATAGCACTGTTTGTGAGCCATCGATTTGGAGTTTTGGAATTGATGACCCTTTGCTCTTTGGTCTGAAAGTTTGGGGACTTGAGACCTTATTGAGTTCAGATGCATTAGTGAATTTCAACCTCATGTATCCATGTACAATTGCCTAGAAAGAGTCTCGTTTGCCTCATTAGGGACACTAGACACGAGAAGAGAGGTTTTACCTCTCTTTCTTTATTTTACATTTTTGTACGACTTGTTGCTCCAATGTTTTATGTGTTATTTATCAAAAGACCTAATCTTATTTACTCCTCTTTTCTTGTACTTGTAAGTTTTAGAAGTAAGAGTCCCAGCATGTACTCATTTAAGGCAGACTGCTTTTCTAGATAGGTTATTACACGCTTAAATTTCATTTTATTGCATTAAAACTATGTATATATATTGCATGTCATTTTTAGGCTTACCCTAGTATTCAAATGTGGCTCCTTTGGGTCATGTTTTCAATTATAACATTTCACATATTTACTTACTTATTTTAATAAACTGTCATCATGCATTACATGTAGAAGGAATGCCACCTGGGGGATCCCACATTACGAATAAGTTATCCTTTGTCTCGGATATATAATCAAATAAGACCTGCGCATTTATATTTTTTGTACCATTCAAAGGGATAGTGTACAAGGTAAAGGTAGGATTTGATTCCTTTTATGATGATGGCACTGAAAATTATGGAGCAACTTTTGATAAAATGCCTTACCTAAAGACAATAAGCTAAAGAAATTCACAAATGATTCCTCATTATTGAGATATAAATCAAGGCCAAATCTTGATTTTAGAAAGTTCATAAACTAATGCATTGCAATGAAATTTGTGAGATTTGGGGCTATAAATAGGCTGGCAATCTAGTGGATTTTTTAGTAAACCATCAATCCCATCCAATCCATTTGGACTAGTTTATTCTTTTTTAGGGTTTCAATCCATGCTTCACCAAGGAAACTAGTCGAAATGCTGCAATTCTTTCAACAATAGGCCTTTCATATTAAATTGACCTTTAACATCTTTTCATATGCCAACTAAAGCAGTCAATCCATTCGGACTTTGTCCTTACCTCATTAGGTCAAATATCTTGTACCTTTCCAATTAGCCAATTTTTTTGGTTGTTTTTAAGTCAAATATCAGTAAATTGATTGGATCCATTAGGAATTATATGGTGCCTAGCCTAGAAGATTACATTTTTCATGCTAGGCCAATCCTTTGGCATAAAGAGCTCTCTCATAGGACATGCATGCCGGCGTTGTAGTTTTATCTACTAATTTTGGGTATTTTTCCTTTTCTTTTTGTCCTTCCCTTGCACTTCATAAAAGATATTTCAATAACATAGAAATTTTTCCTACATTTGACAACAATTTTGGTCCAATAAAGTTTTGAAAATTAGTAGTATTACTTAATTTTTGGGTAAATCCTGTAATGCAAAACATAGAGATTTCATTTGAAAGCACAAGTTTAAAACTAGTATAGTGATTTAATGGCTTATTTATTGAAATTTTTTTTGGTTGTTGTTCCTAACACATTTTGTCAAGAGAGAGAGAGTGTGTGTGTGTGTGGGGGGGGGTTGAGTTCTTGAGAGATTTCTCCTTTTCTTCTCTCATTTATATTTTAGTTGAGCAAAATTTTTGTTTCAAACAGTTGCTCTAATAAAGTTTTTCATTGAAACTATTTTTGTTTTGCAGTTTTGTAAATATTCATATGCATTCCATTCTCTTTCACTCATACGGAGACTTCATGATGGATCTTAAGAAACAAATCTAAGTTGAATTTCTAAATTTTACTGTTTCTTGCATGAAATTTACAAGTGTGCATTTAGTTTTCTAAATTTTTGCATGTACTAGATTTGTGGTCTAGACAATTTAATGAGAGCACCTGGAATCAAAATCTTGAATGAACCACTCGAACTTGTTAGTTTATCTTAAAAAACCAAGTATGATGGCTTTTCTCTTTCATTTTTCTATCCATATTTTGCCCAACTTTATCAAGCGTCCAAAATCAGTTACCTTGGTCGACACATTTCAAAGTGGAGCAATTTACTTTAGAAAGGTCCAATGCATTTAATTAGATTCAATCTATATCTAGTGGAAAGCAAAAATGTTCATTGCTCTTATTTGTTTTGAAAATTTGGGATGATACTTTAAGCATTCGTTTCTTTTTTTTTATATATATAAATAAAGCTAATTTTAAAATTAATTATGAATATTTATAAGAAGATTTTTTATATATAGATAAGATTTTTAACTTACTAATATAAATAAATTATTATTATTTTTTTTAACAAAGAAAACCCGAACCATCCGACTAAGCCAACCTCCTGGGCTATCCTACTCTCCTCCTCCTGACTGAAGGTAAGCCTGACCTATCTAAGTGAATTTCCCCGCGCGCCAGGCGTGGAATTGTATTGAACTGATCATAGATGCTGACGTGCTGGTCAGGAGCCGACGCGCCCACATTTGCCAGACTGTCCGCCACCCTATTTGCTTCTCTGTAGCAATGAGTCACCCGTGTCACGTCCGCAACCATGCCCCAAATCTAATCAACCTCCATTTGTACCACCCACGGGCACTGCAGCCATCGATGAAGAATCCCAACCAGGACTAGTGAATTGACTTGTATATTAACATTGGTAAACCCCTTCTGCAAGCACAAGCGGAGTCCCGTTACCAAAGCCAAAACCTCTGCGCGCAGACTTGACCCTTCCCCGAAGTAAGCTGAGAAGGCAAAACAAGGAAACCCTGCTGCATCACGAAGAATCCCCCCACCACCACTCATTCGTTTCTCTATCTATATAGATTTTCATCATTTATTCTCCCATTTAAGTGGTCAAAAGTACAATTTCATTCCAAATAAGAGCCATAGTGATCACACCCCAATATTAGGTAAATTTTTAAATATCAAAAAGGAATAGATTCTCCTAATGAGCTGTTCTTTATTTTGGTTGTCATGTGAATTAAGAATGATGTTTTGGCAATCTTTTCTACTATCCAAATAGGATTTA
Source organism: Coffea eugenioides (assembly GCF_003713205.1). Taxonomy (NCBI): domain Eukaryota; kingdom Viridiplantae; phylum Streptophyta; class Magnoliopsida; order Gentianales; family Rubiaceae; genus Coffea; species Coffea eugenioides. The sequence continues at coordinate 23,351,795 of NC_040042.1, read as the reverse complement.
ACTTTTGCATCCCCATTTGAACCTAAATTGATGGTTTGTTTCAAAAGCACTTATGATCACACCCTCACAGTAGAGTAGAAATTTTGAGATTTTTCAAAACTAGCAAGATGCTAAATTTCCTGGGAAGGATGTGAAGTATTCAAATAAAAAATTCATCAATTCTCTAAAAATTAAGGGCTTTGATTCTACCATCAATATTTGAATTTCAGGCAAAAAAGGGGACAAAAAAAAGAAAAAAAAAGTGAAAAAAAGAAGGAAAAAAGAAGAATAGAAAAAGAGATTTAATGCCAAAATCCCTATAGTGATGATGATAGAAGTTGAAATGGAGTCAAAGATCTTTAAACCCAAGCCTAAGACTAGAGAAATTTTTAAAGAAATCCAATCTTAAGTGCGCAATATTCTTGAAAATCCTATTTCTTTTGGTTATTATCTTCAAGCCACATTACAAGTTCATAAAGTCTATTGTTGACTTATCTTTCATTGCAACTTGAAACAAGGTCAATCTTTATAGGATCTACCAATTACTTATGATCACAAGGCCATAACATATTTCATTGTGTTTAACTAGCTTTTTTACTCATATATTACAACCTTATAGAACTTATATGTTAACTAAGCTTTCATAAGAAATAAGTGTAAGAAACTATTTGCTTTCATCAAAATAAGATATTGAATGAGTTAGACACAATCAAGTCATAAAGTTAAGAGAAATCCAAATGTACAGTGTTTAACTATTATTTCTCTCAACCATTAGAAAATCCAAAACAATACCCGTTTAATTGGTTTTGAAGGGTGAGCTAGCAAGAAAGAGTGGTATTTTTTTCCTAAATATTGATCCTAAGTGAGGAACAGAATTATTGCAGTTTGGTCTGATTTTGAGAGGTACATCATGAATTCTTCTATATGAGCTTAAAGCACGATATTTTTTGCATTTTTTCATTTAAATAGTGTAATTTCTATTATTTTACATGTCATTAGTGATACACCAGTGCACATTGCATATTAACATTTTGACTATTTTCTGAATTTCATTGGGTATATTTTCTTATCCTCATCAAATAAATGGAAAGTCATCCAAACTAAAATTTTTACAATCAAATAGTCCAAGTCGGAGTAATTTATTGTTGACGAGTCTCAACATCCAAGTTGGCAAATCTTAACATCCACTACACACCCTTCTAACTCCCTTCTTGGTAATTACACTTTCAATTTACTATTGACGAGTTTCAACATCTGTTGCACATCCTTCATCTCCCTTCTTGGCAATTACACTTTTAATTTACTGTTGGTAAATCTCAGCTTTTATTGCATACCATTCTATCTCCCTTCTTGGCAATTATGCTTTTAATTTATAGTTGGCAAGTCTTCGCATTCACCACACATCCTTCTAGCTTTCTTCTTGGCAATTATACTTTTAATTTACCGTTGGTGAGCCTTACCGTTTACTATGCTACCTTCTATCCCTTTTTTTGGAACGTAACTGCGTCCTTCTGTCCACCCATTTTATATTCCACTGGAGCATAACTGCATCTCTCTGTGTAACCTTTTATTTTCTATTGGAGTGTAACTGCATCCCTTCGCGCACCTTTTCCTTTATTATGGAAACTCACTTCTTTTTATTGATTCATTTAGTAATAATGTTCTATCACGCATTCTGTATTTTTTACTCAGAAGTTCTGCGAACTTAGGATTCTTTGTGAGAACCCTCACTTATATATATAAAATTCTCCTAAATCACTTGCATTTCCCTAAGACCAAATCACTTAGGACATTTCCTTGCATTGCATTTTATTGCCTTTTTCAAGAAATGAAACATCTTCTTGAAGTGGTATTATTTTATTTTACTATATACACTATGACCAAATATTTTTTTAATTGTGGTTGGAACTTTATGTGATAGTTAAAGGTGTTATTTTAGATAATGGAAACATTTGGAGGGCAGAAACCTCATTTGGCAAAGTTTAAAGGAAGAATGACCAAGATTGACCCATGTGGCAAAACCCTAATCATTCAACTTTTTTGACCAAGGAAATTAGAAGAATTTAAACCAATTTGGCTCCATTTTCCTCCTCATATGGCCGGCCCTCTTAGCTTCCAAGGGAAGAGAAGAAAACTCCATTTTCTTGCTTTTTAAACCCTAGATTTATCTTGAGCAAAAATCGAAAGTGAAGGAACCTAGGTTAGTTGAGTGAACTACCTTCAAGTCTAGTGTGTGATTCAAGGTTGGAGCTTTGGTTTTGGTGGCTTTTGGGTGATTCAAGCTTCACTTAAAAAAGGTAAGTGATCCTTAACTCTTAGCTTTATTGAGTTATATCAAGTGTTTGAGGTTTTGATGGCAACTAAAGGTTGAGTTGAGGTTGTTTGTGGTGAGATTTCTTGAGCTAAACAAGTGGAAGTAGGGTTGGTTGTTTAGCATGCCATGTATTTGATTTTTTGTTTAAGCTTTGTTTATGGGTTTTCTTGATGTATTAACATATTATGGATCCTTTTAAAGTTAGGGATAACTCTTGGGATGTTGCAAAGTTAACTATAATGAAAGGGTGGAGGTTGGTGTTGCATGTGAACTTGTGGACTGCTTTGGTTTCTCTTTTGCTGTCCAGCCATGGAGTGGAAATTTTTCCTTAATTTTGTGACTCATTTGAACCTTAATTAAGCTTAGGACTTGGTTAAACACTAGTTAAGCTTATGTGTGAGTTGAGATGAAAATGAGGCAAGTAAAGTGGTTGTTTCGGGCAAGCTAGTGGACTGTTTTGGTTCTTCCTTGTTGGCTAGACTATTTCGGTTCATTTAGTCATTTTGTGTGTTTCATTTTAAGCTCCAATGGTGCTAGGTAACTTGATCCCCTGTATATGAACTCTAGGAGAGTGAATTGGATGAATTTGAGCCAAAACAAGTGAAGTTGGCAACAAGAGATAGGACAACTTTGTTAGGGTTTTGAGCTGATCAGAACAGAAAAATCAGCCAACTTCCCCAAACTACTGGTATTTATAGGAGAGGAACTAGAGTCTGAATTTTATACCGTTGGAAATCCCTTCAAGTCTAGTTTCCAACACCACCAACAGTACATGATTCCAACTTTTTTACAGTGAGATATGGCCATTTTCCCGAGACTGTGCGGGCTCGACAGTTTTACCCACGAAGACTACTTTGAACTTGAATGAGATTTTTCTTTTGCTCAATAGTCTTGCACTTGTCAAACTTGTTTTCGTATGACCTTTTACTGCATTTTGGGCCGAACTTACATGGTAAATTGAGTCGATTTAACCACACACTTGGTCATCTAATGAACTTACATTGGGGTTGGAAATGAACCTAGATTGTTAACGATTTCACTCGTTGCCCTAGGATTGGGAAACGGAGGTGAACGTAACCAAGGAACTTGACGATTGAACTCTACATTTCTTAACAGGTGAGTGTTCCATTGCTTGTTAACTGTCTATGTGAAATATCTGAATACTTGATTTGTGACTAGTTGAACTAAACATTTGTTTTGATAAATTTGAGACGAACGTGTACTTTATCACACTTGACCTCCTTCTATTCCATTGAGGCTCTGTATACTGCTATTGTAAGATGTGATTTCTCTATATTTAACTGTATGTGAGTTGTTTGGGTGACATCCCATCAACTACTATGACTGTTTGGGTACTTAACCTCATAGGTGAGTCGGTTGTATCGAGTCAGCAAGGGTTTGGTCGAGAAGGCCGATAAATCCTAAGGACTGTTTACTGAATTTGGAAACTAGTATACTCGAGTATTATCTAATTACTATTTGAGGTGTTCGGCCCCGGTAAGAAGGTTGACTGGTGGGCGGGATTTGGAGAAATTGGTGTTCTACGGACATTATATTCTTTAAATGCAAACATTGACGGAGAATCAACGAATTCTCGTATGATCAAGCTTAAGTGGATTTGACTTTTGGAAGCCACCCGTATCCTTGAATTGAATTATGATTAAATTGTTATAGTACAATACGGTATTTACTTGTTTATATTACGCCTTCATTTGGCTATGTGCTTACATGTTTATTTGGAACCTCACTGAGTTTTAACTCACCTCACGCCTTTTGTTTTCCTTAACAGATATGGGATAGACCTTTGGTCAAGAACTTTCATAGCTTTACCTTTACCTTGGACTTGTACTCTGGATTGTAACCTTTTGTTTAGAAGACTTTGCTTTTGACTCTTGTAAGTCTGAATTTGTATGTTCGACGTATATTATGTAAATTAAGTATGGAGTGGTAAGTTTGACTTTTAGCTTTATATTTTAAGTTTGGGATATTGGTGAGGTGATTATATTTCTATAAAGAGTTGTACCCTTTGCTTTTGAAGATATTTCGTTAGTTTTCTTGGATTTCTAGTTCATTAGTCGACTGAGTCCCGCGAGAGTTGGGCAGACAGTTCACTAATCCTTAGGGTTCGCCTTGAGGAGAGTTGGGACTGTCAAAAGTGGTATCAGAGCCTAGGCTTGAAGTGGCCTGGGCGTATTAGAAATTTTCGACTTTAAAATTATATTTGATCATTTTCCCTTAAGAGTACTTAAGTTTTATCTATACTTTGTGTAGAATGGACGGACCTAGTAGCCCTAGTGATAGTCAGGTTGGCGAGCGCCCCGTGGGGTACTCCCGATGATTAGGTATCAGATCAGGCCAGGAGGAGCTACCGTGCATTGGAGTCCAGCTAATCGCTATTGGCATTGCGAGTGTCGACATACTTACGCCTATCCTAACCCAGTAGTTTTGGTTGTTGTGGAGGAGGGGAAGGTGCTAGCGAAGGACAATGCTAGGTTTGAAGCTAAAATGAATCAACTAAGGGAAACTATAAAAATACAAGCCGATCGGATTAAGGAACTTGAGGATGATGTAGTTGAGGGTCAAGAAAGGACCGATGATCTCTGTGCGCAACTTGGGGAAGCCCAGGAGCGACTGGTAAGGGGAACAATGAAGGTGAGGACTAGAGCCAAGTCGATCCTGAATGTTTGCGGAGATCTACTTGGAGACTTAAGCGATAAGACTTCTAACATAGGAGATGACGTAGGAGCTGAGCCTGCTCAGGATGAGAGGTCAGCTAGTCCCATGGCGGACTAAGTCTTGACTGTTAGATTACTATTTTGGGTGATTTTGACCATTGTAAATAGAAAGGATAGGGGATGTCTTGACTCGGTGGTTGTACAGTTTTCTTTTGACCCAGTGGTTGCATGATATGGCGTGATGAACTATGCCTATACTTTTGAGGCTCGTACTTGATACTTTTGGCCTTGTTAGCTTGTAAACAACTGCTATGAGCCTTTGAATGTATAATACTTTGACTTTGATTTTGACTTTGACTTTATTTCGATTTTGGCATTTAACTGCTTTGTGTTTTCACTTGCTTATCGTGATTTTGACTTTATTTCCCTTTGAATTTTGATTATGTACAAGTATCTATTATATACAATAGTTGCTTACCCCATTAGTTATAACACTTGGATCCTAGACCACTGAGAAATAATGGAAGGTAGACGACAACGTGGTCGGGCCCGTGGGCATGGACCTAGGCAAGTCCAGGATCAAGAAGAGGAATAAGGATTTGTAGTAAATCAGAACCAAGGACCTGGAGGTGAAGAAGGGGAACAGATAGCTACGGCTATCAATTGTATGACTGATTTATTAGCCGATTAGTTAACCAGCAAGGTCACGTGCCCGGTAATCAGCAAAGGGACCCTGAAATAGGTGAAGATAGGGCCCTGGAACGGTTCCAAAAGTTTTCTCCTCCTAATTTTTTGGAGGACTAGATCCCGAAATTGCCGAAAACTGGTTTGCAAGAATGGTGGATATATTTGTTGCATTGCATTACACCGAGGAAAGACAAATGACTTTCGCCATTTTCCAGTTGGAAGGTGCGGCCCATTCCTGGTGGAATATAGTAAGGGCAAATGGGACAGGGATCAAACTCCACGTACCTGGTTTAACTTCACTCAGGAATTTAATGAGAAATTTCTTCCGCCTTTAATTCAGGAGAAAAGAGAGGATAAATTTATCAAACTGCACTAAAGCACTTCGAGTGTAGTAGAATATGAGACCCAGTTCACCAGACTCTCTAAATTTGCTCCGGAACTAGTGGTTAATGAACAAAAATGCATAAGGCAATTTGTACAGGATTTAAATGTGAAAATCCAAAAAGATTTAGCTACAACTCAAATTGATACATTTAAAGATGCTCTTGAGAAAGCTCAACGAGTGGAGCAGGCCCGATTTTAGATTCGGACTTTTCAAGCAAAGAGACATGGTACATCTAGTAGTACTACTGGGTGAAGTGATCAGAATGTACTACCTTCTAAGTTTGGAAGAGGTACGGGTGGAGTTCGACTATCAGGGACACCAAGAGGAGCTCCATCCAAAGGGGCTCAAAATGGAAGGGGACAACAGAGGACAGTCTCCCAAGGAGGTCTAGCACCTGCTTCTCGAGCGAGCTGTGGGTATTGTGGTAAGACAAACCACACCGAGGATACTTGCTGGCGAAAGATGAAGAAATGTCTCCGTTGCAGAAGTTTCGAGCATCACATCGCCGCCTGTCCTGTTAAAATCCATGAAGGAAATGAGGGTGTACAGCTAGAGAAGTCAAACCCTAAGCAACTAACTGCTAGTGGGAGTAGATCGAAAGTCTCTGCTAGAGTTTATGTCTTGGACCATTAGCGAGCTCCTGAGTCATCTGATGTAGTGGAAGGTACGATCCTTATATTCCACTGCTTAGTTAAGCTTTTAATTGACCTTGGGGCAACCCATTCTTTTGTAAATCCTGCCTTCATGTGTGGTCTTGATGTAAATCCTCTTAAATTACCCTATGACTTGGAAGTTAGAATACCTACTGGGAATAAAACCTAATTACCAACATAGTTTATAAAAATTGTGAGATTTGGGTAGGAGAACGGAAGTTGGTGATAGATTTGATAAGTTTAGATCTCAAGGGGTATGACGTGATTATAGGCATGGATTGGTTGGCTCGTTATAATGTTCAGTTGAACTGCAAGACTAAGGTAGTAGACTCTATATACCAGGAGAGACAACCTTAAGATTGGATGTGAGAGGTAGTCTACACTTGTTTCAGGAATTCGAGTCAGGAAATTATTGAATAAAGGGGCGCAGGATTACTTAGTTTTCTTAATTAAAACTTCTAGAGATAAGGTGAAACTGGAGAATGTGTTAGTAGTAATGAATTTTTCGATGCTTTCCCTGACGAGTTGAAGTCGATGCCGCCAGATGTAGACATCAAATTTTCAGTGTAATTTCATTTACTTTTTTTTAGTTGTCGTGCTAGGTTTATTCACTTTTTAGTTTTTATTTTATTATTTTATTTTTAAGTTTTAGCATAGAATTTTTCGAAAAGAAAAAAAAAAGCATTCAAAAAAATTATGTTTTAGTTGTCTTGATTTAAATTCAATGTTTTCTTGGAAAAAGAAATATGAAAAATGAAAAAAGCACAAAAAAAAAGGGGAAAACCCGCACGCGGGTTCCAGGCTATTTAAGAGATTCTGATTTATCTTAAAAAAAAAAAGGGAAAGCCGCACATGCATGCAGCATGAAAATACTTATATCATTTTCATGGATTTTTGTCGGATGAATCGGATGGCCAAGGGAGAGGGCTTACGATGAGATGATTTGTAGCCATTGAATGGAGGGTTTTGGGGCTGCTAACTTGATATAAAAAGAAAAAGGAACCGCAGCCGAGAAGGGAGGATTTTATGACGGCTGAGCGAGAGTAGGAAAGGAGAGAGAGCCCGTGACAACTGAAAATCTAAAGCGGAAAAAGAAGGAAAAGATATAGAGTGAGCTTGGGAGGCAACGGCGGAAAAAAAAGCCAGAAAAACTGGTTGGCAGCTGAAGGGGGCGACTGAAGAAAGAATTCTGGAAAGAAAAAGAGAGGCGGTGGATGAAAAAGGACGGGGTTTGACAGATCTACATACTTTCACTGGCGTTTTCTTTCATCAAGGTTGCACCAGATCTCGTTGGGTTTTCCGTGAAATTTGATCATCCTTCAAGGTAATCCTTTCTTTCATCCTTTCCCGCCTGTGCATCATTGGCCTCTGTAACCAAGAGTTTCGTTGCTTGTTGTTTGCTTTCACGTCATTTTTTTTTTGTTCATGCGTTGTTCATTCAAATTTGGGCTCCATACTTCGGGTCCTATGTTATGATGAGTCTTGAATTCTTTTTGTGTAGAAAATTCTCCATGTTTTTAGCTGGTAGCAAACCCAGTAGATGATAGGATTTTTCTCTTCAAATCTGCATGACTTTTATTCTGTTTTTCTTGCGTTCTTTGTCTGGAATTAAGAGATGACAAAGAAGCTCACTGATTTGGGTTTCCTTGTTAAGGTCTTATGAATAGAAGGTGTTTGCTTGCTTCCATTCGTGAACCTGGAGAGATGTTTGCTGAGTGTGTTCAGTTTTTTGCCCGTTTTTTGACCACAAAGCTATGGTTTGGGCCTTAGGTTCTTATCTTCTGAGTTTATTTGGAAGTTTCGGTAGGAGGTTTAAAGTATTTTTGTTTGTGTTTTGATAAGCTGCATTTTTACAGCAGTAGGTTGTCGAATTAGTTCCTTGGCACTTGCGTAGGAAACTCGATGGAAGTTTAGACTTTTTTGGCATATATGGATGCTGTTCATTTTAGTTTCCGTTTGTTTTAATGCTTTGAAAACAGTTTTTGATGTCTTAAGATCACTCACAAGGTTTGGAAATTGTTTGATGAGCCTGTTTGTCGGACTTCAGAATGCTTAGAGTTGCGCATAAAATTTGCTGCAACAAGCTGAAAGCCTTTGGCTTGTTGCAGCGGCATGGATCAAATTCTGTTTTCCCCTTTCGCTGGTTTAAGTTTTGAAGCTTACGATCTCCTTGGTCTTTGGCTAAGTGTGTCCTGGACATGTTTGCTGCGAGTTTATATTTTTCTTTGTTGTAGTTTTACATTCTGTTGCATCATGAAGTGTCGGATACCTGTAATGTCTTCTTGATGCATGTTTTTCTTTAGTGCTTCAGGTTGTATTTCTCCTCTTTCTTTTGATATTAGTCAATTCAAATGTTTTGCCACAATTCTGCAATATGGATTCGTGTCTCATGTAGTCGATAGCTGATAGGTGAGGTCTTAGTATTAGATGAATCTGGTCTGCATGATGAAATGGAAAGAAAAGCCGCGGCTGAAAACTTACAGCAAACTTGGAAGCAAAAGAAAGCATGTTTCATTTTTAGTTGCAGAAGTTTAAGTCTCTGTGAGAACCCGTAAATTCCCTAATATTTTTCCTAGGGTTTTCCCCTTTAATTGCATGTTTTCTGCATTTTCTGGCCTAGGAATATTTTCTTGGTGGATTTTATGAGTAATTATAGTTTTTAGATGATTTTTCTAGCATTGAGTAGTTTTTGAGAAATTACGGATCGAATATGGACGTGGGACCCACTAGTGTGAAAAGTTCGGAAAAATTCGGCCAATAAGATTAAGTTTCGGATACTGTGAAATTTATCGGGTGTTAATGGATAAGTAAAGGAGTGTGAGGTGATTGATGTGAGAGAGAAAAGAAAGGATTGAATTGCATTTAATGAGATGCCATGTGTCATTTTTCTATTGGGTAGACTTTATGATTTACTATTCATGGTTTTGACCTTTTGACTTATGGATTAAATATCTTCAAAATTCACAAAAAACTTACCATTTTTCACCCCTTGATGGCCGAACCTCTCTAGCAAGAAGAAAGACAAAACTCTTCAACATCTTGGCAAATTCCTAGCTCAAATCATCCAAACTACTTGCTTAAATTAGTTTTTACTCCATAAAATTCCTTCCTTGGGTGCTAGGAAGTAGTTTAGTGAAGTTTGTTTGAAGACTTAAGGTGTCCAACATCTTCCTTTCTCTTGGTTACTTGGTAAGTGGTATATGAACACCCTCCTATATCTAATGATGTTGAATTTATGCCTAATGGTGGCTATGGTGTTAGAAATTGTGATTTATTTCTTGGTTTGAAGTGATTTGGTTGAGTTTTTTATTTTTTGAGGAATTTTCTGGTTTCATATGATCTTGATGGTGTGGTTGTTTTTGATGGTTGGTAATAAGGGGCTTTGACTCTAGTGGGTGTGAATTGTTGATAAATGCAATCAATTTTGGGTTTGGAATGAAATGTGAAAAGTTAGGGTTCATGAAACCCTAATCTGTCCGAAATTTTAGGTCATAGATAGAGGCCGAATTGGACTTTGATCAAAACATGAAAGTTGTAGGTATTGATGAGTATGAAGTGCCTGCAAAATTTCAGGGCATTTGGAGTAGTATAGAGTGAGTTATGGCGTTTTTACTGTTGCTGTTTTTGGTGAACAGAATGTCAGAACTGCGATAGTGATTGCCTGTTTTGACTGGAATTGTTTTGTATTTTGTTGTTGGTGTCTTCTGATGAAATGTAACTTGATGTCTTAGCTTTCATATTCCTTTGGAATCAATGCATTTGGACCTGTGTAGGCTGAGATAGACTGATTACAGTTTTGTGTGATCTGTGAACCTGCAATTACGGTTCTGGGTTGGTTTTCTGCATTTTTGACCTAGTTGTGCTAGGATTTGGACTGAGAGGCCTTCTTCATTGTTGTATCCCTGTTTCATAGCTTCGAAACGGTGGGTCTTACACCCCCATCCGATAACCGTAGTGAATTTGACGCCATTACCGCATAATAAGGGCAAAACAGTTTTTCTATTCGGGGCCAAGGCTAGTGCTACTTCTAATTTCTGGTTTGCTTATGATGCTTGTTTATGTATATGAAACCCTATTGGGTTGTGATTAGTGTTGATTCATGACTCGTTATCGAGTCTTATGGGAATTGTTTACTTGTTCTAGGAGGAAACGGTGGTGCACGACGTTCGTTTAACGACGGTGCATGAAACATCATTTTATCGATTGGTGAGTATACTACTCACTTGGATTTATAAAGTGGCTTTGCTATATGTGATTGTGATGCCTCGAAGGCTTGTTTGGCTATTGGAAATGATTAGGGTGAGGGTGTACTTGACCGCCCTCATTCATTTTATGCTTGTGAACGACTGTGTACTGTTTCACTGTCTTACTGTACTGCTTTATGAATGACTGTACTGATATTGTTTGGGTGTCGGTTGGACGAGTATCCAACGACCCTACTGTACTACTGAGCTCAACCCCGTTGGGAGTCACTCGAATCGAGCCAGCGAGGGCTTGATCGTGAAAATTGACTAGCCACGGGGACTGAAATGAGAATCTTGTGGTAATGAGACCCTTGGTTCCGGTGTACTCGAGTATCACCTAAAGTTACTGCTTGGAGTGCGGGCCCGGTTGGGGTATGTTGGGTGGAAGGAATGGAAGTGAAGAGAGGTCTACGGTTTGGTACTTTTAACATTGACGGAGGGTCAATGAGTTTGGATCAAGAATGTAAGCATGGAAATGGGCTCCTGAGAGCCGACCGTATCCTTTTACCGATTTGTTTTGCTTCTTATTTGAATATTTGCAATGAACGATTATGCTTAAGTGATCTTGGTTGATTGTGTGATAGTTGCTCACTGAGCTTTAGCTCACACCATTCCATTTGTTTTCCTTACAGGAAAATAATCACTTTTGGAAGCTCATACTTGTTGGTTGCCAAATTGAGCCATGTATATGTCTATTTTGACTAGCTCCTTGCATGAAACCCTAATGTGTATTGGGTTCAATTTCTTTTGGTTGGCAAACCGATCATGTATATCCATGATGAATCGTTTTGATATGCCGCTTTGGCTTTTGGCTTGTAAATGTTACATGTCACTGTATATATGTTTGGTTGACATTTGGTTGGGTTTCGGATTAACTTGTATTTCAAACGGCAAAAGAAAATTTGGCTACTCTCGGCCTAGTATCCGGATTCGGACATGGCCGGTACTGTTCATCATCGGTTTCAATTTTGTTTTTTTTTATTTTGTGATTTTGACTTGTTTACGCGCGTGGGTATGTTCCGGAACGTATTAGATCAACGTGAACTGATCCGTAGTCCTGGCGAGAGCTGGGCAGGCAGTCCGCTAACCCCTTTGGTTCGCCTTAGGGGAAAGTGGGGCTGTTACAGTCTCACGTAGCTTGCATGAATTTGCATGAAATAATTCTCTGAAAATTGCACTTTGGCCCCCAAGTCTCCATTTGTTTTACTATGGCCCAAGTAATTGAAAAATCCATCAAATCGACCCTTCAATTTTCTTTTTTCCTTTCAATTAGGCCCCAGCTTTGCGAACATGGATGTTTAAGTTGTTTAAATGCTTTAATACTTATGTGATTATTTGTGATTATTTGACCTTTTCTTGCTCCTGGACCTTTAGAGTTCCTAAAATGTTTCAATTGGCCTTGATTGATTGATTAATGGTTGCTATTGGGTCTTTAGTCATTTTGATATTTTAGAAATTTGATCAATGATTCACTTTCGCTTGGAAATTATGCATTATTCGATCATTTTTAAGTTGCAATTGAAGAAGGATTCGATGATTTGGTGGATTCAAATTGGCTTATTTACATTTTTACCGTTAAATTGGTGCATTAATCCTTTGTTTTGATGATTTTAGCCCAAGTTATCTCTTTCTTTGGTGACTCTAGCCCAAGTTGAATCTTGTTCACTTTACTAACATCACAAACGGGGAGGTATAACTTCTTTTATCCTTTTTTTGTCTCTCCTATGTGATCCAACGTGCTAAGTGAGAATTGCATGTCTACTTGCTTCCCCTGCCTTTCCTTAGTTCCTTTCATTTATTTCATTTTACTTTTGCTTTTTATTTAAGTTATTCTTTATGGGGTATGTGTACACCTCTTGGCTTGTAATATAGATAGGACTTGGAGAGCATTTTTGTCCATTTTCCCCCTTCCCCTTTTGTTTTAGTTAGCAAAAATGTAATAGGTTCATTAGATTGATTGCTTGCTTTTGTTGCTACGTGTTAATTTGCTTTATTAGGCTCTTGCATTTAGTCGAGCATGCTAAGTGTTATGTGCTACGTGTTTATAGGTGATTGGCATGTCTACTTGCTTTCTATAGTCATAGATGAATGTGATGAATGAATGCACGTCACCACACTAGTCCAACGCTAGTTGTGGCTCATTGTCCCGTTTTCCGCTAGTCCAACGCTAGTAGGAATTCATAGATATGGGTTAGTCCAACGCTAGACCCTTAGGGATTTCCCTCGCTAGTTCATACTTGCATGTTTCACTACATTTCATATATTTTTCTTAGTTTTCTAGCATTTGGCATGCTCCTCCAATCCTTTCCCCTTCATTTTAGGTTTTTGCATCCTCATGCTAGTTATAGGGTACATTTGCTTGAGGGTCCCCTTTCGGTAAGGGAAACGAGCGAGTGTGGCTACTAAATAGCCTTAGCACGCTAGTTCTTCCTTCTAATCAAAGGGAAAATTAAAATCACGAAGTTAGAAGTCATTCCCGTACCCGACTTGATGCACTCCTCTAGGTTCATGCACCTCCATTTTACCATATCACTTTTTCATTTCTTATCTACATTTTCTCACTACTTATATTTTTCTCACTCCACATGCCATGTTCACACATTTATCTTCTTTCCCTATCACTTATTTATTTTCTACCTCACAAATTGCACCCAATTGTACTTAGATGCATTTACTACCATTATACCCTATTTTCATCCACTCGCACACATGCACCTTTCTCACATTTGCACACATTGCACTTTTCTTACATTTGCACACATTGCACTTTTCTACATTTGCACACTTGCACTTACATTTGTTTTTATTTTATTTTGCATTCTTCTCACATTTTCACACTTGCACTCATATTTGGGTCTTCATTTGCATTACCCGTGACCTCTATGAGAGTTTTCCTTATTGGCCATCACAACTCATATGATTGGGACCAAAAAGCCTCATAAGAGACATTTTAGATTTAGGATTGCATTTTTTTCATATCCATTAGTCATATCCAACATGCAACACATACTTTGGGTAGAAGAAATTAGGGAATGATGGGCTAAGTCACGCAACTAGCTTTGGCTAGGGTAAGGGAGTGTCTTAGGCTTTGCCTTTGCCTTCTCCCTTATCAAACGTGACCCCCGATCCCTCTCTTTGGTTACGTAGACCTAAAAATTCTTTAAAAAGGGTTTGTTTTACTTTTCTTTCCAAAAAATCACTTTTTGGGTGACTTGGGTACACCCTAACTCTATACAAGTGGTGACTCGCATTTTTTCATTTTCACACACGTTCCACATACACGCGCGACAGTTGGCGACTCCACTGGGGACTTCCTAAGTGGGTCCAAGCATTTGATTTAGCTATTCTTTTCCTTTTTTCTACCCTTTTTATGCATAGCATTTTGGATATTAGGGTTGCATTTTCCCTTTTAGGACTTTTTGCCTCGCGCGCATATCAAGCTATTCCCTCACTCACGTATGTATGATTGGTTGTTTGGATGTATGTTGTACTTGTTTTATCTCGCGCTTTGCATTGCATTTGGGGGGGGGGGTGTGTGTCACCTTTAGAGCCTCGCGTTGGTTCTCAACCCCTTCCCTCAAAATAGGGAACACTTCATACGTGCATGTTTATTTACTGTTATCCCATTTTATTTTATTTTTTCGTGGGCTCTTTCCCACACCGCCTTGTAGGACTAGGAATGGTTTCTCTAGGTACGTGGATGGTGTGCTCTGCGCCCATAGCAGTACCTAGGGGATCGCCCGAGCCACCGACCGAGGGTCTTGGGATTGATGACCCATTCCCTTAGGTCTGAAGGCTTGGGGACCTTTTTTAAACCTTATCGAGTCTAGTTGCATTAGTGAACCCCAGTCTCATGCATCCATGTTAGAGTTTTTCCTAGGTTAGAGTCAGCCTCACCCTTTCTTAAGCACATTAGGCACGAGGGAAGGGGTTCCACCCCTTTTACTTGCTTTTATTGTATCTCTTTTCTTAATTGCTCCCAATATGTTATGTGTACTATCAATTGCACTAACCATTTCTTTGTTTTCTTGGCCTGCATTCATGTGCCTTAGCAATAAGAGGCCTCTTTGGCACTCTTTTAGTGACTTACCCACTAGATAACTTACATGTTTAAATTTCAGTCATTACACTTAATTTTCAATAAGTACATTTCATTTTAGACCTTTTCCCCCGATGCATTATTTATGTCCTTTAGGCCATATTTGTCACATATTTTTATCGCTTTAATAAACTGGCATCATGCATAAACCCTAGAAGGGAATGCCATTTAGGGGATCCCGTGTTAGGAATAAGCCACCTTGTGTCTCGGATACTTAATCCAAGGAGACTTGCACGTTTACATTTTGTACCATCCAAAGGGGTAGTGCACAAGGTAAGGTAGGATCCGATCATTCGCATAGAGCGATCTTTGGAATATGAGCGTTTAATAATCACTTTTTGGCCATTTTATCAAATTGGTAAAAATCCCTTGCAAAAGGACATTAATTTGAAGAAATTCACAAACACTTCCTCGCTATTGAGACAATAAATAAACTGAGGCCAAAATTTGATTTTAGGAGGCTCATAGACTAAAGCATCTCAATGATTTTGAAATTACCAATGGCCAGACAATTCAATCAATCCATTTTGCCAATTCATTCATTTTAAGACAATATAGTTGATTTTGAATAAATCGTCAGTTCCGTTCAATTTCATTTGACCAGTTTACCCTTTTTAGGGTGATCTAGTCAATTTTTAAATCATCCGATCCATTTGACCAATTTACCTATTTTTAGGGCAATTCAGTCGATTTTGAATAAATCATCATTTCACTCGATCTGTTTGATCAATTGATTTCATTCAATTCATTTGATTAGTTGAATGCATTTCTAGGGTTATCCATTCAATTTTTATAAATAAACAAATTTCATTCAATGCATGTGACCATTTTACCCCTTTTGACACATCATGCGTCGATCAAAATAAGCAATTCATTCGGACTTTGTCCTCATTTTTAGGACGAATGTTTCTTCTCACTCCAAATTGGCCAAATTTTTCAAATCATTTTTCACTCAATCAATTGATCGGATTCATCAGGTATGGTATGGTGCCTACCCTAGAGGATTGCATTTTCATGCTAGGCCTACCCTTGGCATAAAAGGGTTTCCCCATAGGACATGCATACCGATTTTATAGTCTTGATTACTAACTCTGGGTATTTTTCTTTTATTTTTTCCCCTCTCCCCTGCATTCATAAAAATAGTTCAATAAGGTGAAAATATCTTTCCATATCTGATAAGGTTTAAAAATTACAAGTATTACTTGATTCTTGGGCAGACCCTACAATGTGAAGTCGAAAATTCATTTGAAAGCGCTGGTGCAAAACATCTAAGGGATTTCATTGCTAAAAAAAAAAGGGGATATTAAGAGAGAAAATGTGTATACATGTGCGAAGGAATTTCGTAGAAGTTTTCTCATATGTATTGCTTTTAAATTTTTCTAACATTGGCATTAATGAAGCTTTTATTCAGACAATTATTGTTTTGTATGTATATTCATGTACATTTCATTGTTTATTTTTGCTCATTGAAAGTTTCATGATGAATTTTAAGAAATAAGACTAAATTGGGACTTTTTCAACCTCCAGCCTGAAAATTCGCAAGTGTGTGCTTTCTAAAACCCTTGTGTACACTAGATTAGTGATCCGAGCTACACAATAAGAGTGCTCAAAATTAAAAGAGGTCACTCAAAAGGCCCCATGAGATACCTTTCTCCTTCACTTAACCCAAAAATAAAATCAGTCACATTGATTGATAAATTGCAAATTGGGGCAATCTTTGCTTGAAAATGCTCACCGGTCTAACCAGATTCAATCACATCTAAGTGAAAGCAAAAATGTGCATTATTCTTGTTTATTTTGAAAATTTGAAATGATACTTCAAGCATTCTTTTCTCCACCTATACACATTTTATCATTTGCTCTCCCATTTGAGCCTTTGAAAGAATAATTTCGTTTCAAATAAGAGCCCTAATGATCACTACCCTATATTGGAAAATTTTCAAATATCAAAAAGGGGAATGAATTTTCAATAACCATTTCGTTACTTTAGTTGTCATGAGGTGTAAGAATGATGCTTTGGCCGTCGTTTCTACAACCTAAACACTGATCATCCCTTGCATCCTCATTTGAGCTAAAAATTGGTGGTTCTTTTCGAGTGCACATGTGATCGCACCCCACATTGGGGAAGGAGATTGGGAAATTTTGAAAAAGAAAAAAAGAAAAGGGGAAAGGGAACCGCGAATTGGGGAAAATTGATTCCACTTGGGTTCCAATTTTGAAAAAAAAAAAAAGAAAAGAAAAGAAGAAGAAAAGGAAGAGTTTTGTCCGCGTGGATCGCCTATGTTTCGCAAATATGGATGAACAAGAGTCTTCCTCAGTCAGTTAATTCAGATACATGCAAGAAATTTCGCATTAACGAAAGTTTCCTCTCAGAGTTATTGTAAGGAACGGAATAAAAGTCAGGCCCTCTTCTTTTCCAATCAAACATTCTATCCCTAGTTATCCCTTTTGAGCCTATAGAATAAAATACTTCATTTGGCAACCCCTGAGAATCGCAAACCCCACACTGGAGCAAGTTTGAGTTGAAAAGGAAAAAGTTTCAAGAAGTGAAAAAGTGATAATGCAACAAAATCAAAAGACAAAAGAAGAAAAGAGAACCTCAGTTCAAAAATAAACTGGGACAAATTTTGTGAAACTTCAAAAGAATGGCAGAAGGCCAAAAAATCAAAAGAAGGAAGAAAATAAAAGAGAAAAAGCCTCAATTGAGCATAAACTGGGACAAATTCTGATTTAGCCCTAAAATAGGGTTGGCGCAACAATGCGATCTCGAATTCTTCAAACCACTTTTGAAATCCACTTTCAAGCCTTAACTTTTCTAAGCACCCCACCTGACCCCATTACAAAAGCCGAAAGTCCTGACTTCTGTTCTTTGCAATGGGCCTGTCAAGAAAATTTCTGATGCCGGAAAATTTTAGCTGTATTTCTGAATTGCTTGAGTATGGGGTTGACACTGCTCTTCATGAGAAAACCCGCAAGGACACTTTTGAAAAAAGGAAAAAGGAAAAAGCGAGCGAAATGAATGCAAAAGAAAAGTGCAAAAAGATTCGACGCTGAAGTCCCTAGTGAATGATGAGAAAAATGCAAGCAAAGTCTGAGATCTTTGAGTTCAAAATAGGGGCAATTTTGGAAAATGCGATCTTTGGTGCAATATCCCTGAAAGTCTTATTCTTTAACTATCGTTTTCAAGCCACATTACAAGCTCATAAAGTCCATCGTTGACTTATTCCTTCATGACAACCCAAAGTGAGGATTATGCTCATAAGAAAATCCATCAATCATTTGTGATCATAAGGGTATAACCAGTTTCGCATGCTTAGCTATAGTTTCTATCCATATTGTTGCAAGCCTATAAAGCTCATATGTGGACTACGTTTTCTTAAGAAATAAGGGTGACAAACTCTTTGCTTTCACTGAGATGTGATGTTGAATGGATTACATACAATTTTGGGCACAAGAACCAGACAAATCTTGACCTCTCATTTTCCTTGGCCACCTCAAATCAGAAATAAAGTCACTTGATTGGTCCTGAAGATGAACCAACTGGAAATTGTGACCCATTACCCAAAACACAGATGCTAAAAGTGAGGAAGAAATCTTCTGTAATTTGGTATTACTTCAAGAAATTCATCATGAAATTTTCGGAAAGTCATCCAAACAAGTTTTTGCAATTAAATGGCCCATACTGGGGCAAAATTTTGTTTATAAGATTTCGTGAAAACAAGCCCACACAGGGGCAAATATTTGTGTAGTCCAATTGAGGATTTCGTCCAAGAATCAAATAATGCATTTTTCAAATCAATCACGCTGCTCTTTTCATGGAAATTTGAGTGCATGTCATATTTTGGTAAGCCCCTGTGCAGGTATTCATAGTTGAAATCGACGAAAGAGAATCTGGTGATGTGGAAGGCCGATGCCGAACAAAGAGAAGAAAGAAGGGAAAAGGGCCCTACACTGGGGGCAAATTATTTTTGGAAAGATTCTCTTGACAAATCAGAAAAATTCAAAAGTCAAAAATAAAAAATCAAGTTCAAATTCTTGTTTCTTGGAAAATCAAATTTAATTTCTTGTTCATTGACAAATCAAATTCAATTTCTTGACCAATTGGACGGCAGAATTGGGTTCCATCCCGCTGACCGCTTATATCACGTTGGAACTGGGTTTTATCCCGCCAACCTCGGCAGAACTGGGTTCTATCCCGCTGGCCGCTTATACCACGTTGGGCCTGGATTTTGTGCCGCCAACATCACAAAGTTCATGTTGGGTTTGGATTTTGTACCACCAACTAAGGCAGGCTCGTGTTTAATCCCACTGACCAATTCATCACACTGGGGCAAATCTTCGAATAATTTTTCGAGCAAGTCTTACACAGTCTCTTCATACATACAGCATTTCATTTTACATCGCCACTAGCCGTTGGGTCATCCTAGTGCGCATTTTTTATTAACTCTGCACTAGCCGTATTGGGTCAGGTCCCACTAGTTGTGCATTTCACTTTTACTGCCACTAGCCGTGGGGGGGGTCAGTCACTAGTGTGCATTTCATTTTCATCGCTACTAGCCGTGGGTCAGTCCACTAGTGTGCATTTTCATGATTTTAAGTTTTTTATTCGGGCCAGTTCCCATGATTTTAAATTATTTGGGTCAGTCCCATGATTTTTAAATTTTATTCGGGCCAGTCCCATGACTTTTAATTTTATTCGGGTCAGTCCCATGACTTTTAATTTTATTCGGGTCTGTCCCATGATTTTAACCCTTATTCGGGTCAGTCCCATGACTTTTAAGTTTATTCGGGTCAGTCCCATGATTTTAAATTTTATTCGGGCCAGTCCCATGACTTTTAAGTTTATTCGGGTCAGTCCCATGACTTTTAAATTTTATTCGGGTCAGTCCCATGATTTTAATTTTGTTCGGGTCGGTCCCATGATTTTAAATTTTGTTCGAGTCACTTCCCTTTTAAATTTCTTGTACGGGTCAGTCCCAATTTAAATTTCATGTTACGAGTCAATCCTGATTTACATTTCCTGTCTCGGGTCAGTCCCGATTTAAATTCTCTTGTTCGGGCCAGTCCCATGTTTAAAATTCCTTGTTTAGGTCAGTCCTCCGAATAGTGGCAACCGAATGGCACAGGTAAGCATTTGGTGTCTACTTCTTTGTCTCAAGTTTTTCCAAAATTCAGACAAAGAGGGGCAAACTGTAGACACCAAATTTTTAGTATTTTTATTTACTATTATTTTATTTGTCATGTAAGTTTTTATTTGCTTTTAGTCTTTTATTTTTGTCATAGAATTTTTGAAAAAAAAAGAGAAAAAAAGAAGGAAAAAGAAAGAAAAATTAGCATTTCATTTTTATCTTTTTATGACTACTTCCGCTCATTTTATTCAATCTTTCTTCATTAGTTATTTTTCTTAATTAGTTATTTATATTGTGTTAAATTATTATTAAAAAAAAGGGGAAAAATCACGTTCGATTTCAGCCGCAAACAGAAAATTGCAGCTGCATTTCTTGGCTATTTTGGCCTGGGATTGGCTCCGCTCGATGGAGAGAGTACAAGCCATCTGGCTTCATCCAAACCATTGTTGATAGGGTTGAGTTTTGGGAGCCATATAAAAGAAAGGGAAATAGAAAGAGAGGGTGGCGGAGCAAAATGACGGCTGAAAGGACTGGGGTCGTGAGGTTGAGCAAAAAGAAACCAGAAAAGAAAGGCAGCCAGGAGAGAAAAAGGGAGAGAGGATAACAGCGAGGGTTTGAGAGAAAAAAAACCAGAAAATTTCTTGACGGCTAGAAAAGAGAAAGGAAAGAACGGGCTGAGGAAAGAACGGACGAAACTGAAAATGACCGAGAGAGAGAGCTGGGGTTGACGGGCTTGAGGAGAGAAAAATGGAGAGAAAAATGCTGTGAGAGATTAGACGACGGCTAGGTTGAGCAAGGGAAAAAGATTGAGAGCCGTGGGAAAGAGAGGAATCGATAGATCCGAGAGAAACCCAGGTCGATTCCTTCATCAGAATCTGCACTGATACTCTTCATCAAACAGGCTGAAGTTTCGAGCCCAAAGGCGGTAAACAGAAAAGATGTGGGCCGAGATTGAAAAAGGGGGAAAGAACCGAGAGGAAGAAGAGGGTTCTCAGCCATGAACTTAAAAAAGAGAGCTTAGGGGCAGTAGAAAGCCGAGAGAGGATCGAATGAAGGAAAAGGAGGAAACTTGCTGAAAATTCATCACCCGACGGACGAACCAGCCTCGTTTCGTGGCAATTTTCAAGCAATTCCTTAGCTTTTGGAGAGAGTAGTCTTTTTCTGCACTTTCTGTGGACTTCAGGCAACAACTTATGATCAGTGACCATCCCTTAAAAACACCTCCAACCTGGCCGGATTGGTGCTCCAAGTTCCGGGTCCTCCAATGCTGAAAGTTCTGCGACGGAAGTTCCCGACAGCGTCTCTGGAATCAGCGTGACCTTTGGGGTGATTTCCACGTTCACTTCATTCCGCCAGGATTCTGAGGTAATGGTACTTTCTCTCCTTGTTGCTTTGGCGAGATTTTTCATGAGAATCCAAGTCTGTGGAACGTGAATCTTGGGCCATCTTTACTGCTGGTTTGGCTTCATGATTTTTATCATGTTTTGCTTCTTGATGTTACCTTGGTTGCTGTTTTGTTTTGTGTTTCTTTAGTGGTATAAAAGTGCATGAGTATAGGGATCTTGTTTTGCTTGGAATACGCTTCATATGGTTTTTGGGTTGTTAAACTTCGAACATTGCAGAAAGCCTCCCTAGCTGCCGAATCCTTTTAGCAGAAATCTTGGTTTGAATTCTGGTTTGCGCGAAAATATTCATCATTTCTGGTTCTGCCATCCCATGGCATGCATGACAAGCTTGATAAGAACTTAAAGTTAGGATTGTGGGTTGAGATGCTTGTGAAAATCTGCCACGCGAGGTAGCTAAGCAACAAAATTGCAGCAGGAAACTTTTCTTTCTTTTTTGAATTAAACCCGGAAGGTTGCAGATTTTTTTTTACAGAAGATTTGCTTGCTTGAATGTTCAATTTCTGTGATATTGATTGCTCCATATCATGCCTTTGCTGTGTGGTGGAGAAGCTGTCTGTGTTTGAATGAAAGTTTGCATCTGATGAACATAACAAGCGTAGCTAACTGTAGCTACAAATTGCAGAATGTCATTTCTATGTTTGCATGATCTTTTGTCCGAGTTTCTGATGTTTAACATAAAGGTTTTATGGTGAAAAGTGGAAAGCATGTTTGGCGAGCTTGTTACTTGGGCCTGAGACATTGTTGGTTGAGCCGTTAGTAATGTTTGGATAAAAAAAATTGCACCAGAAACCATGAAAGTTGCAATGAAAAACGCAGCAAAGCTTCGTATGATTTTTTTGAGGTGTTTTCTTCTCCTGTTGTTGCATGCTCAACCGTGTGTACATGATTGGTTTTATGGAATTTAATGAATGTGGAGTTTGAAGCTCTGTTTAAGTTTCTTGGGTTGCTAATAAGATGCACTTGCAGAAAACCAGCAGCTAGAAATGAAGAAGAAGGCTTCTTCGTAAGCATCGTGCATGGAATTTTGCATGGAAATGTTCTAAAATAATTACACTTTGGCCCCTAGTCTCCCCTTGTTCCACTAGGACCCAATCAATTGAATAATTTCATCAATTTGGTCCTTGGTAGTTTTAATTTTTGCAACTTCATTGCTTGTTTGATTCAATTAACCACCTTGCTTTGTTTAAATTGCTTTTAATTCATGATTTTAAGGGCTTTCTGACCAAGTGAGCTTGTGTTTGTATACTTTCTTTAATTTTCTCAATTAAAATGATGCCTTGACCTTTTCTTTTATTTTGGAGGGTAAATAAGTAACTCACCCCATTAGGGCTCCATTTCAAGGGAGGTACAACTTCTTTTATCTTTTTGTCTCTCACCTATGTGATCCAACGTGCTAAGTGAGAATTGCATGCCTACTTTGCTTTCCTTGCTTTTCCTTAATTCCCTTCATTTATTTCATTTTCATTCACTTTTGCTTAAGTCATCCTTTTATTTATTTATGGGGTATGTGTACACCTCTTGGCTTGTAATAGATAGGGCTTGGAGAGCATTTTTGTCCATTTTCCCCCTTCCCCTTTTGTTTTAGTTAGCAAATGTAATAGGTTCATTAGCTTGATTGCTTGCCTTTGTTGCTACATGTTAATTTGCTTTATTAGGCTCTTGCATCTAGTCGAGCATGCTAAGTGTTATGTGCTATGTGTTTATATGTGATTGGCATGTCTACTTGCTTTCTATAGTCATAGATGAATATGATGGATGAATGCACGTCACCACACTAGTCCAACGCTAGTTGTGGCTCATTGTCCCGTTTTCCACTAGTCCAACGCTAGTAGGAATTCATAGATATGGGCTAGTCCAACGCTAGACCCTTAGGGATTTCCCTCGCTAGTTCATACTTGCATGTTTCACTACATTTCATGCATTTTTCTTAGTTTTCTAGCATTTGGCATGCTCCTCCAATCCTTTCCCCTTCATTTTAGGCTTTTGCATCTTCATGCTAGTTATATGGTACATTTGCCTGAGAGTCCCCTTTCGATAAGGGAAACGAGCGAGTGTGGCTACAAAATAGCCTTAGCACGCTAGTTCTTCCTTCTAATCAAAAGGAA
>NC_040042.1:23311273-23320319 GCF_003713205.1 Coffea eugenioides | reverse complement strand
GGACTGACCCTAACAAACTTCAAATCATGGGACTGACCTTAACAAAAATTTAAAATCATGGGACTAACCCGAACAAAGTTTGAAATCATGGGATTGGCCCGAACGAAATTTAAAATCATGGGACTAACCCGAACAAAATTTAAAGTCGTGGGACTGACCCGAACAAAGTTTAAAATCATGGGACTGGCCCGAACGAAAATTTAAAATCATGGGACTGACCCGAACAAAACTTAAAATCATGGGACTGACCCGAACAAAATTAAAATCATGGGACTGGCCCGAACGAAATTTAAATCATGGGACTGACTCGAATAAAGTTTAAAATCATGGGACTGACCCGAACGGAACTTAAATCATGGGACTGACCCGAACAAAATTTAAAATCATGGGACTGACCCGAATAAAATTTAAAATCATGGGACTCTACAATACTTACCTGAAAAGGATCTCAAACTTTTGCCCCAATAGAGGTTAAGTCTTTGCATCTGAGCCTATTGTAGATTCTGCATTGTTATGTTGTTGCACCTTTTGACCAAATTTGCCCGTGACATTTTCGATCCGTCTTTGTTCACTGGAGAATCTTTTCCAATACTTGTCCCAGTGCGAAGTGTGACTGTTTTCACGCACGAAATTTTCTGCAACAGAGAAAGGACAAAGAAAAGTGCCACCATCATTTGAGTCGTTTGCCCTTGAGAATCGTGTAAACATGAGTCTTTTGATGCCTTCGCCAACTTTTGCTGCGGCATCTGACTTAGTTGGATTTGTCGCTGCCAAACGTCTCTGCTTTTCCCAGACTGACCGGGTATGCATTTTGCTATATTGTGAAGCCTGCGTAGCTGGCTTTGTTGAACCTTAACCCCTTTTCAAGAGATGACTGAATCCAAGTATGCTTCGAATAAATCACGGGTTGTTATTCACCAAAATTCAATAACCAAGAATGATGTATGCAAGGTAACTTCACATGTCATGCAGGAATGAACATGCAAAAGAATGTAAAACACAACCAACTGTGCTTAATCCTACAAGATGCCATGAATACAAGTAATTGAGAAAAAATGAATTTCATAAGAATGTATTTGCAAAAGAATAATTTTACAAAGCGACACGGTTTTGGCCAACGGACGTCATATTCGAATCCCTGGACATCTTTGTTCCGGAATTCGACACTGGTAGAAGTATTACGTAGAGAAATTCCAAATGAACCAAGTCACCAGCTGTTCCTCCTCGTGCTCGCTCATTGCAGAAACCTACCTTGGCGCTTTTTCGGGTTTTTACCAAGGTTGCCCCCACCTTTTTTTTTTTCTTTTCTTTTTCCTTTTTTTTTTTTGAGGTGCCCTTTCGAGTTTTCACCTAAAGAATGATGGAAAAGCTCGGCCATGATCGACTCAAGAATGTGAATTGAAGATCGCTGGCATCAGTAAACATGCGTTTCCCTTATAAATTTAGGCGAAGGCATTATGGACATCACTTGCCAGTTGATTAGCAAACTTCCCAATAGAAATACGACAAGTGACGAAAGCCAGGACTTTGGCTTTTGTAATGAGATCAGGTGGGGTGTTTTTCAAGAAAAGTTGAGGCTTGAAAGCAAAAATCTTGATAAGAGAGGTGTGAAATAACTTGAGGTTGCATCATTTTGAAATTATCTCCAATTTTGAACGAAACCGAGGAAAATTTGCCCCAGTTTGATTGGATTTCTCTCTTTGCATTTTTCATTGCATTTCCTCACTTTTGCATTTTCCTTTAAAAAGTAAATTTGCCCCAGTGTGAGGTTTTCCTTTCCTTTTTCTCTTTTTCTTTTGATCACCTCTCTTTTCAAAATAAATTTGCCCCAGTGTGGGGTCTTCCTTCTTCTTTTCCCTCTTGATTATCTCTTCTTCTCAAAATAAATTTGCCCCAGTGTGGGGTTTACAAATCTCAGGGGCTGCCAAATGAAAATTATTGTTCTGATAGCTCAAAGGGGATGACTAGGGATGAAATGTTTTGATTGGAAAGGAAGATGGCCTGACTTTTGTCTCGCCTCTTGCATGATTTCCAAAAGAAATTTGCATAATCAAAAATAAAGAACATCTTACACATGTCTGAGTTGATAGGTTGAGGGAATGTTTGTCCATCCATCTCTGCCAAAATGAGTGCCTCGCCAGGTAATACTTTTTGAACAACGAATGGCCCTTGCCAATTTGGAGCAAATTTGCCTTTGGCTTCATCTTGCATTGGAAAAATTTGCTTTAGCACTTTGTCCCATTCTTCAAAGGATTGCCGGTGGACCTTTCTTGTTGTAGGCCCGCGCCATGCGTTTCTGATAACATTGGCCATATCATTCAGATGCTTTTCATCAATCGGGGCTAGTTGTTCGTGACGCTGCTTTAACCGACCAGCTTCTTTCAACTTGGCTCCCATTAGAACACGCAATGAAGGGATTTCTCAATGAAGGGCTTTCTTAATGAAGGGATTTTTCGATGAAGAGCTTTCTCAATGAAGGGATTTTTCAATGAAGGGACTTCTTAATGAAGGGATTTTTCAATGTATGGCATCATCGGAATCCTGAACAGTGATATTCAAAGGGTCAAATAATTTCATCTTTGGCCATCTAAAAGAATTAAAAATTCAGGACAATAATCAAATGAACAAATAAAACAAATTGTGCATTTCATGAAACTCCAAATCAAAGCGGAAACAAGACAAAAACTCAATTGCAAAAGATGCTTTCATTAAGCTATTCACACATGCAAGAAATAGTTTTCGTGAACTTTAGTAAATAATAACCCCTAGATTTACCGAAATTCCCTTCGAGAGGAAAGATACTCGGCCATCCAAATTGTGCAAAGCTCCTTCAGGATTTTCAAATTTCGTCATTGGAGGTGGATGCCTCAAAGGTGTCCTTGTGTTTGGGAAAGGGGTTTGTACTTATACTCGGTCCTTGTTCGCCATTTCCCCTTAGCACTATTTCCCCTACCTCGATCATGTCTTGGACTTTGTGCTTAAGTGCTTTACAATCGGCGGTTGGGTGGCCAGGTGCTCCCGAGTGATAGGCACAAATAGCCTGTGGATCGTATCCAGCAGGCATGCCATAAAGGGTAAGTTGGAGGGCGGAATCACACTTATTTTACCGGCAGCCTTTAGTTGCTCATACAATTGGTCCAACGGCCTGCCTAGATTGGTGAATGTTCGGGTACGGCTTTGATTGTAGGTTTCAGTGGGTTGAGGATAGTTATATGTGGTTCTATTTGGTGGAGGAAATTGTTGATTGTAGGGAGGTCGGGGTCGAACTTGTTGGAGGTTAGGCTGAGATATTTGGAAAGGGGCTATAGGCGAGTTGGTGTAATTTGGGCGAGGTCGGGGATGGTTGATATTGGTGTGATAAACAGGATGAGGGTTTGAATAGTAAGGGTAAGGGTTTGAATAGGTAGGGTATTGTCGAGGTCTGGTTCTTGGGATAGGGTTTCGATCCCAGACAAAAGTGATTTCCCCCTCTTTCTTTTGGAGTTGTTGCTTCTTCCCACTATTACTTTGGCCTTGCAAAGCTTCCACTTGGGTTTTCAGGGCAGACACATTAACAATCTTTCCGGCCTTCACAAAATCATCATATTCTTCAAGCTTATTGACAATAGCAGCAAATGAGCATCCAGTCATGCGAAAGATTTCCTCAAAATAAAGGGATCGTGTGCTTTGATAAAGGTGCGAATGATTTCATCTTCAGTCATTGGCGGCTCAACCTTTGCAGCTATTTTCCTCCATCTCTTAGCATAGGTTTTGTGATCCTCAGATGGCTTCCTCTTCGTCCCCTCTAGTGTGGTTCGTGTCGGTGCTAGTTCACAGTTGTATTCATATTGCCTTATAAATGCATTGGACAGGTCCAACCAAGTCTTTATCTCATCAGACTTCAAATTTGAATACCAATCAAGTGCGTCGCCTTCCAGACTTTCTGGGAATAGCCTTAAAGGTAGATTTTCATCATCTGTTGGCCTACCCAGCTAGTTGGCGAACAATCGGAGGTGTGTCTTGGGATTGCTGGTGCCATCATACTTGTTAAATTTTGGGGTTTTGAACCCCTCAGGCAATTGCATATTCGGAAAAAGGCAAAGCTCATCGTAATCCAGGACTCCTTGTTTGTTCAACCCCTGACTTTTCCTCATAAATTCATCAAAATGGTCAAGGCTCTTGAGCAGCTTCATATTAACAGGGGCAGAAGATTCTCCCATTTCCGACTTGGTTTGAACAGTATGGTCTGACAGGAATGGCTCAGCAGTAGTGTGATAAAAGGTATGTGGCTCGGGTAGTATATTTGAAGTGACATGAGGTTGTGGACCTCGCATGTGAGTAGGAAAAAATGAAGGATTAGGAGGGTAAGTGTATGGCAAATTTGTGGTGGGATAGGTGAAAGTTTCTTCGGGTGGAATAGGGAATGATGGAGTAAAGGTAGCTTGAGTCGAAGGTATGACAAATGGTTCTTGCTCAGGCTGTCTGACGGGCACGGGCTCGAGTTGAACACCGCTGCTGATAAGCTCATCAATCAATTTCCTTTGGGCCGCCATCTCGGTAGCCATCTCACCAAACTTAGTAAGCATCTCAGTTAGCTGAACCCCCAAACTTGCAGTCTCGGGTTGAGCGGTAGTAGCAGACCTATCTGCTGATTCCAGTTGTGAACTCATGTTTACACGACTCCTCTGGGCTCGACTACGGGATCGCGTTACGATGGGGCTTCGACGAGAAGCTATGTTTAAATATTACCTGAGAATTTTTGAAAGATTGCCTTTAGATTTAGCCCTCGCTTAGCTATTCCGATACAAATAAAGAAAAGGAAAAGAAAAAGACAAGAGTTAGTAAATATCCAAAAAATTCGAATGCATGTCCTATGGGGGAGCCCTTTTTGTGCCAAGGGTAGGTCTAGAATGATGTCATCCTCTGAGGTAGGCACTATACCATACCTGATGGATCCGCTCAACTTATCGACATTTGATTAGAAAGCAATTTGAAAATTTTGGACCAATTGAACAGCGGGAGATCTCCAACAAAATGAGGACAACTCCGAATGAATGATTGGTTTTGGTTGGCACAAGAATTTATACAAATTAATTTAACTTTGACGAGCTTGTTATTGAAGAAATTTGAAACTTCCTAACACAGATCAAAACCCTAATTCATCCAAATCAAATAAATGCAATGGGTGATTTTCTTAAAAACAACTAGATTTCTTAATTTGAAATTTGACATTAGAACCCTAATTAGTCGACGGGGTTGGATGAAATTGATGATTTATTCAAAAATTGACCGGATTACCTTAAAAAGGGTAAAATGGTCAAATGCATGAATGAAATTTGATTATTTATTCAAAATTGAATGGATAACCCTAAAAATGAATTAAACTAATCAAATGAAATCAATTGATCAAACAGATCGAGTGAAATGATGATTTATTCAAAATCGATCGAATTGCCCTAAAATTTGGCAAATTGGTCAAATGGATCGGACGAAATTGATGATTTATTCAAAATCGATAGGATTGCCCTAAGAATGGGTAAACTAATCAAATGAATTGAATGAAATTAGTGATCTATTCAAAATCGACTAGATTGCCCTAAAAAGGGGTAAACTAGTCAAATGAATTCAAAATCGACTAGATCGCCCTAAAAATGAACAAATTGATAAAATGGACTGGATGAAATTGATGAATAAAATGGTCCAATGGATTGAATAGAATTGATGATTTATTGACTAAATTGTCCTAAAATTAATAAATTGACAAAATAAAATTGATAAATAATTTGATCAAATGAATTGAATGGAATTGATGGTTTATTCAAAAATCGATGGAATTATCTCCCCTTTGGTAGTTTCAAAAATTTATTGCGATGCATTAGTCTACAAGCCTTCTAAAATCAAACTTTGGCCTCAATTTGTTTATTGTCTCAGTAATGAAGAATTATTTGCGAATTTCTTCAAGTTAATGTCCTTTAAGCAAGGGATTTTTACCAACTATGTTAAAAATGGCCAAAGAATGATTGTTAGATACTCATACTCTAATGTACCAAAGATCGCCCCAGGGTCATGGAAAGGATCGGATCCTACCTTACCTTGTGCACTACCCCTTTGGATGGTACAAAAATATAAACGTGCAAGTCTCCTTGGATTAAGTATCCGAGACACGAGGCGGTTTTATTCCGAACACGGGATTCCCTATGTGGTATCCCCTTTCTAGGGTTTGTGCATGATACCAGTTTATTAAAGCAATAAAACATGCAATTTGAAATGAGACATGACCTAAGGAACCCTTTATTTGCAAGGGTAGGCCTAAAAATGGCATGGCATTATTAATTTACGAATGAAATATACCAAAATTTCTTAAACGTGCAATAGCCTATTTACGAGGGTAGGTCCTAAAAGAAGGTCATGCTAGACCTTTTATCTCTTAAAGTTTGTGAATGCAAAAGGCAAAAAACAAGGAAAGTTAGCTCAACACATAACACATTGTGGCAATCAAATAATAAATATAGAAAGCAAAAATAAGGAAAAGAGGGTTGGAATCCCTCCCCTCGTGCCTAGTGTCCCTAATCGGGTAGGTCGACTTTATCCTAGGCACTTCTAACATGGATGCATGAGGTTGGGTTTACTAATGCATCTAGACTCGATCAGGCTTCAGGCTCCCAAGCCTTCAGACCTAAAGGCGAAGGGTCATCAATCCCAGGGCCTTCGGTCGGTGGCTCGAGTGATCCCTTAGGTATCGCTATGGGCGCAGTGCACACCATCCACATACCTAAGGCAATCGATCCTAATCCTACAGGGAGATGTGGGATGGCGCCCACGACAAAGAAAAAATAGGGTAAATAAGACTATGCATGCACGTATGAGGTGCTTTCTATTTTGAGGGGAGGGATTGTACCATTAGATGCGGTCAAAGGTTCTAAGGTAACTATCCCCCATCCCAAAATGCAATCGCGAAACAAGTAAAAGTAACAAATAAATGAGCCATCCATTCATCACATACATAGTGTGCAAAGAGTGATTATGCGCACGATAGATGCAAAATCCCTAAAAAGAGAAAAATGGCAAAAGGAAAAGAAGAATGCAATCCTAAACATCCAAATGTGATATATGAGAAGGTTAAAAGAAGAAAAAGATTGACTAAATCAAATTTGCTCAGACTCTCTAAATCCCCAGTGGAGTCGCCAGCTGTCGCGCCCCATTTTTTATAAGAAAAAATAAATAAATATGTTTAAAAAGTGAATTTTTGATTTGAAAAATGAATTTTTGATTTACAAAGAAAATGAAGAAAAATATGGGTCTAAATGGGACATGAAAATGCGACGATTTGACCGAAAATATAGTTTAAAAAGGGTTTATTGAATGAAAAATGGAGTCACCACTTGGTATAGAGTTAAGGTGTACCAAGTCACCTAAAAATGAAATTTTAAAGAAAAAAATGGAAAAACCCTTTTTAAACGACTCCAAAGTCTACGAAAACCAACGAAAAAGGTTCGGGAGTCACATTTGACGAAGGGGAAGGCAAGGATAAAAATCCAAGGCACCCCTTCGACCTAGCCAAGGCTAGTTGCGTGATTTAGTCAAAGATTTTCTTGTTTTAACCAAAGCATTTATCACATTTGGATGCACTATATGAATGCAAACCCTAAACCTAGGAGGGTATCGGAGGGTCAAAATATCTCTTCAAAGCTTGAATGGTACCAATCACATTAATTGTGATGCCCAATAATGACTCTTTGGAAAGGTCACGAATAGTGCAAAAATATGAGACTCCAAAAAAAGAAAAGGGATAAAATAATTATAGAAATATACATGTCTTAAGGGAGTGCATCATGTCGGGTACGGGGGACTAATGTTCGTGACTCAATTTTCCCTTTTAATAGAGGGAATACGAGCGTGCTAAGGATAGAAAAGCCAAACTCGTCCATATCTCATATTCAAGGGGGTTCCCTAATCTAATCAAGCAAATGCACTACCCTAATCCTAAATCTAAAATGAAATGCAAGTCTAATGTTATGTAACATACAAAGGGGTATATATAGATAGGGAAATTAGGGAATAGGGGATATAAATAGAAAGGAATATGGGATAAAGGATGTACATATATAAGAAAGTGTCATGCAACATGGTAACGCCCTAAAAAAAGTGAAAACATGCATGAGATGGAGTGATTTTATCATGCAATCATGATCTAACGCGCGAAGGACTCCTAAGGGTCTAGCATTGGACTAGCCCACATCTACGCTCTCTCACAAGCATTGGACTTGCAAGAGCTCGAGGGGACAACCATGACTAGCATTGGACTAGCCACGGTTACGTGCATTTGCATCCATCATACACATATATAAGTAATGTGCATAATTAAAGCAAGTAGAACCATGTGAGCACGTATTCACATAACACATAAGCATGCAATATCCTAGATGCCAAAACCTAAGAAAGCGATTAAACACATAACACATAGACATGCAAAAACACAACAAAGGCAATTAAGGCCCCTAACTATTACATTTTTAGGGGGAAAGGCCTACTAACAATCTAAAAAGGGGAAATAGAAGGAATGAAACGATTAAATCCCTAACTATTACAATTTTTGGCATTCGTGCCCTCCCAAATGATGAAATTGGAACTAAAATTAAAGCAAAACTAAGCAACTAAAGCAATAAATAAGGTAAAAATGAAATAAACACTTAAAGTCATGCAATTGCACACATAAGCCACATATATGCATGTAGGGTCAAATAAGTCAAGAAATGAAGGATAGAATGTACCTCCCTCGCAACGGTAATCAAAGGAAGGAAAAAATGGCTTCAAAACAATAAAAGGGTCAAGGTACCACTTTAATTTAACAAATAATTACATGAAACGAGAATTAAGTATAAAAATGGAAATTAAACACGAAATGAAAAATCAAACACAAAACGTAATCACTTAAAGTATTTTATAAAAATGAAAATCATCTATACGCAAGAAATTAGAGCAATAGGGACCTAATTAAGATAACTAACAAATTTGAAAAGGGTTTAAGATAAACTTTTAGAATTGATGGCTTAAAATGAGATGTATT
>NC_040042.1:23176782-23310273 GCF_003713205.1 Coffea eugenioides | reverse complement strand
AAATTCGGATTCTGTAACTTCCAAGTCGTGAGTGATATAGAGATAGTCATCATCAGATTCCAGAACAGTGATATCCAAAGGGTCAAATAATTTTACTTTTGGCCATCTGAAAGAATTAAGAAATTCGAGACAATAAGCAAATAGACACATGAATGAACGATACGATAAAACAAACTATGCACTTTCATAAAACTTCAAATCAAAATGGAAACAAGCTAAAACATAAGTGCAACAGATACTTTCATTAAACTATTTACATATGCAAGGAAAAGTTTTCATGAACTTTAATAAATGACAACCCCCTGTAGATTTACCGAAACTCCTTTCGCACGGGGAAGTACTCGGCGGTCCAGTTGTGTATAGCTCCTTGGGGAATGTCTGGGAATTCGGCATCATCTGACGGGCCATTTTCGGATATTGCTCCCACAAACAAATGAGTCAAGCTTGTCTCCACTTCGTCGATTGGACTAAATTCAGATGTGATGACTTCAGCCGGCCTTGGGAAGGTATAGTGTAATGGCGGAATGTCTAAAACACCTATCTTGCCTTTCTTTTCTGCCCTTTTGCGCGCTTTCATCTCTTGTATATCTCTGGCAGTCGGACGGAATCCCAAACCAAATTGGTCCTTCTTTTCGATGAGTTCTACGGGTTTCAACATGCCTTGCAAATTGCGTCCCAATCCCTTATCAAATTCATATCCTCCGCGAATCATCTCCTTGGCCATCATGACACTGGCGCTTGGCAAAACCATTTTGTCCTTTGAATCCTCACTTGTTATCCAACTTACGGAGACAGATACATATTTTTGTCTTTCGAATCCTCACTCGTTACCCAACTCACGGAGACAATACATATGCAAGAAAAAGTTTTCATGAACTTTAGTAAATGAAAACCCCCTGTGGATTTACCGAAACTCCTTTCGCGCGGGGAAGTACTCGGCGGTCCAGTTGTGTATAGCTCCTTGGGGAATGTCTGGGAATTCGGCATCATCTGACGGGCCATTTTCGGATATTGCTCCCACAAACAAATAAGCCAGGCTTGTCTCCACTTCGTCAATTGGGCTAAACTCAGACGTAATGACTTCAGCTGGCTTTGGAAAGGTATAGCGTAATGGCGGAATGTCTAAAGCACCTAACTTGCCTTCTTTTTCTGCCCTTTTGCGCTCTTTCATCTCTTGTATATCTCTGGCAGTCGGACGAAATCCCTAACCAAATTGGTCCCTCTTTTCGATGAGTTCCACGGGCTTCAGAATGCCTTGTAGATTGCGTCCCAATCCCTTATCAAATTCATATCCTCCGCGAATCATCTCCTTGGCCATTATAACACTGGCCGCTGGCAAAAACATTTTGTCTTTCGAATCCTCACTCGTTACCCAACTCACGGAGACAAAATCAGCCGTATGGTAGGAAGACACAGAAGCATTTCGATTACCATCCTCCTCAAGCTCGGAATAGGCAATTACAATGCAATCTTCTTCAGCAAAAATGGTTATCAACTGATCATTCACCACAAATTTCAATACTTGGTGCAAGGAAGAGGGCACAGCGCCCGAGCTATGAATCCACGGTCGCTCGAGTAAAACATTATAGATACTGGGAAAGTGCATAACTTGGCAGGCTAACTGAAATTGAGCGAGCCCCATTTCGACCACCAAATTTACTTCCCCTATGGGCTCCCTCTGGGCTCCATCGAATCCTCGTACTACAGTCTCTGAGGGTTTTAATTTGACATCTTGCAACCCTAACTTCACCAACGTGCTGCAAGGACAAATATTGAGGGCAGACCCATTGTCGATCAGTACTTTAGACAACATTTTCTCATTGCACCTCACGGCTACATATAAAGCTTTGTTATGACCAGTTCCTTCTGCAGGCAGCTCTTCATCAGAAAAAGTGATTTGTTTAGCAGTCAATACATTTCCGACTATGTGGGAGAAATTGTCAACCGAAATATCCTTGGGAATCCGAGCCTTAGTCAAAACTTCAAGTAACGCATCCCTGTGCAAGTCGGAGGAGAAAAGCAAGTCTAAGATGGAAATTTGGGCAGGCATTTTGTTCAACTGTTCGACCACATTGTACTCGCTTCTCTTAAGTCTCTTGAGAAAATCCCATGCCTCATTTTCAGTCACTACGGGTTTGGTAGTCGACTCACGATTGCTTACTTGGATTGGGGCGCTAGCAGTGGATGAACTTGCAATCCTTCCTGACCTCGTAACAACAGACACTTCTTCATTCAAAACTTGTTTACCCCCAATTTGCAAAATGGGCTCACTATAGTTCCACGACACTTGTCGTAGACTTAAAACTGGCACCTGTTCCGGGAATTCAATTACCACAGGTTCTAAGGCCGCACTTTCGGATGGGGTTAGGTCTAAAATGAAGGGCCTTTTGTCTTCCTCATACGATGCCTCCTCTATCACAAAAAGTTGATCCATTATCCCAAACACTTCTGTCTCATTTGACATGCTTCGGACAAGCTCTTCAAATTCTTTATCATCCATAATAACTCCAACAGTACCAGCGTGCTCCGGCAAAGGGTTCTTGCTCACATTCGGTCCTTGCTCTTCTCTTTTCCTAATCACGATTTTCCCCGCTTCTAACATGTCTTGAATCTTATATTTGAGGAGTCGACAATTAGCAGTGGAGTGACTAGGTGCTCCTGAATGATAAGCACAAGTAGCCTGTGGATTATACCCAGCCGGCATGCCATAAGGGTAAGTTGGAGGGGGAATGACACCTATTTTTTTGGCAGCCTTTAATTGCTCATACAACTTATCCAAAGGCCTGCCTAGATTGGTGAACGTTCGGGTGCGATTTTGATTGTAGGTTTCAGTAGGTTGGGGATAGCTGTAGGTAGGTCTGTTTGGTGGGGGAAATCTTTGGTGGTAAGGAGGTCGAGGACGAGTTTGTTGAAAGTTAGGTTGAGATATTTGAAAAGGGCCATAGGCGGATTGGCGTAATTTGGGCGAGGTCGGGGGTAAGAGATATTGGTATTGTAAACAGGGTGAGGACTTGGATAATAGGGGTAAGGTGAATATGTCGGTTTATGTTGAAATCTGGGTCTTGGTGTAGGGCTTTGTTCCCAGATGTAGGCAGCTTCCCCCTCTTTCTTTTTAAATTGCGGCTTTTTCCCACTACTTCCTTGTCCTTGCAAAGCATCCAACTGCGATTTGAGGGCAGAGACATTAACGATCTTCCCAACTCTTACAAAGTCATCGTACTCTTCAAGCTTATTGATAATGGCGGCGAACGAGCATCCAGTCATGCGGAAAATTTCTTCAAAGTACGGCGGATCATGTGCTTTAATGAAAGTGCGTATGATTTCGTCCTTAGTCATTGGTGGCTCAACTTTTGCAGCTATTTTCCTCCACCTTTTGGCATAAGTCTTGTGGTCCTCAGAGGGTTTTCTCTTCATTCCTACCAGTGTGGTTCGTGTCGGAGCCAGCTCGCAGTTATACTCGTACTGTCTCACAAAAGCATTAGACAAATCAAGCTAAGTCTTTACTTCTTCGGGTTTCAGATTGGAATACCAGTCGAGTGAGTAAACACATAATATCACATAAACACATAACACATAATCACGATATCTAGATGCAAAGCCCTAAGAAAACGGTAACACATAGCACGTAAGCATGCAAATCACACAAGCGAAAGGAAAGTGAATAAAACCCTAGCTATTACATTTGATGGGGGCCTACTACAATTTAACGGGGGGAAAATAAAAATAAATAAAATAAACCTAACTATTACAACTTGACATTTAAATGCCTTTCAAATGATCGAAATTGAAGATAACTATACAAAATAAAAACAAATAAAGTGGATAAATAAATAAATAAATAAAATGAAAAACATTCAAAAGGCATGAAATTAAGCACATAAATCATGTAGACACATAGGGTCAAATAAAGTGAAAATAAGGGATAGAGTGTATCTCCCTTGCAATGGTAATCAAACGAAGGAAAAATAGCTTCAAAACAATAAAAGGGTCAAGGCACCAATTAAATAGTAAAGTATAAACAAAATTACCAAATCCTTACCGATTGCGACTTAAATGAAATCAAATAATGCATAATTTCCAAGAAAAGTAAATTATTGATCAGATTTCTAAAATGGAAAAACTACCAAGGACCTAATTGCAAATATTAACCAATCACTCAAACCCAAATAAAACATTTTTAGGACTTCAAGGGTCTAGGAGCAAAGGAAAGGTCAAGTAATGGTTGAAAATGCAATTACTTTAGGACCCAATTGCAAGAAATTAGAACATGATTGGGCCTTTGTAGCATAGACAGAAGCTAAGGGGAGTAAAGTGCAATTTTTAGAAACCATTTCATGCATGCAACGAGGACTGAAGCCTTCATTACTTCTGCAATTTTCGTATGAAGCTTTCTGCAACTTTAAGCTTTCAAAATGCGGATTTCATTCAAGACTTCAAACAAAATTCAGCAAAGACCATCACTCAACACCACCTAACAGCTAGACACTATGATTAATGCAATCCAATCATGAACACTAAACCATTAAAAATCAAATGAAGACAAGTGAAGAACCGAATAGAGGAAGTGTGCAGCGGCAGAAAAACAAAATCAGCTATCATTTTTCTGCAACATCATTTCATTTCACCAGAGTGCCAATGCAGCTAGACATCAAAAGTTTGTATCAAGAAAAGACTGGTGTATCTTGTAACAGCCCCACCTTCCCCTAAGGCGAACCAAAGGGGTTAGCGGACTGCCTGCCCAGCTCTCGCCAGGACTAACGAGCAGTAACACGCGATCTAAAACGTTTCAGGAAAGTAAAAGCGCGCTCGAACAAGCCACAAGAACCAAAATAACAAAATATAAAAAAAAAACGAAAATGATGAATAGTGCCTGGAATAGTAGAATCTGAAATCCGACCAAACATTAATACATTGCAATTCAACATTTACAACCAAATTGGCATGTCAAAAACTATTCATCATGGATATACATGTTCGGATTGCCAATCAAAAGTCATTGAACCCAATACACATTAGGGTTTCATTCAAAGAGCTAAACAAAAGACATTTACACTAGCTCAACTTGGCAATCGACTATCCAATCCAATCCCAAAAGTAATTATATCCCTGTAAGGAAAACAAATGGAACGGAATGAGCTTAAGCCCAGTGATATACTACCACATAAGCAACAAAGATCACTTAAGCATAACCTTTCATTTCAAGTACACAACTAAGGAATAAAACAAATCAGTAAAAAGGATACGGACGGCTCTCAAGAGCCCATTTCCACGCTTACATTCTTGATCCAACCTCATTGACCCTCCGTCAATGTTTAAGAATACCCGACCGTAGACCTCACTTCACTTCCATTCCTTCCACCCAACATACCCCAACCGGGCCCAAACTCCAAGCAGTAGCTTTAGGTGATACTCGAGTACACCGGAACCAAGGGTCTCATTACCACAAGATTCCCATTTCAGTCCCCGTGGCTAGTCAATTTTCACGACCAAGCCCTCGCTGGCTCGATTCAATTGACTACCAACGGGGTCGAGCTCAGTAGTACAGTAGGGCCGTTGGATACTCGTCCAACCGACACCCAAACAGTTTCCCATGAATGGAATTCAATATCTCATATAGCAAGTGCAGTATTACAGTGAAACGGTAAACAGGCATTAACAAGATAAAAGGATGAGGGCGGTCAAGTACACCCTCACCTTAATCATTTCCAATAGCCAAACAAGCCTTCAAGGCATCACAATCACATATAGCAAAGCCACATTATAAACATTCAAGTGAGTAGTATACTCACCAATCAAGTAGGTGATGTTTCATGCACCGTCGTTAAAAGGACGTCGTGAACCCCCGTCACGTCCTAAAACATACAAACAAATACAATGAGACTCGATAACGAGTCATAAACCCATGCCAATCACAACCCCAATAGGGTTTCATATGCATATATAAGCATTAAAGCAAACCAGAAAATCAGGAAATGTAACTAACTTGGCCCTAACAACAAAAACAGTTTTGTCCTCATTATGCGGTAATGGCACAAATTGCGCTACGCTTATCGGATGAGGGTGAAAGACCCACCATCTCGAAGCTAAAAGACAGGGCTACGACAATGTAGAAGGCCACTCAGTCCAAATCCTAGCACAACTAGGTCAAATATGCAAAATACCAAACCAGAACCTTAATTGCAGGTTTACAAATTACACTATGCTGTAATTAGTCCAACTCAGTCTATACAAGTCCAAATTGGTTGATTCCAAAGGCATATGGTAGCTAAGACATCAAGCTACATTTCATCAGAAGACCTCAACAACCAAATCCAAAGCAATTCCAGTCAAAACATCCAATTACAGGCGCAGTTCGGCCATCCTGAAGAACCCAGAACAGCAACAGTAAAATCGACTTTTCTCACTCTACACAACTCGGATGAACCTGAAATTTTACAGGCACCTCAAACACATCAATACCTACAACTTTCATGTTTTAAGCCAAGGCCAATTCGGCCTCTCACCATGAGATACAAAACCGGACAGAATTGGGGATATAAAACCCTAACTTTCTCAAATTCCTTCCAAACCCAAAATTGCTTGCAATTACCAATCATGTACACCTACTAGAGTCATTACCCTTCATTACCAACCATCATAGATAACCACAACATCATGATCACATTAAACCAGAAAATACACCATTAAATTGAAAACTTCATCATTTCATCCAAAAGCAAGAAATAAATCACAAATGTCATCACTTTAGCTTCCACTAAGCACAACTCAAGCTTCATTAAGTGTAGGAGGAAGTTCAAACACCACTTACCTAGAACACAAGAGAGGGAGAGTTGTAGGACACCTTAGCTTCCTTGAACACTTCCACAAAATCACTTCCTAGCACCAAATGGAGGGATTTTATGGAGTAGAAACAAATTTAAGCAATTGGTTTGGATGATTTGCACTAGATGGTAGCTAAAATTTTGAAGAGTTCTCTTCCTTCCTTTGCTCAAGAGTGCCGACCAAGAGGGAGAAGAAAAGAGTGATTTTTAGTGATTTTTTTGAGATATTTAATCACTTGGTAAGACAAGTCAAAAAGTGAATAGTTGTCAACAAAGACAACCAATGGCCATGTGACACTTGTCACTCCATTAATGCATTCCTATCCTTTTTTTTTTCATCTCACATCAATCACATCACAACCTCTACTTATCTCTTAATACCCGATAAATTTCAACCAGTATCCGAAACTTAACCTTATTGGCCGAATTTTCCCGAACTTTTCGCACTAGTGGGTCCCACGTCCGTTATATATCCGTAATTTTTCAAAAACTATCCAATACTAGAAAAATCATCAAAAAATTACATTTACTCATAAAATTCACCAGGATAAATTTCCTAAGCCAGAAAATGCAGAAAACATGCAATTAAAGGGGAAAAACCCTAGGAAAATTATTAGGAAATTTACGGGTTCTCACATATCTTGGTGACTTAGCCAAATGTGATCACCCGAACATAATGTTTAACCACATTCAAAACACAAACGAAACTGGAGCTCATGACTCATAAAAATTGCAGCAGAAATACACGAATAGATGGAGCTTTCCTCCAATCTACTGGGTTTGCAAAGCAAGTTTTCCTTGTCTGTCCATGAGTGAAATCTCTACCAAACGTCAAGCATTGGCCTTTAAGCAATGAAAACACGACAAGGCGACCATCAAGCATGCAACTCTTTCTATGACTCCGGGAATTCAACAGACACAAATTTCCTTTTTATTCAATCACTTAACACTTCACCCAATCAAAACTAGAAATGAAAGGCTCAGAACACAGGTTTTTCTTTGCACTTTCGAGACAAAACCATGAAATACAAAGATTCCAGAAGATCGTGTATGCTTGGGAACAGAGAATTGGAATGGACACTCACATAGTTTACCAGCCAAATGATGAATGATTACAGACTTGCTTCAGGCAAATCGAAACGTCAGAAAACAA
The DNA here is from genome assembly GCF_003713205.1 of Coffea eugenioides. Taxonomy (NCBI): domain Eukaryota; kingdom Viridiplantae; phylum Streptophyta; class Magnoliopsida; order Gentianales; family Rubiaceae; genus Coffea; species Coffea eugenioides. The sequence continues at coordinate 23,302,299 of NC_040042.1, read as the reverse complement.
GACAAAACGCAAGTTCCAATATATTTAAGATCCTAAATACGAGAGCTCGAGACAGGAAGGAAGGGGACATCCAGCAAACTTTCGGGCACCAAATGCAACAAAATGACTGGAATGTCTACTAAACTTGGACCCAACATCGCAGCCGACCATCACATAAAACAAACGTCAATCAAAACGCAACTTCAGCCACCATGAAGTAAAAACAACAAAAACGAAGCTCGAAACAAAGGATAATCAAGAACATCAGTATCACAACCCTTTCAAATCCATATCTGCAATTCTTCAACACAAGCCCCAAAGCCATAAAAATCCAATCTTTGGGCCCATCAGGAAATCACAGAAGAAGAAACCGCAGATGACATCCATTTTATTTTTGTATGAAGGAGAGGAAGCACGAAAGCTAACAAGTTTTATAAAATACACAAGTTCTAAACATAGCCACTGGAGTCATAACTTATCCACCAGATCATGCCCAGCATACAATCATTAAGATCTGGGGTTTCTAACTCACAAACGAAGGACAAGATTCGGTAATTTAAAGGAAAGAAAACGCAACTTACAGTGATGGTGCTTCCTCTCGGTGGAAGTGATGACGATCAGGAGGATTAGCAACTCCGATGGCTCTTTTGCTGACTCTTCTTCCTTGGTTGACACTGTAATCCTTAGGTTTCTCTCCCGTTTCCTCGGTTTGTTTCTCTCTTTTGCTACTGTTTCAGCCGCCAATAGGTTCTTCCTCTAATCTCTCTCAGCTGTCCAACAACCTCCCCTAGATTTCCCTTCTGCCCTTTTTCCTCTCCGTTTCTTTTCTTACCTAGCCGTAAAAACTCTCCTTTTCCCTCCAGATTTTTCAGCTGTCACCCCACTTCCTTTCCTCAGCCCTCTCTTCCCTTTCTATGAAACCATAACCCCTAAACCCTCACCTCAAAGGTGAGGATGAAGGGTTGGTTTCTACCAAAAACCTCAGCCATCCGATCCATCAGAAAAATCTCACATGAAAATGATATCATTTTTTCACGCTGCTGCATGCGCGGCTTCTTTTTTTTTTTTTCAATCACTTAATTAAACAACAATAATACAAAATAACAATTTAAACAAAAAACTTAAATAAAATGTACAAAACTAGTAACAAAAGATAAAACCAAAAGCTAAGATTTTTCTTATGTTTGATTAATGATTTTTCCTCTCTTTTCCGATTAATAAACAGCAAAAGGAAATAAAAACATATTTTTTTTATGAATAATTTTCTCTTTTGACAAATTTTATGCTAAAAAGTCTTACAATAAAAAAAATAAATAGCTAAAAGGGCAAAAACGAATACAAAAATAAAAACTAAAATAAAATAATAGATAATAATAATCTAAAATGCTATACAAATACTAAAAGTCTAAAATCAAAATCATGAAATTAATAAATAAAAATAGATAAGAGCAAAATAAAAATAGAATAAAAATTATTTAAAAAATTTGTTGTCTACAGTTTGCCCCTCTTTCTCTGAGTTTTGGAAAAACTTGAGACAAAGAAGTAGACACCAAATACTTACCTGTGGTTATCCAACTACAAACTAGTCGAACGACTGCCATTTTTTGAAATGAGGACTGGCCCCTTTTAATGAGACTGACTCAGACGAGAATTTTAAAATGGACTGACCCGAACAAGAAAGTTAAAACGGGACTGACCCGAACAAGAAATTTAAAATCGGGACTGACCCGAGACAGAAAATTTAAACGGGAGTGACCCGAACAGGAATTCAAAATCGGGACTGACCCGAGACAGGAATTTGAAATCGGGACTGACTCGAGACAGGAAATTTAAACGGGACTGACTCGAACAGAAAATTTAAAATCGGGACTAACCCGAAACAGGAATTTGAAATCTGGACTGGACTGACCGAGGCATGAATTTGAAATCAGGACTGACCCGAAACAGGAAACTTAAACGGGACTGACCCGAACAAGAAAATTGAAACAGGGAATTTAAAATCGGGACTGACCCGAAACAAGAAACTTAAAATCGGGACTGACCCGAACAGAAATTCAAAATCAGGACTGACCCGAGACAGGGATTTAAAATCGGAGAAATTCCAGTATACTTACCTGAGAATAGCCCAATTTAAAATTTTCATTTTCAAGGTTACGCTTTTGCTTCTAAGCCAAAGGTTGATTTTACATCACCGTTTTGTTGTGCCTTTGATCAAACTTGCTCGCAACTTGTCCGATCCGCCTTTGTTTGCCGGAAAATTTTCCGATACCGACTCCAGTGCGAGATGTGATTGTTTTCCTCTATGCATGAAATTTCCTGCAAAAGGGAAAGAATAAGGAAATTGCCACCATCATTTGATCCAGTTCCCTTTGAGAATCGTGTAAACATGAATCTTTTGATGCCTTTGTCAACTTTTGCCGTGGTATCTGATTTAGTTGGATTTATTACTTCAAAGACTTTCTGATTTTTCCCAGACCGACCAGGCATGCCTTTAGCCATATTGTGAGATCTATGTAACGGCCCCTGCTGACTCACGACCATTTCCAAAAGATGACTGAATCCAACGTGTGTTTTGCACAAATCACGGGGATTGTCATTTATTAAAATTCAATGATTCAAAAATGATGTATGTAAGATAAATTCACATATCATGCAGGGATGAATATTGCAAAAGGATGCAAACACGATCAATCATGCTTAAACTCATGAAAATGTCATGAAGACGAATAATTGAGGAAAAATAAACTTCATAGGAATGTATTTGCCAAAGAATATCTATTCAATAGTGAGACACAGCTTTTGGCCAGCAAATGTCACATTCGAATCTCTGGATATCTTTGCTCCGAAATTCGATATTGACAGAAGTGTTACAAAACGAAGAGAAATCCAAATGAACCAAGTCACCAGCTGTTCCTCCTCGTGCTCGCTCATTGCAGAACCCTACCTTGGCACCCTTTCGGGTTTTCACCAAGGTTGCCCCCACCTTTTTTGCTTTTTGTTTGTTTTTTTCTTTTTTTCTTTTCCTCTTTTTTCTTTTTTTTTCTTCTTTTTCTTTTTTTTTCTTTTTTTGAGTTGCCCTTTCGGGTTTTCACCTATAGAACAAAGGAAAATCTCGACCATGATCGACTCAGGAGTGTGAGTTGAAGATTTCTGGCATCAGTAAAACGCGCTTCGCTTATAAGCTTAAGTGAAGGCATTACGGACATCACTTGCCAGTTGATTAACGAACTTCCTAATAGAAATACAGCAAGTGACGAAAGCCAGGACTTTTGGGCTTTTATAATGAGGTCAGGTGGGGTGTTTTCAAGAAAAGTTGAGGCTTGAAAGCAAAGATTTAATTTTTTTAATGAAAAGTGTGAAATAACCTGAGGTTGCAATCATTTTGAAATGATCCCCGATTTTGAACGAAAACTGAGGAAAATTTTGCCCCAGTTTGATTGGATTTTCTCTCTTTGCATTTTTCATTGCATTTTCCTCACTTTTGCATCTTTCTTTAGAAAACTAAATTTGCCCCAGTGTGGGATTTTTCTCTTTTTTTTTCTTTTCTTTTTTACATCTCTCTCTTTCAAGAAAATAAATTTACCCCAATGTGGGGTTTCCAATCCTCAGGGGTTGCCAAACGAAAATTATTAGTCTGATAGCTCAAAAGGGACGACTAGGGATTGAATGTCTCAAGTGGAAAAAAAAGATGGCCTGACTTGCATTTCATCATTTGCACGAATTTCTAAAAGAAGTTTTGCATAATCAAATGAAGAATTTCTTGCAAATGTCTGAGTTGATAGGTTGAGGAAATGTTTGTCCATCCATTTCTGCCAAAATGAGTGCTCCGCCGGGTAATACCTTTTGAACAATGAATGGCCCTTGCCAATTCGGAGCAAATTTGCCTTTGGCCTCATCCTGTACTGGCAAAATCCGTTTCAGCACTTTGTCACCTTCCTCAAATGTACGCGAATGGACCTTCTTGTTGTAGGCCCGGGCCATGCGCTTTTGGTAACATTGACCATGACAAATGGCATTAAGCCGTTTGTCATCAATCAAAGATAGTTGTTCATGACCCTGCTTTACCCAATCAGCTTCTTCCAACTTAGTTTCCATTAGAATACGCAATGAAGGGATTTCGACCTCGCAGGTAGCACAGCTTCCATTCCATACATAAGCGAGTAGGGTGTTGTCCCAGTTGATATTCGGATAGAAGTCCGATACGCCATTAGTGCATAAGGGAGCTTTTCATGCCAGTCACGATGCTTTTCAGTCATCTTGCGAATGATCTTCTTCAAATTCTTGTTTGCAGCCTCCACGGCTCCGTTCATCTGCGGTCTATAGATGACAGAGTTGTGATGTCTGATTTTGAACTGTTCGCATAGCCCGTCCACCATATCATTGTTGAGATTCTTGGCATTGTCTGTAATTAATGTTTCCGGCACCCCAAATCGGCATATGATGTGATCTCTTAAGAAATTCGACACCACCTTCTTTGTCACATGCTTGAATGATTCCGCTTTGACCCATTTGGTGAAGTATTCAATTGCTACCAATATAAATTGATGCCCATTTAAAGCAGGAGGGTCAATTGTGCCAATCACATCCATACCCCACATTGAGCAGGGCCATGGGGCAATCATACTGTGCAATTCGGTAGGGGGAGCGCGTATGATGTCGCCATGCATTTGACATTTAATACATCTCCGGACAAAATCTATGCAATCGCGTTCCATTGTAAGCCAAAAATACCCGGTTCTCATGATTTTCTTCGCCAACAAATGTCCATTCATGTGAGGTCCACAGACACCGCTATGTACCTTTTTCATCATGTATTGAGCTTCATCTTCATCAATACACCTTAAGAGGTTCAAATCTGAGGTCCTTTTATATAATAGCTCTCCATTTAAGAAAAACTTTGAGGCCATTCTGCGCAGGAAACCCTTGTCATTTGCACTAGCTTCTGGAGGGTAAGACTCGGTTTTGATGAATTCCTTAATATCATTGTACCAAGGGCTATCTCCAGAAGATTTGTCTATGACCCAACAATGAGCAGGCTTGTCTTGGAGTCGAATCCGGATAGGCTCGATTCCTAATTCGTCCAGATATTGTATCATAGACGATAGGGTGGCCTAGGCATCTACAAATGCATTTCGGGCTCGTGGGAGATGTCTGAATTCCAAACTTTGAAATTGTTTAGCCAAATTGAGCAAATTACAGTGGTATGGCAGGATTTTTGAATCTTTGGTTACCCATTGTTTCAATGTTTGGTGCACAAGTAAATCTGAATCACTAAAGGCTATTAACTCCTTAACTTCCATATCCAAAGCCATTTTAAGACAAAAAATACATGCTTCATACTCGGCCATATTGTTTGTGCAAGCAAATTGCAATTTAGCGGCTCCAGGATAATGCTTCCCTTCCGGGGATACGAGAACTGCTCATATTCCGACTCCAAAAGAATTAGCTGCACCATCAAAAAACAATCTCCATTCAGGGCACTGCTCGCTCATATCTTCTACGGTACTGACAAATAAAACCTCTTCATCAGGGAAATAGGTATGAAGCGGTTGATAATCATCGTCCTTTGGATTTTCTGCCAAATGATCGGCTATAGCTTGTCCCTTGACGGCCTTTTGCGAAGTGAAAACAATGTCAAACTCTGAAAGAATCATCTGCCATTTGGCCAGACGCCCAGTTGGCATCGGCTTTTCCAAGAGGTATTTCAGAGGATCGGAGCGGGAGATGAGATAGGTAGTATGACTTAGCAGGTAGTGCCTTAATCTTTGAGCAGCCCAGGCTAAAGCACAGCAGCTTTTCTCAATAAATGAATAATTAGCCTCATACTGCGTGAATTTCTTGCTAAGATAGTAGATGGCTTGCTCTTTCCTTCCCGAGTCGTCGTGCTGCCCCAGAACACACCCTACTGCTCTGTCGAGCACAGATAAGTACATGATCAAAGACCGGCCCGGTTTGGGTGGCACTAGGACATGAGGCTGTAGCAAATAATCTTTAATCTTGTCGAAGGCTTATCGGCGCTCCTCATTCCAATGCAACGGCACATTCTTTTTTAACAACTTGAACAGTGGCTCGCACGTAGCGGTTAATTGGGCAATGAATCTTCCAATGAAATTAATCTTCCCTATAAAACTTTTCACGTCCTTCTGCGTCTTCGGTACTGGCATGTCTCGAATTGCCTTGATCTTTACCGGGTCTATCTCTATGCCCTTTTTGCTGACAATGAAACCTAACAATTTACCAGCTGGTGCTCCAAAGGCGCACTTTGCAGGATTCAACTTCAAATTGTACTTTCGCAACCTTTCAAACAACTTCCTTAGATCCATCAAATGGTCCTCGACTTTCTTAGACTTGATTATAATGTCATCCACGTAGACCTCCATCTCTTTGTGGATCATGTCATGAAACAAAGTAGTCATAGTCCTTTGATAAGTAGCTCCGACATTCTTTAAACCAAACGGCATTACTCGATAGCAAAAGGTGCCCCAAGGGGTGATAAAAGCAGTTTTTTCTCTATCCTCCTCAGCCATTAAGATTTGATTATATCCAGCAAAACAATCACAAAAAGATTCAATTTCATGTCCGGCAGTATTGTCTAGAATGATATGGATATTTGGCAAAGGAAAGTCATCTTTAGGACTGGCCTTATTAAGGTCCCTATAATCGACACAGACTCGCACTTCTCCATTTTTCTTCGGAACAGGGACTGGATTCGAGAGCCAAACAGGGTAATGGGATACAAGGATAATATTAGTCTTAAGCTGCTTTTCAATTTGCTCTTTTATTTTGAGGCTCATATCTGGTTTGAATTTGCGGGGTTTTTGCTTTCCTGGTGAGAAAGCTGGGTTTGTGGGTAATTTGTGGACCACTACATCAGTCGAAATGCCAGTCATATCGTCATAGGACCATGCAAACACATCTTGAAACATAGACAAAAATTCGATCATCTCCTCTTTCTGTTTTTTATTCAAATGAATGCTGATTTGTATCTCCTTAACCTCAGTCTCAGTACCAATGTTAACAACTTCTGTTTCTTCCAGGTTCGGTTTAGATTTCTCCTCATATTGTTCAAGATCTTTTGAAAAAGAATCAAATACTTCCTCACTATCACTCTCGCTTTGAAATTCGGATTCCATAACTTCCAAGTCGTGAGTGATATAGAAACTGTCATCATCAGATTCCAGAACAGTGATATCCAAAGGGTCAAATAATTTTATTTTTGGCCATCTGAAAGAATTAAGAAATTCGAGACAATAAGCAAATAAACACATAAATGAACGGCATGATAAAACAAACTATGCACTTTCATAAAATTTCAAATCAAAACGGAAACAAGCTAAAACATAAGTGCAAAAGATGCTTTCATTGAACTATTTACATATGCAAGAAAAAGTTTTCATGAACTTTAGTAAATGAAAACCCCCTGTGGATTTACCGAAACTCCTTTCGCGCGGGGAAGTACTCGGCGGTCCAGTTGTGTATAGCTCCTTGGGGAATGTCTGGGAATTCGGCATCATCTGACGGGCCATTTTCGGATATTGCTCCCACAAACAAATAAGCCAGGCTTGTCTCCACTTCGTCAATTGGGCTAAACTCAGACGTAATGACTTCAGCTGGCTTTGGAAAGGTATAGCGTAATGGCGGAATGTCTAAAGCACCTAACTTGCCTTCTTTTTCTGCCCTTTTGCGCTCTTTCATCTCTTGTATATCTCTGGCAGTCGGACGAAATCCCTAACCAAATTGGTCCCTCTTTTCGATGAGTTCCACGGGCTTCAGAATGCCTTGTAGATTGCGTCCCAATCCCTTATCAAATTCATATCCTCCGCGAATCATCTCCTTGGCCATTATAACACTGGCCGCTGGCAAAAACATTTTGTCTTTCGAATCCTCACTCGTTACCCAACTCACGGAGACAAAATCAGCCGTATGGTAGGAAGACACAGAAGCATTTCGATTACCATCCTCCTCAAGCTCGGAATAGGCAATTACAATGCAATCTTCTTCAGCAAAAATGGTTATCAACTGATCATTCACCACAAATTTCAATACTTGGTGCAAGGAAGAGGGCACAGCGCCCGAGCTATGAATCCACGGTCGCTCGAGTAAAACATTATAGATACTGGGAAAGTGCATAACTTGGCAGGCTAACTGAAATTGAGCGAGCCCCATTTCGACCACCAAATTTACTTCCCCTATGGGCTCCCTCTGGGCTCCATCGAATCCTCGTACTACAGTCTCTGAGGGTTTTAATTTGACATCTTGCAACCCTAACTTCACCAACGTGCTGCAAGGACAAATATTGAGGGCAGACCCATTGTCGATCAGTACTTTAGACAACATTTTCTCATTGCACCTCACGGCTACATATAAAGCTTTGTTATGACCAGTTCCTTCTGCAGGCAGCTCTTCATCAGAAAAAGTGATTTGTTTAGCAGTCAATACATTTCCGACTATGTGGGAGAAATTGTCAACCGAAATATCCTTGGGAATCCGAGCCTTAGTCAAAACTTCAAGTAACGCATCCCTGTGCAAGTCGGAGGAGAAAAGCAAGTCTAAGATGGAAATTTGGGCAGGCATTTTGTTCAACTGTTCGACCACATTGTACTCGCTTCTCTTAAGTCTCTTGAGAAAATCCCATGCCTCATTTTCAGTCACTACGGGTTTGGTAGTCGACTCACGATTGCTTACTTGGATTGGGGCGCTAGCAGTGGATGAACTTGCAATCCTTCCTGACCTCGTAACAACAGACACTTCTTCATTCAAAACTTGTTTACCCCCAATTTGCAAAATGGGCTCACTATAGTTCCACGACACTTGTCGTAGACTTAAAACTGGCACCTGTTCCGGGAATTCAATTACCACAGGTTCTAAGGCCGCACTTTCGGATGGGGTTAGGTCTAAAATGAAGGGCCTTTTGTCTTCCTCATACGATGCCTCCTCTATCACAAAAAGTTGATCCATTATCCCAAACACTTCTGTCTCATTTGACATGCTTCGGACAAGCTCTTCAAATTCTTTATCATCCATAATAACTCCAACAGTACCAGCGTGCTCCGGCAAAGGGTTCTTGCTCACATTCGGTCCTTGCTCTTCTCTTTTCCTAATCACGATTTTCCCCGCTTCTAACATGTCTTGAATCTTATGTTTGAGGATTTGACAATTAGCAGTGGAGTGACCAGGTGCTCCTGAATGATAAGCACAAGTAGCCTGTGGATTATACCCAGCCGGCATGCCATAAGGGTAAGTTGGAGGGGGAATCACACCTATTTTTCTGGCAGTCTTTAATTGCTCATACAATTGATCCAAAGGCCTGCCTAGATTGGTGAACGTTCGGGTGCGATTTGGATTGTAGGTTTCAGTAGGTTGGGGATAGCTGTAGGTGGGTCTGTTTGGTGGAGGAAATCTTTGGTGGTAAGGAGGTCGAGGACGAGTTTGTTGAAAGTTAGGTTGAGATATTTGAAAAGGGGCCGTAGGCGGATTGGCGTAATTTGGCCGAGGTCGGGGGTACGAGATATTGGTATTGTAAATAGGGTGAGGACTTGGATAATAGGGGTAAGGTGAATATGTCGGTTTATGTTGAAATCTGGGTCTTGGTGTAGGGCTTTGTTCCAAGATGTAGGCAGCTTCCCCCTCTTTCTTTTTAAATTGCGGCTTTTTTCCACTACTTCCTTGTCCTTGCAAAGCATCCAACTGCGATTTGAGGGCAGAGACGTTAACGATCTTCCCAGCTCTTACAAAGTCATCGTACTCTTCAAGCTTATTGACAATGGCGGCGAACGAGCATCCAGTCATGCGGAAAATTTCTTCAAAGTACGGCGAATCATGTGCTTTAATGAAAGTGCGTATGATTTCGTCCTCAGTCATTGGTGGCTCGACTTTTACAGCTATTTTCCTCCACCTTTTGGCATAAGTCTTGTGGTCCTCAGAGGATTTTCTCTTCGTTCCTTCCAGCGTGGTGCGTGTCGAAGCCAGCTCATAGTTATACTCGTACTGTCTCACAAAAGCATTAGACAAGTCAACCCAAGTCTTTACTTCTTCGGGTTTCAGATTGGAATACCAGTGGAGTGCATCTCCCTCCAGACTTTCCGGGAACAACCTTAGAGACAGATTCTCATCGTCTACGGGCTTTCCCAACTTGTTAGCAAACAGTCGGAGGTGTGTTTTGGGATTACCCGTCCCATCATACTTGTTAAATTTAGGGGTTTTGAACCTCTCAGGCAACTGTACATTCAGAAAAAGGCAAAGCTCATCGTAATCCAGGACTCCTTGCTTGTTCAACCCCTGACTTTTCCTCTTAAATTCATCAAAACGGTCTAGGCGCTTGAGCAGCTTCATATCAACGGGAGCAGAAGATTCTCCCATCTCTGGCTTGGTTTGAACAGTATGGTCTGGCAGGAAAGGCTCAGCAGCAGTGTGATAAAAGGTATGTGTCTCAGGTGGTATATTTGAAGTGACGTGGGGTTGTGGACCTCGCATGTGAGTAGGAAAAATTGAAGGATTAGGAGGGTAAGTGTATGGCAAATTTGTGGTGGGATAGGTGAAAGTTTCTTCGGTGAAATAAGGAATGATTGGGCAACGGTGGCTTGAGTCGAAGGTATGACAAATGGTTCCTGCTCAGGTTGCCTGACGGGTACGGGCTCGGGTTGAACTCCGCTGCTGATTAGCTCATCAATCAATTTCCTTTGGGCTACCATCTCGGTAGCCATCTCACCAAACTTGGTAAGCATCTTGGTTAGCTGAACCCCTAAACTTGTAATCTCAGGTTGAGCGGTAGTAGCAGATCTATCCGATGGTTCCGGTTGTGAACTCATGTTTACACGACTCATCTGGGCTCGACTACGGGATCGTGTTATGATGGGGTTTCGACGGGAAGCTATGTTTAAATATTACCTGAAAATTTTAAAAGGAATCGCCTTTAGATTTAGCCCTTGCTTAGCCTTTCCAACAAAAGTACAAAGAAAAGGAAAAAGACAAGAGTTAGTAAATATCCAAAAAATTCGGATGCATGTCCTATTGGGGGGCCCTTTTTACGCCAAGAGTTGGCCTAGTATGATGCAACACCTTCAAAATGGGACCCGAGACACAAAACTGTTTTTGATAACAATCCTGTATGAATACAAAGAAAGATCGATTTCATTGATAAACTTGCCAACATGTTTACATCATGTCACAAAGATGATTCCGTACAAGATTGCCAAAATTTCTGAGCCTATCTAATACAGAGTCCCTAGTTTCTCTAGCATATGGAATTCTAACATGTTCAGCTCGGTCATACAATTCTCCACATTTCCTTTTCAGCTCTTGACGCTTTTCTCGTTCATTTTCATACAATTGCTTGTTTTGCTCCGCTATCCCCTTGTATGTTTCGACAGACTTACTTAACTGCAGAATTTCCTTATCCTTTGCTTCGATAATGGCTTTCAACTTTTTCACCTCATCGGCTGGTGCATCTTGTTTTGCTTGTACAACGGATCCCATTACCCAGTCTTCGTATTGTGGAGTCGTCAAACCCTTCTGCTTGAGCTCCGGGATGTATTTAAAACTCTCGTCATCAGATAGCGTCACCCATGCCTCAATAATCCGATCTTTCATAGGAAATTGGTTTGGGCACGTTTCTTCATTAAAAATGATGATAAACTCACTCATATCAAGTGCAGGCGGGACTTCTTGGGTACGTCCTAACTGTCTAAGAAACCTCTTTGGGGTGTATGTGGTGATTCCTTGGGTACCCAGCAAGAGAACAAATTCGGATGCTTGGGTGCGAAGAACAGGTTTAATACAATTGGTCGAATCCAATACCCATCTAATATTTTGATCCGTCACATTCTTCAAGAAATCCACAAACTCAGACGCATTAAATGGCAGACTATCTCTATTAACCCTCTTGTGATGTGTGACTATCCAGTTGTACGCAGACATTGGTAGACTCTCAGGAATAGAAGATCGTCTCATGAAGTGCTCCATACCCCATATATGTAAAACCCAATTTGAACCACAAAAGAACTTTTTCCCTCTCTGACAGGTAGTGCAGGCTACGAAGATATCGGCCAAAATAGTCGGTATAATAGAACACTGTTTATCTTTCACTCCTAGGAATAGGTCGTACAAGATTTTGGTGAGCTTAAAGGCTATCTTTTTGTCGTTCCTAGGGAAGAGATAGGTTCCAGCCATAACCAACCCGTACACCCATACTCTCTTTCGTTCCCAGATTTCCTTGGAAGTGAACGAGAAATCTCCTAGGTGCCTCTCAAACCCATCTCTTAACGCGAATCGATCAAATAAGAACTTTGCCTCTATATTTCAATCCGACCCTCGTATTGCTGATTCCTTTAACCCAGTGAAACGACAAAATTCGGCCTTGTTAGACACTAATTGAAATATCGCGGCAGTTCCCTGAATCGGCAAATTGAGAAATCCAGCACCTCCTCAATTGTTATGGTCATTTCCCTTTTTCCTAGTCTAAAAGCGAAACAAGTGGGGTCCCATAGATGCACCAAAGCTTCTACCAAATAGCCGTCGGACTTAATGTCCTTGAAATCCCCGATGTGTCCTAATCGAGCGGCTACTTGGTTAATCTCACTGGGTGAAAGCAACATGGGTCATCTTTGTACCTCCAACGGTACTACTAACATCTGTTGGACTCGGCGAGGACTTTCCATCTAGAAACAAAAGCCGGTGTCAAATACCTTACCTACAGGTCCCACTTCTCTGGTTAAAACATGAATTTAAACGTGCAAATCCCAAGATGGGGTTAAATACCCACGGGAATATAGGGTTGGCTTATCCCTAATGTGGGATTCCCTAATTGGCATTCCCTCTAGGGTTTATGCATGATACCATTTTATCAAAGCGAGTACATATGCAGTACACAAATGAAACATGACCTAAAGGAACCCCCTTTTTGTAAGCCGGGGTGAGTCTAAAAATGAAATGTACTCATGTTACGCCTGCGAAACATTGAATTGAAACGTGTCACATCAAACGGGGTAGGCTTCTAGAGAGTGCCATGCCAGGACTCTTATTTCCTAGGGCTGATGAATGCAATAGAGATAAAACCAAAAAATGTTAGTTCAATAAATACACATAACACATTGTAGCAAAGCAATACAAAGAGGTAAAGCAATAAAAAGAAAAAATGGGGGTTGGATCCCTCTCCTCGTGACTAGTGTCCCTAATAGGGTAAGGCAGACTCTACCCTAGGCAAACTATCATGGATGCGTGCGGTATTGGCTCACTAATGCATCTAGACTCGATAGGTTTTAGGTCCCCGGGCCTTCAGACTTGGAAACCAAAGGTCATTAACCCCAAGGTTCTTCGTCGGTGGCTCGAGCGATTCCCCAGACATTGCTACGCACACGTCGTGTCACGGCTACATGTCTGAGTGAATCTATCAAAAATCCTCAACCTTCGACTAAAAGCTAAAGGCTATTAACCCAAAGGTTAAAGCGGAAGATTGAGTGACCCCTTGGGTCATGCTACACACACGTCGTGTTGCGATCACATGCCCAAGTGGGTCGCCTAATCCTAATAGGGTGAAGTGGCGTGACAAGCCACTAAAAGAAAAAATAAATGAGGGTAAAAATTAAAGCGTATGCACGTATGCTTGTGCTCGTTTGGAGGGGAGGGATCGAGAACCAACGCGAGGCTCTAGGGTAACATCCCCCACCCAAATGTAATGCAAAGCGCGGAATCACATACATAAATCATCAATCCATCAAAACAATCGTACGCCAAATGGGTGAGCGAGTGAGTTGATACGCGCGAAATGCAAAAATCCTAAAAAAGAAAAAAATGCAATCCTAAACATCCAAATGTAATATATAAGAAGGTTAAAAGAAGAAAAGAATCGACTAATTCAAAAGCTCGGACTCTCTAGTTCCCCAGTGGAGTTGCCAGCTGTCGCGCCCCATTTTTAAAAAAATAAATGAGTTAAAAAAGTGGATTTTGATTTGAAAAAAAAAAGGATTTTTTATTTAAAAAGAAAAAGGGCCTAAATGGAGGTTTGTAATGCGACGATTTGGGCCCAAATTATATTTTAAAAAGGACTTTTGAAATAAAAATCGGAGTCGCCACTTGGTGATGAGTTAAGGTGTACCAAGTCACCTAAAAATGAATTTTTAAAGGAAAAATAGAAAAATCCTTTTTAAACGACTCCAAATCTACCCAAATCAAAGAAAAAGGTTCGGGAGTCACATTTGAAGAAAGGGAAGGCAAGGATAAAAATCCAAGGCACTCTTTCAACCCAACCAATGCTAGTTGCGCGATTTAGTCAAAGATTTTCTTATTTTTACCTAAAGATTTATCACGTTTGGATGTACTATATGAATGCAAACCCTAGACCTAAGAGGGCATCGGGGGGTCGAAATGTATCTTCGAAGCTTATTTGGTACCAGCCACATTAATTGTGACGCCCAATGAAGACTCTTTGAAGAAGCCACGAATAATGCAAAAGTATGAGACTCTAAGAAAAGAAAAGGAATAAAATAATTGTACAAATATACATGTCTTAAAGGAGTGCATCATGTCGGGTACGGGGGACTAATGTTCGTGACTCAATTTTTCCTTTTAATAGAGGGAATACGAGCGTGCTAAGGCTAGAAAGCCAAACTCGTCCATATCCCATACCCAAGGGGTTTCCCTATCTAATCAAGCAAATGATTCTAATTCTAATGCTTATATGAAATGCAAGTCTAATGTCATGTTTCATACAAAAGGGGCAAGTAATATACATATAAGGGAAAATATGGGGGAAGGGGTATACATATATAAGGAAAGTAGGGATAAGGGTTATACGTATAAGGAGGAATGTCATGCAAAATGATAAAAGGCCCTAAAAAGTGAAAAATATGCATGAGATGGAGTGATTTTATCATGCAATCATGATCTAACGTGTGAAGGGGTCCTAAGGGTCTAGCGTTGGACTAGCCCATATTTCTATTTTCTCACTAGCGTTGGACTAGTGAGAAATCGAACAAGGAAAACACAACTAGCGTTGGACTAGCGTGGTATCGAGAAATGAATCACAACTAGCGTTGGACTAGTGTGATAACGTCATGCATTAATTATAAGCTCACAGAAACATAATGAAGCGAGTAAACACATAATATCACATAAACACATAACACATAATCACGATATCTAGATGCAAAGCCCTAAGAAAACGGTAACACATAGCACGTAAGCATGCAAATCACACAAGCGAAAGGAAAGTGAATAAAACCCTAGCTATTACATTTGATGGGGGCCTACTACAATTTAACGGGGGGAAAATAAAAATAAATAAAATAAACCTAACTATTACAACTTGACATTTAAATGCCTTTCAAATGATCGAAATTGAAGATAACTATACAAAATAAAAACAAATAAAGTGGATAAATAAATAAATAAATAAAATGAAAAACATTCAAAAGGCATGAAATTAAGCACATAAATCATGTAGACACATAGGGTCAAATAAAGTGAAAATAAGGGATAGAGTGTATCTCCCTTGCAATGGTAATCAAACGAAGGAAAAATAGCTTCAAAACAATAAAAGGGTCAAGGCACCAATTAAATAGTAAAGTATAAACAAAATTACCAAATCCTTACCGATTGCGACTTAAATGAAATCAAATAATGCATAATTTCCAAGAAAAGTAAATTATTGATCAGATTTCTAAAATGGAAAAACTACCAAGGACCTAATTGCAAATATTAACCAATCACTCAAACCCAAATAAAACATTTTTAGGACTTCAAGGGTCTAGGAGCAAAGGAAAGGTCAAGTAATGGTTGAAAATGCAATTACTTTAGGACCCAATTGCAAGAAATTAGAACATGATTGGGCCTTTGTAGCATAGACAGAAGCTAAGGGGAGTAAAGTGCAATTTTTAGAAACCATTTCATGCATGCAACGAGGACTGAAGCCTTCATTACTTCTGCAATTTTCGTATGAAGCTTTCTGCAACTTTAAGCTTTCAAAATGCGGATTTCATTCAAGACTTCAAACAAAATTCAGCAAAGACCATCACTCAACACCACCTAACAGCTAGACACTATGATTAATGCAATCCAATCATGAACACTAAACCATTAAAAATCAAATGAAGACAAGTGAAGAACCGAATAGAGGAAGTGTGCAGCGGCAGAAAAACAAAATCAGCTATCATTTTTCTGCAACATCATTTCATTTCACCAGAGTGCCAATGCAGCTAGACATCAAAAGTTTGTATCAAGAAAAGACTGGTGTATCTTGGTGACTTAGCCAAATGTGATCATCCGAACATAATGTTTAACTACATTCAAAACACAAACGAAACTGGAGCTCGTGACTCATAACAATTGCAGTAGAAATACACGAATAGATGGAGCTTTCCTCCAATCTACTGGGTTTGCAAAGCAAGTTTTCCTTGTCTGTCCATGAGTGAAATCTCTACCAAACGTCAAGCATTGGTCTTTAAGCAATGAAAACACGACAAGGCGACCATCAAGCATGCAACTCTTTCTATGACTCCAGGAGTTCAACAGACACAAATTTCCTTTTTATTCAATCACTTAACACTTCACCCAATCAAAACTAGAAACGAAAGGCTCAGAACACAGGTTTTTCTTTGCATTTTCGAGACAAAACCATGACATACAAAGATTCCAGAAGATCGTGTACGCTTGGGAACAGAGAATTGGAATGGACACTCACATAGTTTACCAGCCAAATGATGAATGATTACAGACTTGCTTCAGGCAAATCGAAAACGTCAGAAAACAAGACAAAACGCAAGTTCCAATATATTTAAGATCCTAAATACGAGAGCTCGAGACAGGAAGGAAGGGGACATCCAGCAAACTTTCGGGCACCAAATGCAACAAAATGACTGGAATGTCTACTAAACTTGGACCCAACATCACAGCCGACCATCACATAAAACAAACGTCAATCAAAACGCAACTTCAGCCACCATGAAGTAAAAACAACAAAAACGAAGCTCGAAACAAAGGATAATCAGGAACATCAGTATCACAACCCTTTCAAATCCATATCTACAATTCTTCAACACAAGCCCCAAAACCATAAAAATCCAATCTTTGGGCCCATCAGGAAATCACAGAAGAAGAAACCGCAGATGACATCCATTTTATTTTTGTATGAAGGAGAGGAAGCACGAAAGCTAACAAGTTTTATAAAATACACAAGTTCTAAACATAGCCACTGGAGTCATAACTTATCCACCCGATCATGTCCAGCATACAATCATTAAGATCCGGGGTTTCTAACTCACAAACGAAGGACAAGATTCGGTAATTTAAAGGAAAGAAAATGCAACTTACAGTGATGGTGCTTCCTCTCGGTGAAAGTGATGACGATCAGGAGGATTAGCAACTCCGATGGCTCTTTTGTTGACTCTTCTTCCTTGGTTGACACTGTAATTCTTAGGTTTCTCTCCCGTTTCCTCGGTTTGTTTCTCTCTTTTGCTACTGTTTCAGCCGCCAATAGGTTATTCCTCTAATCTCTCTCAGCCGTCACTAACTCTCTTCAGCCGTCCAACAACCTCCCCTAGATTTCCCTTCTGCCCTTTTTCCTCTCCGTTTCTTTTCTTACCTAGCCGTAAAAACTCTCCTTTTCTCTCCAGATTTTTCAGCCGTCACCCCACTTCCTTTCCTCAGCCCTCTCTTCCCTTTATATGAAACCATAACCCCTAAACCCTCACCTCAAAGGTGAGGATGAAGGGCTGGTTTTTACCAAAAACCTCAGCCATCCGATCCATTAGAAAAATCTCACATGAAAATGATATCATTTTTTCACGCTGCTGCATGCGCGGCTTCCTTTTCTGTTTCTTTTTTTTTTCTTTCGCTTAATTAAACAACAATAATAGAAAATAACAATTTAAACAAAAAACTTAAATAAAATGTACAAAACTAGTAACAAAAGATAAAACCAAAAGCTAAGATTTTTCCTGTGTTTGATTAATGATTTTTCCTCTCTTTTCCGATTAATAAACAGCAAAAGGAAATAAAAAATTATTTTTTTTGTGAATAATTTTCTCTTTTGGCAAATTTTATGCTAATAAGTCTTACAATAAAAAAATAAACAGCTAAAAGGGCAAAAACGAATACAAAAATAAAAACTAAAATAAAATAATAGATAATAATAATCTAAAATGCTATACAAATACTAAAAGTCTAAAACCAAAATCATGAAATTAATAAATAAAAATAGATAAGAACAAAATAAAAATTATTTAAAAAAATTTGGTGTCTACAATATTGATAATATTGGCTTGGAAGATGTCCCTACCTTAGAGGAGGTGAGGAAGGTGATTTTTGAGATGGATGGAGGCAGTGCGGCTGGGCCAGATGGCTTCACAGGAAAATTCTTTATGGTTGCCTGGGAGGTGGTAGCTCCAGATGTATACAAGGCAATTTTGAGTTTTTTCTGTGGCACCGAACTACCTCGCTTTGTTGCGGCTACATCTATTGTGCTTCTGCCCAAGATTATGAACCCTAAGGCTTTTACTCAATTTCGACCTATTAGTATTTGTAACTTTCTGAATAAATTTATTTCTCGTATTTTGATGGGTCGACTGTCAGGTATCTTGCCTCAAATTATTTCTCCTCAGCAGAGTGGCTTTGTTAAAGGGCATTCTATTTCCGACAATTACCTGTTGGCTCAGGAGCTGATGTCGAATATTGGAAAGAAGTGCAAGGGTGGGAACTTGGTACTTAAGTTAGACGTGGCTAAGGCGTATGATAGGGTTTTCTGGCGGTTCCTTATTGCAGTGTTGTGACGTTTTGGTTTTGGGAAATAATTTATTGACATGGTATGGAGGTTGATTTCCAACGTTTGGTTTTCTGTGCTTATAAATGGCATGCCCTATGATTTTTTCAAATCCTCCAAGGGGTTGCGTCAAGGAGGCTCGTTATTGCCGGCATTGTTTATTATTGGCTCAGAGGTACTATCCCGAGTTTTGAATTCTCTTGCAACCCAGTCGAGTTTTATGGGTTTTAAGGTGCCCAGACTCTACCCCACTATTACTCATTTAGCGTTTGCGAACGATGTTAGAATTTTTGCCAATGGGGATATGGCTTTATTGAAGAAAGTCATGAGGATCCTGGAGTGGTACCAGAATGATTCAAGCCAATTGGTTAATGTGCAGAAAAGTGGATACTTAGTTCACCCTCAGATGACTGTAGCTCGTCAAGGTGTATTGAGCAAATTACTAAATTTCAAAAGAAAGAATTCCCAGTTCAGTATCTAGGAGCTCTGTTGTTTATTTGCAGAGCTAAAGAGATTTATTACTCAGATCTGTACCAGAAGGTTGTGGATAAGGTACTTTCTTGGAAGCCACCGCTTTTATCATCTGGAGGAAATGGTCTTGATTAAACATGTTCTGTCTAGTATCCCAATACACTTGCTAGGGTTGGGCATGATACTAAAAGGAATTTTTCGATTGATTGAGGGGGTTTGTGTGAATTTTCTTTAGGGTTCAGGTCGAGAGGGGAATAAATTCCATTGGATCCGGTGGAGGGACTTGTGCTATCCTCCAAACAAAGGTAGGGTGGGTTTTCGTTCGATCAGTGACACTTATAAGGCCTTCTCTTATAAGTTATGGTGGAATTTCAGGTGTGGTCTTTCCTTGTGGGCAAGATTTCTGCGTACTAACTACTGTAAGAAGCTTCACCCCTGCCAAATTTCCATGTCTCCCCTGAACTCTACAACATGGAGAAGAATGCTGAAAATTAGGGGGTTTGCAGAGCTATTTATTGGGTGAAGGCTCCAAGATGGACATTGTAACTTTTGGTATGATAATGGGATTGGATCTGGGGCTCTCTATCTGAGAGTAAAGGTGCGGGAGGGTCTCTCTTTTCAAGACATTATGGAGAATGGGACATGGGTCACGTGGAGGCTAGTGGAAGTTCTGCCGGTCGACATTATCCAGCAAGTTTTGGCGGTGGTTGGTCCAGATGGGGATTCCGCAGATAGAATGATATGGACGGCATCAAGTTCGGGTCAGTTTTCTCTATCATCTGCAAATAGAGAGCTTCACGAGGTTAACCCATCATCATTCCTGCTTAAACAAGTATGGCATGCTAGTGTTCCCTTGAAGGTGTCCTTCTTTATGCTGTGGCTACTGCGTAGTCGTCTTCCTCTGGATGACATGTTAGCTACATACAGGTTTCATCTACCATCAAAGTGCTCCTACTGTTCGGTACCGTAATCTAAATCAATACGACACTTATTCATGGAGGGGGTGATTGTGACTGATGTATGGAGGTTTTTTGGGTCGTTGTGTGGGATGGTTTTCACTAGAGGACATTTTCAAGTGTGTTTGGGTAGTTGGTGGCTTAAGCTTGCCAAATCTGAAAGGCTTAAGTTTGTGTTTCATCTCTTACCTATTCTCATCTGTTGGCACATTTGGAAGGCTAGGAATAAAGCGGTCTTCCATGGGACCGTGCAGATCTCAGCTGTTGTTTGTCAGGCCATTTTTCGGGTTTTAAGGGATGCTTATGGGCTAAAATTCGCAGAGTTGCAGTAAGTGTTAGAGTGGCCTATGTTCTTGGACATGGTGGAGTGTCGGCCTGATGCCTTCCAAATCCAACAAATTCGATGACAATCCCCGGCAAAGCTTAATATAGATGGTTGCTCAAAAGGCAACCCGGGAGTGAGCAGTAGAGGGGGGATTCTTCGAAACTCTACGGGAAATATGATATTTGCGTTCTCTGGGTATCTTGGGAATGCTACCAGCTTACAAGCGGAAGCCAAAGCATTGCTTATTGGGCTACAGTTATGTTTACGAAGAGGTTTCATTGATAATCTGGTTATTGAGTCGAATTCTTTGATGTTAGCACACATTCTTTTGAATATTTGCCGGTGTCCATGGTCTATCAGTAGGGAGGTGGATCAGATTTGGAAATTGGCCCGAGGAGGTTTTCAAATCACACATTGCTATAGGGAAGCTAACAAGGTGGCGGATGTGTTGTCGAATGAGGGTTGTGCCCATCCTGACCAATTGGTTTGTGTCTACGAACGTATCGCTGAATTGCCAACAGTGGCCAGGGGAGAATGTCGCTTGGACAAGCTTGCATTTCCTTCTTTTCGAAGATTTAGGGTCAATTGTAACACTTCCAAAATGTAGTATCCTTCTTTAAGGTTGAATAAATATATTTCTTTGATCAAAAAAATTAATGGTGTTAGTGATGAAGCAATTAGTTTTTGATTGTTCCTATTTTCATTAAGAGATAAAGCCAAGGTTTGGTTACAATCACATTCACCCAACACTTTCACTACTTGGGCCAATTTTTCAAAAGCTTTCCTAAATAAATTCTTTCCACTTGGCAAGATTGCTAAACTTCTCATGGACAAAAAAAGATTTTGTCAACAGGAAGGCATTGTATGAGGCTCGCGAGCAATTTTGGAAGTTACAACGAAAATGTCCACACCATGGTCTACCCGATTGGCTCATCGTCCACACATTCTACAATGGACTCACCTATCTGACAAAGACTCATATAGATACAGTAGCCGGTAGAGCTTTGATAGGCAAGTTAGTTGAGGAATGGCGCAAATAACTACCAATAGGCTAACGAAAAAGATATTCTTAAGTGAACAACTGGTATGTATGAGATAGATAGACTCTATCAACTTGTTGACCGTAAAATTGGATTATGTGGTCAAAATGCTTAATAGGCAAGTTGGTTCAAGTTCAACTTGTAGTTCAAATGCAATTGTTGCTTCTTGTAATTTGTGCAGAGGCAATCATGATGACTCTGTTTGTGCAAGCAATTGAAGGATCCTAACCTTGGTGTGTCTTGTGAGAATAAGGAAGAGAAAAAGCGTGAAAATAGAGAAATTAACAAAGAGAAAAATCCTGTAGTTATTGATGTGGATTTACCTATTCCTAAAGTTTCTCTTAAATGTTAGTATTAATTCTTCTATTCCTTTTCCTCATAGGTTTGAGCAAGAGAAGCAAAAATGGGAGTTTGATAAGTTTTTGAAGATTTTTAAGCAATTACATAGTAATATTCTTCTCCTTGATATTGTGTAGATTCCTTCTTATACTCGATTTTTGAAGGATACCATGTCCAAGAAAAGTAAGCTTGTGGATAATGAGGTAATTGCATTAACAGAGGAATATAGTGTAGTCATTCAAAACAAACTCCCTCCAAAATTAGAGGATCCTAGTAGTTTTTCTATATTTTGCACTATTGGTAATATTGAGTTTTCAAATGCTTTATGTGATTCAGATGCAAGTGTACCATTGATTCCTTTGTCTATTGCTAGAAAGTTGGGGTTAACCGAATCAAAAGCTACATTGTAGTTGGTAGATAGGACAATCAAGTATCCTATAAGTGTACCAGAAAATGTGCTCATGAAAATTGAAAATTTTGTTATACCTTTAGATTTTGTTGTTTTAGGTATGGAGGAGGATGTGAACATGCCTATAATATTAGTTAGACAATTTCTTACCACCACTAGTACATTAATTGATGTACAAGAAGGTAAGCTTTTATTCA
Organism: Coffea eugenioides; assembly: GCF_003713205.1. Classification (NCBI taxonomy): domain Eukaryota; kingdom Viridiplantae; phylum Streptophyta; class Magnoliopsida; order Gentianales; family Rubiaceae; genus Coffea; species Coffea eugenioides. Next base: position 23,279,832 of record NC_040042.1, on the reverse strand, counting down.
CAGTGAATGATAAAACTGTAGTTTTTAATTTGTCTAATGGAAAGTGCGTTCACTCTACTAACTCTAGTTTGGAGGATTCACAGGTTATTACAGCTACTCATGAGATAGAGGAAAAGGAAGAAAGAAGTACTTATTATCAAGAGAAGCATGACCAAGGCTTGAATGGATCAAAGGATGACAAGTTTAGTAAGGAATTTGAACACTTTCCTCAATTTGATAACGTGAAAAGTGATACCTTGAGTGAATTTGAAAAGGGTAAGTATTCCCATCCATCCATATAATGTTGATGAACATTATTTTGATCAAACTAAAAATCATCCTATGCATTTGATGTTGTTAGATAAAGAAAAGCATTGTCCTACTCATTACACGGAGGGATGGTTTGGGAACTCTAGCCCTTGGAGAGGATTTAGCCCTCCTCCTTTCTAGTTGAGAAGTTGAAAAATGAAGTCGAACTTAACGACTTTAAACAAAGTGATGGTTGGGAAGCAACCCAACGATTTAGTGTTAATCTTATGTTTTTCTTTTTTCTTATGTTCATGTAGTCTAATATAAGTTTTTATCTATTTTGTAGGTCACAATGTCAAGAAGAGTCGCAAACATGACTAAAATTGCAATTTTCCTCTTAGATGATGCATTGAAGGAGTTTTCATATTTGTACTATGCATTTTAGACTTTGCATGCATTTTGAGCATTTGAATGCAAAATATGGTGAACAAGGTGCATGTGTAGTTTAAGGATTGATTTCATTTTATTTGTTGGTGAGAAATGTTGGCTTGGAGAAAATTTTCAAGTGTTGAATGAATAAGTTGATTTGGAGCTTCTGGCCATAATCCATGGGAGAAACCCTCGAGGGTTTCTAACGAATAGTGCAAGGGATTCTCCACAAAAAGGAGTTCTAAATAAGCGAAAAGTGATCTATATTCTCCAATTTCTTCTTCTTTTTCACACAAAACTCTTCAACCCACACACCCACTTCACTAAATTTCCAATTTTCACCAATTAAACCCCTCAAAATCACTGCCAAGTCATTTCTCAACATCTTGTGAACATCTTCTAAGCATCAAACTTTATCAAAAGCACCAACTTTTGAAAATCTAGCTCAAGAATCTTAGGGTTTTTAGATTTTCATTTCTTTCGATTTGGAGTTGATTTGAGTTAAATTTTTGGGGATTTATGCATCATTTGTTTGCATTTCATCACTATACAAGTCCCAAGTAAGTTTCTTGACTTTATTTGGCTCAATTAAATTTCATCATTGCTAAATTTTCTTGAATTTATGGATGAATTTCTTGGTGAATTTTATTGTTGCTTAGATGTTTAGTTGAGCTCATTTTACTTCCATAAGCATGTTAATTTGCCTATTGTGGTTGAAATTGATGCAATATGAGGAATTAAGAAAAATGCCATTTTTTGAACTCTTTGAATAATAGGCAATTTTCATGTGGTATTTGTTTAGTTTCATTATGCCTATTGTTGGATTTTTTGTGACATATAAGTGCCCATTTTTCAATATATGAACCTCATTGTGAATTGTGAAGTTGAGATATACTGATAAATGCAAATCTAAAGTAATTCCAGAGCTCACAAGTTTGTCTTGATTATGATGTTGCGAGGACATAATGCATATTGTTGGAGATATTTATGGTATGTGGTGATGGTTTTGTATTTGGGAACGGTGTTTCTCTTGGTTTTTAGAATTTTCTTGGCAACTTTAAATTGGTGCTTTAATAGTTTATAGTCTTCAGCTAAAGTTGTCACGAAATCAATGCCTAAGCGTGTTACAAATTCTCTAGGTACGCATATATGTTGTTAAAAGATAATTTTCTATATATCTAGGGTCCTTGTATGAGTTGTTGCTTTATTAATTAACTCATTTGCAACATTTGAGGATTCATATTGATTTGTTAAAGTGGTGTTTGTAACAGCCCCACCTTCCCCTAAGGCGAACCAAAGGGGTTAGCGGACTGCCTGCCCAGCTCTCGCCAGGACTACGGGCAGTTACACGCGATCTAGAACGTTTCGGAAAAATAAAAGCGCGCTCGAACAAGCCACAAGAACCAAAATAACAAAATCATAAGAACATGAAAACGATGACTCATGCCTGGAATAGTGGAATCCGAGATCCCACCAAACCTTAATACATAGCCATTCAACATTTACAACCACATCGGCATGTCAAAAACTATTCATCATAGGCATACAAGGTTCGGTTTGCCAATCAAAAGAAAGTGAACCCAATACACATTAGGGTTTCATTCGAAGAGCTATCCAAAAGATGCATTTACATGAGCTCAACTTGACAACCAACAAGAATAACCTTTCCAAAAGTGGTCATTTTCCTGTAAGGAAAACAAATGGAACGGAATGAGCTTAAGCCCAGTGAGTTACTACCACATAAGCACAAGGATCATATAAGCATAATCTTTCATTTCGAGTACACAATTAAGAATTAAAACAAGTCGGTAAAAGGATACGGATGGCTCTCAAGAGCCCATTTCCACGCTTACATTCTTGATCCAATCTCATTGACCCTCCGTCAATGTTTAAGAATACCCGACCGTAGACCTCACTTCACTCCATTCCTTCCACCAAACATACCCCAACCGGGCCCGCACTCCAATCAGTCATTTTGGTAATACTCGAGTATACCGGAACCAAGAGTCTTATTACTACAAGATTCCCCAGTACAGTCCCCGTGGCACGTCAATATTCACGACCAAGCCCTCGCCGGCTCGATCCAATTGACTACCTACGGGGTTGAGCTCAGTAATACAGTAAGGCCGTTGGACATTCGTCCAAACGACACCAAATCAGTTTTCCATGAATGGAATTCAATATCTCATATAGCAAGTGCAGTATTTCAGTAAAACGGTAAACAGTCCTGAATGGAATCACAAGGGGGTGAGGGCGGTCAAGTACACCCTCACCTCAATCATTTTCAATAGCCATATTAGCCGTCAAGGCATCAAATTCACATATACCAAAGCCACATTGTAACATTTAAGTGAGTAGTATACTCACCAATCAATTCAGTGCTATATCATGCACTTCCGTCAGGAGAATGTCGTGAACCACCGTCACGCCCTAGAACACGTAAACAAATGCAATGAGACTCGATAACGAGTCACAAAGCCAAGCCCAACACAACCCCAATAGGGTTTCATATGCATATATAAGTATATAAGCAAACCAGTAAATCAAGAAATGGAACTCATTTGTCCCAACAACAAAAACAGGTTTTGGGTTCCAAATGCGGTAATGGCACAAAATGCGGTACACTTATCGGATGAGGGCGTAAGACCCACCATCTCGAAGCTAAAAGACAGGGCTACAACAATGTAGAAGGCCACTCAGTCCAAATCCTAGCACAACTAGGTCAAAAATGCAGAAAACCAACCCAGAACCGTAATTGCAGGTTCCCAAATCACACAAAACTGTAATCAGTCCAATTCAGTCTATACAGGTCCAAATGCATTGATTCCAAAGGAATATGAAAGCTAAGACATCAAGCTACATTTCATCAGAAGACACCAACAACAAAATCCAAACCAATTCCAGTCAAAACAGACAATTACTATCGCAGTTCGCACATTCTGATCACCCAGAACAGCAACAGTAAAAACGGCATAACTCACTCTTCACTACTCCAAATGCCCTGAAATTTTGCAGGCACTTCAAACTCATCAATACCTACAACTTTCATGTTTTGAGCAAAGTCCAATTCGGTCTCTAACCCTATGATCTAAAATCGGACAGAATTAGGGGTTTTGAAACCCTAACATATCTCAATTCAATCCAAATCCAAAATTGATTGCATTTATCAACAATTCACACCTACTAGAGTCAAAGCCCCTTATTACCAACCATCAAAAACAACCACACCATCAAGAACATATGAAACCAGAAAATTCCTCAAAAAATAAAAAAACTCAACCAATTCACTTCAAATCAAGAAATAAAACACATAATCCCTCACTTAAGCCACCATTAGGCATAAATTCAACATCATTAAATATAGGAGGGTGTTCATATACCACTTACCAAGTAATCAAGAGAGAGGAAGATGTTGGACACCTTAAATCTTCAAACAAACTTCACTAAACTACTTACTAGCACCCAAGGGAGGAATTTTATGGAGTGAAATCTAGTTTAGGTATTTGTTTTTGGAAGATTGAACCAAATGGAAGCTTGAAAATTGATGAAGTTTCTTCCTTCTTTGAGCTTGAGAGGGCCGGCCAACAAGAGGTGAAAAATGGTGAATTTTAGTGATTTTTTTGAAGATATTAACCACTTAGTCAAAATAGTCAAAAAAAAGAATAGTAACTCTTAAGTCCTAACCAATATCATGGTGACATGTGGCACTCCAATAAATGCATTCCTATCCTTTCTTTTCTCTCTCACATCAATCATATCACACACTCTACTTATCTCTTAACACCCGATAAATTTTTCACAGTATCCGAAACTTAACCTTATTGGCCGAATTTTTCCGAACTTTCCGCACTAGTGGGTCCCACGTCCAATATATATTCTTAATTCTTCAAAAACTACCCAATGCTAGAAAAATCATCTAAAAACTATAATTACTCAATAAAATTCATCAGGAAAACGCAGAAAACATGCCATTAAAGGAAATAAAACCCTCGGAAAAGATTAGGGTTTTTATGGGTTCTCACAGTGTTACCTAAGTACCATGGCTCGTGTTGAAAGACAACTTGACATCCAAGCTCCCATTTCACCACAGATTCAACAAGGCGATGCAAGAGCTTATAAAGGAGATGAAAGCTGATGTATTCTTGACTTTGATCTTTTGTTATTGTGTATCTATGGAGGACGTCACCACATGGTCTTGATCATCAATTGCTTAAAAAAAGGAGAGCATCGTTTTCTCCTTTATCTTTTTCCTATCCTTCACATTGAGGACAATGTGAATTTTAAGTGTAGAGGAAGAAAATAGGTAACTTGAATTTTTTGTGATTGAGTGATGATGATTGTTGACCTGAATTATGTTGGAAATGTTGGAATGTATTTTAGAAATATTGCCTTGTGGAAAATTTTTTGAAATTCGGGTTTGCTGGCAAGGAGTTTCGTCCAATTATAAAGAGAAAGTCTATCAAAAATTTTCCAAAACCTTACTATGACCCAAAAAGTTTGAGAAATGTTAACAAAATTTTAATTTGAAGTAGTCAACTCCCCTACTTGTTGGATTAGTAATTTTCTTTTGAATGATTCATTTCCCATGTGACTTGTAATTAGCTATTAGGTGGTAAGGATTTTACATTTTAGAAAGTAGATTTAGTAAAGTAGGGAGAATTATGTTTGCATTTGCATGTTTACTGAGATTTCTTCCTTTTACTTAAATTTACAATTAAGTGATTGATATACTTAACTAAGTGATACTCTTCCTACTATATATTGCTTTAAGAGGGATAGTATATCTCGTAAGAAAAAGAGACAGAAAAGAATATAAAAAAGGAGAAAAAAGAAAAAATTAAAATAAGAGTTTTACTCCAATGATTCTTATACCGAGTAATCGAGAGTTTTCATTTAAAAATATCAATTTTCGCATGAAAAGGAACTTCAATTAGGAGTAGTTGAGTGACTTGAATATGGAAGTATTGAGTATCAGGGGTCCTCACATAAAAATATCGATCTTCGCATCAAATGACACTTTCATACTTAAGTATTTGTTGATAGTTTGTGTGAATAATTCCCTATTTAAGCTTATGATTTGAGAAAAAGATTATTATAGGAAAGTGTTAGCTATCTTTTGACTGTATGAGTTGCTTACTTGTGGAGTTACGTAAGGTAAGAGAAATTGAGCATAGTTAAATTTGAGTATGATTGTCTCGCCTTTACTAAATATTACGAGTATTTAGTGTAATTTAAATGATTGCATAATGGTTAATTACTGAGTTATGGGATTTGAATTTGAAAAAGTGTGTTATTTGGCTAAGCACTTGGATCAGTGGTCGTGTAGTTATTGATATTGTTTGAGCACAAGTAATGATTTCAAGTATGGGGAAGTTGACAAGGGCTAATTTTATGATCTTTTGAAGGTGTTTTATATTATTTTTTAGTCAATTTGTAAGGTTAATTGGTATAATTTGTTCACTTTTGTCTTTAATTCGCACCTTAAGTTGATAGATGAATTAGTTGTGATCTTGTCATTTTATTTGTAAAATCTCTTTGTTTTTGTAGGGAAAATGATTCAATTGGAAGTGAAATGGTGAACTGACAAAGTGAGGATTAAAAACTTGAGAAGTCACAACAATGTTTAAAGGCGGTGGTGCAGTTCAAGGATGAAGAATGGAAAGCTTAAAAGAAACAGAGAGAAACCTCAAGGGTTTCTCAGTGGATTTTGCAGGGCATTATGGGCAGAATGTTAATGTCAAAGAGAAAAAACAGAGAATCACATGCAAGGGAATCTTCACAATCCCCCCACAGGTTCTCAACGAACCCTCAAGGGATTGGTGGTAGCCGCAAGTTGCCAACTCGCATGATTTGTGTTTCTTACTCCATCTTTGACAAGACATAAACGGACGACTCATACCAACTTTTAGGGCATCTACGAGCTTCTTTTCTTGACTCTTAGTAAGAAAAAACTCATTATTGGAGAGAGAGAGAGAGATCAGATCTTGGCTAGAAAGAAAACTTTTGCTTTTCTTTCTTCTCTAGCTTAGTTTAGTGTAGTTTTAGATCTAATTTTTATTTTCCCTTGGAGAACTTGAAGAACTCTTGGTGTAACAATGTATTTTTTATGGCAATGAAGATGATGAAGCTTGGAGAACGAGTTTCTTCACTTGAATGAGTATTTCTTCCTCTTCGCTCTCTTTTTTTTTTTTTTGGCTAACCCCGTTCACAAGGAGGGATGCCACCCCCAAATATTATTAAGACCGGAAAAAGTAACAACGGAGAGGGAATTAAACCCAACCTCCAGTGAATACATCAAAGCAATCCTCACGGCTATCGACTAAATTTTCGATGAATAGAGGGAGTTCCTGATCTATCCAACATAACCACACCTTGCACTAACCTTGGTAACTCCGAGCATGAATTATAGATAGCAATCGAGGATAATTGCGCCCCAACTTTCGACTAAACATCCGCAACCTGATTAGCTTCCCTATAGCAATGAGCAACCGTCCCAAAACAACCTCTCTTCTCCTTTAGAGCTTCTATATCCGACCTAACAAACCAAGGACAATCACATCTGCCTTGGACGACATAAACTAGAACAAGCGAATCAACCTCCACCTGAATAGGAGAGTAGCCCCATTGAAGACACTACTCCACCCCAAAAAGAACTTTCACCTCAACTTGAAAACTTGTAAGCAAACCTAATGGAATAGAAAAAGCAAAAAGTAAGCCACCCTACGAATCTCTCAAAACAACCCTACCACCACTTGCACCTGGATTTCCCAAGGAACGACCGTTCGTATTTAACTTATAATGCCCTTGCAAAGGTTTCTCCCAAACCACTAATCTATAGGAACAACAAGCTTTCCAAGAAGCAGCATTAGAGTAAAAAGTCTCCCATGAAACACAATCCACTATCTCCTACCTAAATTTTCCAGACACCATCCCCACCAAATCCAGAAAGATACTATAACAAATGGACTGCACACAGAGGCACCGCCCTTCAAAAACCGCACAATTTCGGGCCTTCCAAATATTCCAGCATATTAGGCTTGGCAAAAGTCCAAAAAGAAGATCCAAACATCCATTGCACCTTGGTTGATACCACCACTCGGACAATCAAGAATGGACACCAGTCCCTCTATAAGATATACCAGCCACATTCCCAAAGATTATCCACATGCGCCTAGCTAACTCTCCCTCAGAGAACACATGATCGACAAACTTTGTTCAGGGCTGCGCACAGTAAAAGCATTTTGTGGGACCATGAATACTAAGCCTACACAATGAATTTGCCAACGGCAGCCAATCCTGCAAAAACCTCACGATAAAAAAGGATATTTTTATAGGGATAACACTATTCCAGACCTCAGAGAACATAAACGAAGAACACTCCTGAGCCCGAATCACCTGGTAAGAAGAAGAAACCGAGAACCTTCCAAACTCAGTTAAACACCAAATAGCATAATCATTTCCCTCTAGAGCAGGTGCTGACTTGCCCAAAATCTCAGAGGCAATAAAATCCGGAACCCACTGGACTATCAATTGTCGATTCCAATGCCCATTCAGAAGAAAATTCTGAGCTAAGTGATCCGAAACACTTTCTAACCATTGACATAAAGGGACAAACCCTAGCCAATTATCGAACCAGAAATTACACTGTCCTAATCGCAACAACCAGCAAATATGATTCTCGACAAGCTCCCTAACCTGAACCATTCATCTCCAGGAATATGAACTGGTTCGAGTTACTCCTACCATACATGGATGATTTGACTGGCAGTATTTGGCCTTCATAAAATCAGACCATAAACAATCACTCATCCGAAATCGCCACCATAACTTCATTGAGAATGCCGTGAAAACCTCCACCATTGAATCGACCCCTATTCCTCCCTGTGTCGTCAAAGAACATAGGTCCTGCCACTTGATCCAGTGATATCTAAGGCCATCTTCCCTTTCCCTCCAAAGGAAATTTGCCATCATCTGCTCAACCATCGATAAAATTCCCTTCGAAGGGCATGATTCGGCTAGCAGATGGATAGGTATAGATGCCAAAATATGTTTGATCAAAGTAATCCTTCCCTTAAAAGATAGGAACCGGTTCCTCCACGACGTCACTTTATTACTCACAGCCTGTATCAACTCCATGAAGTAAACTGTCTTGCACCTCCCACAAAATAGCGGATACCCCAGGTATCGGACAGGAAAAGATCTATGAGTAAAACCAGTAATTCGCTGCACGCTAGCTTTATGACATGACGAAAGCTTCTCATGCACCAAAAAACTGAATTTCTGCACTTTGATCCTTTGGCTAGTTGCCCCCTCATAAGCCCCAAGCGTCTGCATAATCAACTCCAAGGACGAAGGATCCACACTTGAAAATATCACAATATCATCAGCATAACTAAGGTGTGTAATCCTAGGACAACCCCGTGGGAAACAAAGGCTTATCCAACAAGCTATTTAATGAGTGAAACAACACCCCCAGCCCAATTATAAAGAGAGTTGGGGACAGAAGGTCTCCTTGCCGAAGCCCCTAGTAAACTTGAAAAAGCCAATGCCTACCCCATTAACAATCACAGAAAACCACGAACTCGACACCAACCTCCAAACTAGGGGTGGCAATCGGGTCAAGTTCGAGTTGGCGGGTCGGATTGAGGCCCAAGTATAACAAAAAAATCCACTGATCTGAACTTGACCCGTCAACTCAAAACGGGTCAGGATACCTGACACGAATTCGAAAATTTCGGTTGACAGGTCGACCCCGAAATGACCCGAAACTTAATTTTAATTTATTAATTTATCACTTAATTTCTAATAAAATCAATTTCTTACAAAATTAATTACATCATCAAAGTAATAAAAATTTAAATAAATAATTTCAAACCAAATCTAAAATAAATTAAACACCGTAAAAGTGTTTTATCCCAAACCAAATATAAAATAAATTAAAACAGCATAAAAGTCAAAAATAACATAATATATTATTTATCCAAATATAATAATTTCAACTTCACACAAGTTAAATAAATTCATTTAGGATTAAGTAATTAATACCTTTGAAAAAAGAATGATTTAGACTATTTAGTTTAGTTAGATAAAATAATTTTTATGTTTATTAAATTATTTTTAATTCGTAAACGGGTCATATCGGGTCATATCAGGTCACCATGGGTTGACCCGAAATCGACCTATTTTCTTTTCGGATTCATCGGGTTCGATCCGATTCTGACCCGAATCCCCGAAACCTCAATCCAAACCCATTAATTTCGTGTTAGGTTCGTGTCGTATTTTCGAGTCGTATCAGGAATTGCCACTCCTACTCCAAACTAGGGGTGCAGAGAAATCGAGTAGCTTGAATCGAGCTCGCGAGTAGCTTGGTTAGCTACTCGACTCGAGCTCGATCTAATTCGAGTTCGAGTCGATCTCGATCTACTTGCTACAGTATATCGAGTCGATCTCGAGTAGTTAGGAGTAAGAAATTCGAGCTCGTCGAGTAGCTTGAGCTCGATAGCATATATATATTGTATTTTATTTTATATATCAATTTACTCTTTCAGGTTTGTTAGCTAGAATATTTACGGGCTTAACCAGTTATGTTGTAGTAATAATGAAGGGTGAATAAGTAATTTTGGCTTGGAAAATATGATGAAATGATGAAAACTAAAAACGAAAAATGAAAAAGCTTCCGTCGAATCTCGAATCCGTCATTCCATCCTTCATAGTTCATTCTTCTTCTTCGTTCGGTCGTTCCTCTTCAGTCTTCACTCTTCAACCTTGACTCTCAAATTTCAATCTCTTATTCTTTGGCTCATCTTCTCAACTGTCACAAGCCACAACTGACAAGGCAGTCGATCATCTAAAGCTTTAAACACTTCAGCAGTTTAGCTCAAAATGGAGTAGATAGCAGCGTGAGTAGCCGACCTTTGAGTGAGGGTTTGAAATCAAATCAAAACCCACCAATTTCAACAGCTGCATTTGACAAATTAAGGTACTTATTGTGCATTTGTGTAGTAAATATGTGCATTATGAGGTTCAATTTTATAAATGTAATATTAATTTTTAATCTCCAAACCCTAACCAAAAAAATTGGGGGCTGCAGCCTGCGATTCAATATATTCCATTTGCGTATCCCATTCCCTCTCCATTGCTATACTGGAACTTTGAGGAAATGGAGGGCAGCTCGATTCCTTCAACAAGTGATTCGGTGGTTGGCGCGACAGCTTCAAGAATTGGTAAGTTTCAGAAATTTGCTTTACATCTGAGTTGGATTATTAAATGTTAACTAGTTAGTATATTAATGAGATTAATGAGAATATTCAGTTATGTTCTTAAGTAGGTCAGGAATCTGGAGAATAATTTTGATGCTAGCTTATGCAGTTTTATTTAACGCAACAAATTATTCTAGGAATTAGAAAATTTAAAGACAATCTTCAATACTGTTGGTAGTTCCTTATTGTCACCCTTTTTCTTTCTTGTTTGCCACGAAGGTTGTTCCTTTGAAATATGCCTAAAAGTGCTGTACAAGTACTAATAATATAGCCATTCTAACAGAGTGTAATGCATATGGGATTTGTTTTACTGTCGTTCAGTTTTTTTTCCCTGTTTATGTTTTATTGCCATGCTCTTGAGATGAGACTATTTAGGGAAGATTAATTATAAATGTAAATGGTGGAGGCTTGGAGAGAAACTGATTTTAGCTGGAATTAAGACAAAGATGGATTTTGAGGGTTTAGATAATGGAAATTGTCTGTTATATGCATCAAAGTTGGGTATTGTCAATTGATTAGCTTGTGTTATTTTCTTTTTGGGTATTTGTACTCAAAATGGGCAAAAAGTGCGAAAGATGCTTATTTTGCTATAGCTAAATGGCTCAATCGAACTTTCTTATGATAGGACCATTTTCGTAGATAACTTTCTTTCACGGTGAGGACTTCCCATTTTGACATTAATTTCTTTTTAAATGGACAGAAATGCCTCATTTTTCAATTCAGGGTTTGTTCCCCTTTGCTTCATGTAGATGTCATATTTGTATGGCTAGGTGTTGTAGATTGTACACCAAAGTTTGAAGATGCATAAGGAGCAAACAAGCTGTTTCATTTACCAGATTACAAACAAGAGCTTCTAAATGCTCATTAGACTCCAGAAAATTTCCCTAAATTGTTCCTTTCAATTGGTTGCACTCCTTTTTGTATTTTCATGAAATTCTGATGAGGTTGAGAACAGGTTGTTGCTTATGTATATTGCTGAAATGTTAATGTGGATCATGGCCACTTAGTTTCTGCATGCATATGGTGTTTCTTTAATCTGCCGGTCCTTTTGTTTCTCATTGGTTTCTCTTTTGCGGAATTTCTGAATTTTAGAAGCTAGAATTCTTGAATCTTGAATCCTTATTAATCTTATTGATTCCCCTGGGCATGTTGATTTCTCATCTGAGGTGACTGCTGCCCTTCGTATTACTGATGGTGCATTGGTGGTGGTTGATTGTATTGAGGGTGTGTGTGTCCAAACAGAAACTGTCCTTCGACAGGCTCTGGGAGAAAGGATTCGTCCTGTCTTAAGTCTTAAAATCTCAACAACATGGACAGGTGTGGACAGGTGTTTCCTGAGGGACTTCTTATGCTCTATGTATCCAAGATGATTCCAGCATCTGACAAAGGTAGATTCTTTGCTTTTGGCCGTGTGTTTTCTAGAAAAAATTGTCATTGGCATGAAGGTTAGAATCATGGGTCCCAACTATGTTCCGGGAGAGAAAAAGGACTTGTATGTTAAGAATGTCCAAAGAACAGTTATTTGGATGGGTAAGAAGCAGGAAACAGTTGAGGATGTGCCATGTGATGTGGTAACACAGTTGCTATGGTTGGTTTGGATCAATTCATCACCAAGAATGCAACCTTGACCAATGAAAAGGAAGTTGATGCTCATCCAATTAAAGCAATGAAGTTCACTGTCTCCCCTGTCGTGCATATTGCTCTGTCTCCCCTTCTAAGTCTTGTCCGTGTGGCTCCAGGACTTTAATTGGCTTCTAAGTTTTGTTTCTTTGCATTGCAATTAATCTTGTTCAATTGATATTAATGTACTTTAATTCGAATGTTTAGTGCAACTTAGTTTATTGTTTAGTACAAATTAGTAGTATTGCATTTAAGATATAGAGACTAGATTCTTTAGATTATTCGAGCTCATTCGAGCTCGAGTACTCGACTTGATATCGAGCTCGAATGACATGTCGAGCTCGATCGAGTTCGAGTTCGAGTCTGCATATGCTTTTCTCGAGTCGAGCTCGATCTTTATTTCTCGAGCTCGAGTCGAGCTCGAGCTCTGGTGGTCTGAGTCGAGCTCGAGCTCGAGTACGCCACTACTCGAGCTCGACTCGGCTCGATTTCACCCCTACTCCAAACCATGTCAATCCATATCTCCCCAAATCCAAAGGCTCTCAAAACTATCGTAAAAAATAGCCATGACATGCAATTGTAAACTATGGACATGTTAAGCTTTAAAGCTATATTTCCACTATTTGCCCTTTTACCAATTCCAGCCACAAGCTCCTGTACGAGTAAAAAATTATCCAAAATGAGGCGACCATATACAGACCCACTTTGCTGTGGTGAAATGATTTTTGGAAGTACAGCAGCAAGCCTATCGGCCAGTACTCTAGAGAAAATCTTGTTGATAAAATTACACAAGTTGATTGGACGAAATTGCAAAAAGTCGTGAGGCTGGTCCACCTTTGGAATTAGCATAATTGAAGTAGCTGTGATAGCTTTCGGTAGTTCTGCACCACAAAAGAAACTAAGCACCACCTTGAAAACAGCTTCACTAATTATTTGCCGAGCAAATTTAAAAAATCGACTCGTATATCTATCCGGGCCAGGCGTGCTTTCACCATCCATGTCAAACATCACACGACGGACCTCCTCCTTTCTTGGTAGTGCCTCCAACATCTCATTATCCTCCCTTGACACGAGCTTAGGAATAGACTCTAACAAACTCAAAGGAGAAATGGGCTTCAAGTCCGTGAACAGCATTTCAAAGAATTGAGCAGCCGCCTCCCCTATCCTAGCCTCAGAATCCACCCAATGTCTTCCCTCATCCTTTATTTTGTGAATCCCTGACTGTAGTCTCCATTGTTTAATCACCGAATGGAAGAACTTGGTATTCCTATTCCCTTCCTAAATCCATCGTACTTGGCGCTTTTTGCTTCCAAAACTACTCTTCTATACACAATACATTACGTAGCCTCGTTTGTGCTAAATGCAACTCTGCTTGTACCTCGTCCGAATCATCCTCCTCCATTCTAGCTTCAGCAAGTCTCACCTCCTCTTCCTTCTATTTCACAACCTGGAAAATGTCCCCAAAAACCTTCTTATTCATCCATTGAATATCACACCTAAACGGTTTCAATTTAAGACAAAGAACCCGCATTGGTAACCCCACACGGGGTTGCATCCAAGAATCATTAATAACCTGTAAAAAATCTTCCTGCGACATCCACAAGTTTAAAAACCTGAAAGGATGTGGCTTATCATCCAATCTTGTAGTCACAGAAATTAAAAGCGGGGCATGATCAAACGGTTCTCGAGCTAGATGCGAGACCGAGAACAGGAGACCTAAGTCGTAACATGCCTCATTAACCAATACCCTATCTAACCTCTTCCAAATTCTCACAGGACCATGACGGTTGTTCCACCATGTGTAATGTGCTCCAAACAATCCTACGTCAAGAAGATTTGTTTCACCCAAGAATTGCAAGAACTCTACTGCCTCAGAAGGATTGAAAGGCTACCGACCTCTCTTCTCGTGAGCCTTTGTTACTACATTAAAATCCCCTCCAACAAGCCACGCACCCATGCCTGGATTATCATGTAGTAAACCCTCCCATAGTCCCTCTCCTTTAGAAGCAGTACATCTGGCATGCACAAAAGACAAAGTGACAGAGACCAGCAATTGAAAGTGGGAAAACTCGACCGATATATGCTGCGAACACTCTCCAACTACCACTACTGCAAAGCTATCCTGATAAAATAACCAAGTTGATCCAGCAGAATTACACATAAGATTACTGAAATTCAAACGGCGACGATACTGTTCAGCCTTCTCCACCGATAACCGGGGTCACATATTGCTAAAATTTGAACTCAATGCAACTGAATTAACTTTTTAAGTCTTCCAAAATTGGGGGGGTTTGATATTCCATGAATGTTCCAAAATAGCCCATTAATCATTGGACAAAATCTAGAAAGAATTCTGCAAATTAATTGAGGCCAAATGTAATTGTCTATTAGAAAGGAATTTTGCTTGGATACCCTTGGACTTGCCGGCTTTGACATCCCATCAAGAATTCCTACTGCCGAAGAGTTCAGCACCCTGGTTTTGTTTACAGAATGCCGAGGAGAGACATTCCTAACCTAGTCACCCTCCTTCTCAACACTAGACTCCGATTCATCATCACTACACCGTCGCATTACAGGCTCCATCGACGGCACTGCTGGATTTGTAGAAGCCGAATTAACATTGTTTATGGGAGCAAAACCAGATGTAACAGCCCCCTAATGATCTGCAACAACTACATGTGCAGTACCTGTAGCACTCGTAAAGAAACCTCCTTCAACTTTTCCGTGACCTGACCATCCAAACCCAAATGATTTTCATGACTAAGACTATCTTGAGGAGTTGGGTTCACATTCTGCAACCCATTATCTGGTACCTCCAGATTCCCATTATCCATGGTTCTAGAAGTGGGGACAACAACCCCACATTCCTTGTTCTCCTGCTTGTCTCCCCTTTCCACACGCGCACTACATGTAATGCTGATGTCTCCACCATCCTTAGTCACGATATTGACCTGACCTATAGGATCCTCCTCCACCCCCAAACCTGATGCATTAGTAGCTTTGCCACCTACTATCAATCCCTCTTGTGCTTGGTCAGTCATAGCCATTGGTAATTCCTGAACAGAGTCAATCGCTTGCCCAATAGCTTGATTGGTCGGGCTATACACAGTCCGTACCGCCTCCGAAGCTCCCTTTCCATGATCCACCTTCTCTCCTTTAGGCTCAATCGAACCCACTTGCTTTCCCATTCGATGTTCGCTTTTCATCAAATTACTCCTCATTAGCGTGGCCCAGACGCCAGCAATGAGAACAATACTTTGGTAAATTTTCAATCACAAACTGCTGCCAAAAACCAGTAGCTTCACCTGCCAAGCCCACCCAAACCCGTTAGGGCATAGTACGTAAGACGTCAATTTCCACACACACACGAGCAACACTTAGTCTAGTTAACGAAGTGGTAGCTCCATCAAAATATAACGGCCGTCCAATCACACTAACAATTGACAACAGACTATGTTTATCAAAAATGCGAATGGGTAAAGAAGGCAGCGAAACCCAAATGGGAGCAAGGGATGATTCGCACTGCACATGAAATTCTGGTGTCCAACAAAAGACCCTCATAGGATACCACCCAATCTGCCATAGCCCCCTTGTCCAAATCCGAAGAAAATCTACTTCATTGACAAACCTCATGAGCACATGGCATGCATCCAAGTGCCCAACTGTGACAAAATTTTTCAAGTCTAGCGTTGCAAAGAACTTGTGGATCTCCTCCACTTTTGGCCTACCATGAGAGAATTTACCCACAACCGAGAACTTATATGGAATTGATAGCTTTGCAATATCAACCCTTGTAAAGAAAATTGCAGGTTCACCCTTATGAGTTGTTGGAGTCTTGATCTCAATCGAAGAAGGGACAGAATTCGAAAACAGCAACGAGAACGACTTCTTTGCTGGTGAAGGAGGCTAGGGCTGAGGGGCCTCCATGCACGAAAGCCTAAAGAGCAAGAGGTAACCCTAGAGCGTGAGAGAAAATATTGTTGAATATTTTATTGTAATATTTACTCTTTAAAGGCACAAGTCTTGGTACCTCTTTACTTTCTTTATTGTTTCATTAATACTTAGTTACATTGAAGATTTGAGATTTATTCTTAATTCTTCTATATCTACCTAAATCTTCTTGTTTTAGGGATAGATGCAACTATTTATACATTGATTATGGTTGAATAAAATTGATTATTGCTATATCTTGTACTTGCTAGTTCATCTATTTTTGTTTCAACACTTGTGAATGCTTGATCACCATTTGCAAGCCATGATAGTTATTAATTTATGAAAATAGTTGACAATGACGAAAATGGAATAGGTGGAACTTAAGGAGTAGGCATATAAAAGTAGTAGTACACTTAAATGGATGTTTTTGGCATTTCTTGATTTAGATTAAATCTTTACTTGTGATATCACCATGAAAGGAAGGAAACTATAGTAGTGGTTAGATTCTGTTCATTGGCGAGAGTGAGTTCCGATGGTTCAAGTAAAATGCATCATTAGCAAGACAAGTGCATTAGTGATAATTGATATTTCATCCATAGTTAGGTACATTTAATGGATTCTATACCCTAAGACATTTGTTTTTAGTTTAATTTCTTCAAGTTGTTAATTTTTTTTTTTTTGCATTGTTTTAGCATTGTGGTTATTTTATTTTGTTAAAATTCTTGATTAGTTTAGATAATACAATGAGCTAAAAGCCTTTGTAGTTGGAAGTGATGCTCTTGACATTGATCATAAGTCCCTAATACAACAAGGCACGAATTGTATACTTGTAGTAAATGAGTGAATTTGGTTAAAATCTAGGATATAGGTTAGAAACTCGTCAATATAATTTCCTTGGAGACAAGATAGGAGATGTAGACCCCACAATAAATTGTTAGTAAAGAAAGCTTTGACTAGAAGGAACATTTTTATCTTGGTGGGCAAAGTTGCTCTGGCACCCATATAATGTGCTCTCACAACAATACTACCCATAATATAAGCATTGGCTCAATAAATATATACGCTAGTATAACAACAATACACTTGAATACCAATTCCAAGACAACAATAATTATCTGTTATGTTTGGGAATTGTATTTCATAGTTAACAATAATCATTAAAGTTGAGAAAAACTCAATCCTTCCCTTAATTTCATGCCACAATAAAACCCACTGTTATTGGGTTGGTTCCTCTTTATCACCCCATAAGTAAGGATATGAATTTTACAAAATCTAGGTCACAAAAGAAGCATCCAACTTGGATCATTCGGAAACACATAAAACAAATTGACAAAAACAAAAAGAAGAAACACATAAAGCAAAGGGTCTAGTACCATGTCACAAGTTACGCCAAAATAATTTAAGGGGAAACCAATTTGGACACAAATTCGTCAATGTTTTTGTCAGAGGTCCCACCCTCATCAACTGCATCCCTTGTCAATTCCACCCATTTCTTGGCATTTCTAGTAATCTCCTCTCCTCTCTCTCCCTCCATGACTTGTCTAATGCAGTTCTCTATCTCTTCTTTTGTCACTATCCCCTTCTCATCTGGTTCAGCTTTGACTCCCATTTTCCAAACATCCGTCGCATACTTAGCATTGGTGGGTTGGTCTGTCCATTGTGGCATTCCAACCATTGGAACACCCAAACTTAGTGCCTCCAAAGTTGAGTTCCATCCACAGTGCGTGACAAAACAACCAATAGATTTGTCTGCTAAAACTTCCAGCTGCGGGCACCTTGAAACTATCAATCCTTTCTCTGATGTTTCGTTAATGAAATCTTTTGGCAGTTTTGATTCCTATGAAGCTCTTACTACCCACAAGAAATATTTCCCTGTCATTTTTAATCCCCATGCCAACTCTGCCATTCCCTCGGCATCAAGTGAGGCTAGACTTCCAAACGAGACATAAACTACAGATTTGCTTGCTTTTCCCTCCAACCATTTTGTGCAAGCTTCAGCCATTGGCTTGAAGACGTTGAGACCATAATCCTTGTCGTCTTGGACCCTCTTGTCTAAGTACATGGAAGGTACTGTTGGTCCAATTGGCCTCACCGGCCACAGTCCCTTCATCCAGTCAATGACCTATATAGAACATGAATCAGTGAAGTTAATTAGTTAACAGACTACATTATCCTTCTGCATAAGCTGCATAAATCTTGATTTTCTTGCGTACCTAAAGTATAAGATGGTCAGGAACACTCAGGATATAGAAAATAGTGAAACAGTTAAAGAAATGGGCTAGGAAATATTTTTGCAAACCTCTTCTTCCAACTTGTAAAACGTGTTGAAAAGTACCCAGTCTGCTGTATCAATATCGATGAACTGATTTCTAATCATTTCAACAATTGCTGGGTAAGTTTCAGGCTTGGTAACAAAGGAGGGCAAATCAGCAGGCTCGAGATCAGGTAATCCAGGAATTGCGATTCTAGTCTCTTCAACAGGAACCTTTACAATCCCTTTATAAACATGGTAGTAAATGTTGTCTACAGCGCACGATTGGGTGAAGAAAGCAGCTCCAAAGACTCCATTCTTCTTGGCAACATCAAGAGCCCACGGAAGAACTGCATCATAGACAACGCAATCAACTGGAGAACCTGAATCCCGAAGCTTTTCAAGCAGCTCTCCTAAAGTTTCTGAACCAACCTGTTGGAACTTTTTTAAGTAGGCTTCAATACTCTCAGCCTGATTCGCTCCTCCTTCATCAAATCCATCCGAGATCATTCCTAACGGAAATAAACTCGTAGCATCTTTTATGCGATTGAAGAAGGAAATTGTAGCTGCAATTGTGATTCTAACTCCCTTAAACTGTAAACGCTTAGAGAATTGTAGGAGAGGGTTTACATGGCCTTGAAGTGGGTATGGTAATATCAAGCAGTGGCCTCTGTGAGCTTTTTGAGCTCCCATTCCATTTTCCATGTTATATGACCCTCGGCCTCTTGAGTTTTGCCATCTGAGCTTGGAGGTTCATTTATACATGAATTTGGTGTGCATGTTACAATTGAATTTGTCTTTTTGAACTATTGTTTAATACCTTTGTATTTTGAATAAGTGCTGAAAAATCCAACTTCTTGGACTTTTAATACTTGTACAAATATGCAAACGATGCCGGTCTAGGCGAGCAGCCAAATTCAATTTGTGTTTTTGAACTTATTATTTAATCCTTAGGCTTGTAGAAATTTGGGAAGGGTTGAAATAGTCATATCATATTAGGTACAGAGTCCTTTCGGGTGTACAGATAAGTGTGTCTCGAGTTTAAGGGGTAATTTTAGAAACCTTCTCTAAGGTTTCTGACAATATCACTAGCCTCCCCTGAACTTGAAAAAAAATTCATTTGCCACCCTTAATTCTAGCTTCTGTGTAACATTTCAACCCATGTCATAAAATATAAGATTAAAAAACTAGTTTCAAGAGAGAAAAAGGTTTTCATGCCACAAGTGCCCCTCTATAGTCATACTTGTCAAATTATAACAATTTTGTATAGAAATAAAAAGTTGGGAAATAGAGACAAGATGCAAATAACATTCTCTCAAAAATATTAGTGCCAAATATTAGCATATTCAATAAGAATCTGTGTGTTGCTTTATCAAGATGCAAAAGTATTTATTTCAAGGTTTCTAAGTGCATATTTACTGACAAAAGAAAAGAAAAAACAAAACTTTCAATTTTTACCTCTAATATTATGCACAAAATTACCTATTTAGAGAGGAAAAACAGTCTTAAAACTTTTCCACCTTTGTAGTAGCACTAGATTTATTTTTTGCGCATAAAAAAAATAAAACTTTCAAAAGCTCTAAATGAAAGCTCATAAAAACATTAGGCTATGTGTGTGTGTATATAAAGTTCATATTTGTTTTAAATAAATCACAATTAGAAAATATGCCTTTAAATGCCTAAAGTTGGTGCCAAATTTTATGATGACAATTTTACTTTCTTTTTGTTTTTAGACTTTAAATAAGGATCAAATTTATGTTTTGTCGAAGCATACAGCTAATAATCAACATTTAAATTGGCACTAAATGTTGATGACCTTTGTTTGTTAATAAGGACATCTATTTTCTTTTTATTTTTCCAATTGTAAAAGTAGGGGAAAGGCCAATACTTTTTTGCCAAAGTCTGTTTACAATAGTCCCCTAATAAAATTGGAATGATATAGAAAAGATTAGTATGGCTCCTGTTGAAGGATGGTTAACCACAAAGAATAAGGATTGAACAGTCAATTAGCCACTAATATATCAATCATTGGGTCCCATCTAACTACTAGGGGAGGCAAGTGATATTTTTAATAGTTCAAGGAAAGCAGTAATATTGTTAGAAACCTCAAAAAAGGTTTCTGGAAATATCCCCAAAGTTTGATTACTCAAAAATGCTCTTAGAAAGCATAGAGAGATGATCTTTAACACTTGAAACCATATAAATATGCCTGCTAAAACAAAAGTTAATTTCTTTTTGACACAAAAGCCTGGAGTTTTATTAAAATGAAAGAAGATTCGCCTGAACTATGGACAATATAAAAGATCGAGGTGAATGTTTCCACAAATAGTCATCCATAACAGTACAAGCATTTCTAACAAAGTTATGAGTTGCACCATTCAAAGATCGTGGTATCCATATAGCTTCCCACTTGGTGAAATTTTGCATAAGTTGCAAGACATCATCAATCAATACTCCATATGCTGAACCAGTAGAATCACATTGCTAAATCATTTTAATAATCTTTTGAGTGTCACCTTTGAGAACAACGTAACGCAAGCCTAACTTAATCAGTTAGCTGCAAAATTTGCTTCATAATTTTCGATCACGTCTGGAGCTAAAAATACCAGGGAACTTCTTAGACAATCCAACTATGAAATAGCCTGCATCATCACGCACCACTACCCCAATACTAGAGAAACCTTCTGTAGGAAAAATGGCCCCATCAAAATTTGCTTTGACAAAGTCCATTTGAGGTTTGTCCCAATGAGTTTGTGCGGCTTGTTGTTGAAAAGAAGTAATTGAGCCATTTGTTGGACTTGAAATAGCTTCACAATATTGGTGCAAATAGTTTATAGAAAAAGAAACCAAACTAAGAGGTCTCTATACAAACCTTCAAAGGTAGCTCCATCGCGATTGTTCCAAAGATTCCACCATATTACAGCTACCAATTACATGATTTTTCTTGATGAATACTGTCTATTAGGTAATCCACAGTAGAATCATTAGGCAATGATTAAGAGTGAGCTATCACTTTAAAAGTTAAAGGGTGAGGTAGCCACCTATCCTGCCAAATTTTGAGACTGATTCCATTCTTGGCTCGCCATTTGCTACCTGCTACTATATATTTGTGAACTTCATAGATCCCACTCCAAGTCCAAGAGGGGTGAGAACTTTCTGTTGCTTGGAAAAAATCAGAGTTAGAGAAGTATTTAGCTTTATAAATTTGGTGTAAAAGTGTGGAGGATTGTGTTCCAATGCACCAAGCCTGCTTTGCTAGCAACGCAAGATTAAATGACTTCAGCTGCCTGAAACCCATTCCTCCATCTTTCTTATTTGTGCAGAGCTTATCCCAACTAACCCAATGAATAGGTTTCCCTTTTATTCCATCACCTCACCAAAAATTACTTATCGTTGACTGAATGTCATTGAGCAATGAATCAGGGTATTTGAAACAAGACATACAATAGACATAGAAAATGTAGGGATAGCCTAGACCACAGCATAGATCATTTCTTCGTTCCCTACCTTTGATAATCACTGCTCATTCCAACCATGTATTTTTTCCGTATTCTATCTTTTATTGATGAGAACACCCAATAACTATTGGAATGCTAAGATATTTGTCATATGCTGCAACCTCTTTAATACCAAGATAACTGATTATTCTATGCCGCACCTCTGGACTAGTATTGCTGCTAAAAGCTATAGTAGATTTGTCGAAATTTATTTTCTGTCCCGAAGCAGATTTGTAGAGTTGCAAAATAGACTCAATATGCTAAGCCTCTCAAAGTGTTGCTTTGCCAAACAACAAGGTGTCATCTGCAAATAGCAAGTGAGAAATCTTTGGTCCATCAACTCCTACTTGAACACTAGAGATGTTACCACAATGAACACCAGGAGAGATAGGATCCCTTGTCAAATGCCACATTAAGGCTTTGGATGACCAAACTGATGACCGTTAAGTAGAAAAGAGTATGAAACTGTGGAAATACAACACAAAATAAGATTAACAACATCTGAATGAAAACCTAGAGCTAGCGTCATTTTCTTAAGAAAACACCACTCAACCCTATCAAAAGCTTTGATCGTGTCTAGTTTGATAGACATGGATCCTTTCTTGCCTGCAACTTTTAACTTTAAGGAATGACTAATTTCACAGGCAGTGAGAATATTGTCAGTAATAAGACGTCTTGATAAGAAAGTTAATTGACAAGAACTCGACTAAACCTATTAGCAATGACCTTAGAAGCTAATCTACAGATGACATTGCAAAGACTAATTGGACAATTGAGTGATATTGGATGGGTCATGGCATTTGGGAATGAGAACTATATATGTCAAATTAATGCGATCATAAAAAAATCCATTATTAAGAAAAGAAAGAGCCCAATGAATTATATCTTGTCCTATAATATGCCAAATTTTCTAATAAAAAATTGGGGACATACCATCAGGACTTGGAGACCTGAGTGGGTGCATCTGTGCTAGGGCCTTTGTCACCTCAATAGGATAGTACGTTCACAGTAGACAATCATTTGCTTAGTCACCTTCCTCCCACCCTTTTAAGAACAACATCAATTACCTTAGTAGAAGGCTAAGAAGTAGAAAAAATTGCGCCAAAATGATCAAGAATAATAGCCTCAAGATATTCATGTGATTGGCACCAATGATGTGATACACCAAATGTTTGGAGGTTGTTTGTAAAGAAGATACTGGAGTTTTTTTTTTTTTTTTTGGGTTTGATTTAAAACCTTATTTTGTTTTAAAACCTTGTTTTGTTTTAAAGGTTAGAAACCATAAATTCTAATCAAAAGAAAAAAAATCCTAGTTTACTTGTGACTAACCGGTTTTCTTAAATCTCTTATATTTTAATCGAAACCCTTACAACCAATGGAATTGTAAAATTCCTCACATTTTTCTTAAAATTCCTTTTATTTGGCATTTATTCCTTTCTAATAGCTTTACTACTCATTCACACCCTCAATAATTGCAATCAACCATAGAATCAAGGGTTTTCCTTGTAGGTTCTTGGTTCGGGTAAATCAAGGCTTTTTGCATATTTTGACCGTGTGATCACTTGATGAGATGTGTGCACTAAATTCGGTGATTAAGGGTGAGTTTCGATGATATTAAGTGTGTGACTAGAGGTGATAATAATAAGTTAGTGAATTATAAGTTAAAACCCTAGTATACGCGATTTAAGAAAAAAAGGTTGAACCGACGGGTACCGTTTGTTACCGAGTGAGTGCACCACTTGAACACTACTTTATTACCTTAATCTCCTTGCTATTAATTGATTAATATCAGCCCAAAAATATCTTCAAGGCAGCTGAAATATTAGACCAAAAATAAGAGAGAAAAGAAGGGAATTTCGCCAATTTGGTCCCTAAACATTTTCACTTAAATCAATTTCGTCCTTCATTAAATATTTTAACCAATTTAGTCCCTGAACTAGTTTTTTACTTTCAATGTAGGACTTTTTACTACATTTTACTCAATTCGCGTGGACCAAAGGGGTATAATTGTCACACTGGCATAATCTCCTGCAATTATCCACTGAAACAGATTAGATATCATTATCCCGCCCATGCGATTATCCTTGGAAATAGAACTCAAATGGGGAAAATTGGGAGAACAGCTAGGGTGAGCGGTGAACAGACGGTGGAGGCTAGAATCAAAATGTCTACGCCACGAGCTTAGGCAATGGACGATAAGATTCTGTAAAGGATGGCAACGATCAAGTGGAGTCATCGGGCTTGGGTGAACAGACGATGGAGGCCAAATCGAAATGTCTACGCCACGAGCTCAGGCAATGGACGATGGCGATTCTGTCAAGGATTACAACGATCAAGTGGAGTCATCAACAAGATCAGGTAACTCGGCTTACTTCAAACCTAACCTTCATCAACCGTATGCATAAGGTGCTTGAGTTGAGTGCCATTACACACTAGTATGTTGGAATTGTGATATAATGTATAATGGAAGGACTTGAGGGAGGGGGGTTTAATTTTGCAGTATTGTACTTCAGTGGCGAGGCATGAACAGGTTAGGGGATGTTAAAATTTTTTGTTAAAGTGCTTATAGATTCCACATGGGTAAGATAAAGCATTTAGTTTGGGTATGGTACTTTCAAAATTTTACTTTGTTTTCCTGAGATTTGTGATGTTGAAATGTTGGTAATTTTGAATTGAATATGTATGCTTTTGATTTAGGTGGTGAAATTTGGTCTCGATTAAAGTAAATTTGTTTGTTTGTGAACTGTGATGTGGTCCCTGTGCCTTTAAAGTATACTATGCATTGCTTTCATGTTGATGAAAAGTCAAACATAACTGGGGCCAAGGTTCTGCATCTGAGAAATAATAAAAGATTTCTGTTTTTTTAAATAAAAAAGCAGGTCAAGATGTGGACTATTTTACTTTCAAAGTACATTATGGTGGTGTCTATGTTAAAGAGCCAAAACAAGCATACATAGGGGGTAACGTGGAAACATTTGGAGTTATTCTAGAAAGAGTTAGTAAGTCAATTCTGAGTCACTTTTGCACTTCTGTGGGCTGTCGGGAGGATTCAAAGATGATGTATGGAATTTCCTGTGAAAAAAATGTCCTGAAGTTTCGGCAAATAGATAGTGAGGATGATGCAATAGACGTGGCTTGCATTGTTAAAAAATATGGAGAAGTTGATGTGTATGGTATCTATGAATTCCATATACGAGATGTTAATAGCAACACTGATTTAGGTGCAGCAACTGTTGAGGAGATTCAACTAAAAGATGATAATTTATATGTGGGGCTCACCTTTGACGATATTGATCTAGCTGATTTCGAAAAAATACCAGTCAAAGTTGAGCAAATGATGGAGCATGTGAAGTCAAAAAATGAAAAAACAAAGCCTGCTGAACATGGAGGAAATGATGGTGATGATGATGCTGTCCATTCGGATTCATCTAAAGCTGAAAGCTTCCATGATAGCGATTATGATTTCAGCCATGATGAAGAAGATGTTATATTTCAGAGTTGCATTGTTACACCTAAGCAAGAGTTAGGTTGTCGAATTGGAAAGATACAACCTGATGGTGGAGCAAAAAGTAGGGGCAATGAGTGTAAGAAACAGAAAATGTCTACGCCTGCAGCTGAGAAGAAAAAAGATAGAGCCAAAGATCATTCTTTGAAGGACTTGCACTTAGATGAAGGAGATCAGATTCCAGTCCACGAGGAATCTGATTCGCTTGCCTCAGATGAGTTGAAAAGTTGTCAGTCCTCCTCGGATGAAGACAGCAAAAAGAAGAAAAAGGCTAAGAACCCGAGTCTTGTGAGTTTTAAGCCTGATGTGGATATGGAAGATCCTAAATTTCATGTTGGACAAGTTTTTGATAATAAACAATTGTTGAAGTTAGCTGTGGATAACTACACAGTCAAGTGGGGCAAGGATATCCAATCGGTAAAACAAGATGCTACACGGATGAGAGTTAAATGTAAGGCAGAAAATTGTCAATGAATGTTGTTTGCCTCTAAGGTTGAGGCCGGTGATGACTCTCTTGTGATAAAGACTATGGGACTTGAGCACACTTGTGGCCGGACATCTACCACAAGAGAGTTACCTCAGGTTTTCTGGCTAAAAAATATGCAGAATTTTTAAGGTTGAATAAGAGAATCACTGTTGAGGAATTTAGGGAGAAGGTGCATTCGGAACTTAATGTTCACATCACTATAGCACAAGTATACAAGACATTCATGAAAGCAAAGATCATAATCCATGGGAGCTATAAAGAACAATATCAAAGGCTTTGGGATTATTGTGACGAGCTGCTAAAATGTAATCCGGGTTCCACTGTGTACATGGAGACAGAGTTAGATGAAGACATTGGGAGAGAGAGATTCCAAAGGTTGTATGTCTGCTTTGGGGCACTAAAAAGAGGATATAAGTCTGCATGTAGGCCCGTCATTAGAGTGGATGGCTGCCATTTACGAGGTCCACACCCCGGAGTGCTACTGACAACTGTTGGAATTGATCCAAATGATTGCCTGTATCCCATTGCTTATGCAGTAGTAGAGGCTGAAAACAAAATGTCTTGGAAGTGGTTCGTCGAATTTTTGAAGTACGACTTGGAAATTTATGACCAAAGAAAGTGGACACTTATTAGTGATAGACAAAAGGTACTCTCTTGCTGAATTAATTAATTTTCATTCTTACGATAAATTTAATACTTAATTCTTACTGAAATTTAATACTTAATTTTATATGTAATCTTATAACAGGGTTTAGGGACTGCAATTCATGAAGTGCTTCCAGAAATTGAGCATAGACACTGTGTTAGGCACCTCCACAACAACTTCAAAAAGTTGCACCCGGGCTTGGCATTGAAGGAGAGATTTTGGACTTGTGCTCGGTCGTCCTACATGACATGGTTTGAAAATCAGATGGAGAGTTTGAAGGAATATGATGGAAAAGCATGGAAATGGCTAATTGAAAACACATCACCTTGTCATTGGTCAAGATCGCACTTTCGGACCACACCAAAGTGCGATATTCTGCTCAACAATTTGTGCGAGAGTTTTAATTCAGTCATTATGGCAGCTAGGGAAAAACCAATTTTGGGAATGCTTGAGACACTCAGAATTTATCTAATGGAAAGGCTAAGAACCAAGAGAGAATGGATGAAGAAGAGAAATGACAAGATATGTCCCAAAATTCAGAAAAAACTTGAGAAGGCAAAAACAGAAGCTGCTTCAAACATTACAAGATGGTCCAAGGAGGACCAGTTTGAAGTGACACATGCGTATGGTGGAAAGTATGTGGTTGATCTCAAAAAACAAACATGCACGTGCCGAAGATGGGACCTGACTGGCTGGCCTTGTTGTCATGCCATATGTTGTATTTCCTTGACTGGTGTAACTCCCGAATCGATGGTTCATCAGTATTACTCAAGAGAGAATTACTTGAAAGCCTATGAACCAGCCATAGCTCCAATGAGTGGCCCGAATGCTTGGGTCCAGTCCAAAAAAGAGCCGGTGCTACCTCCAACGAAGTTAAAGCTCCCTGGTAGGCCCAGAAAAGCACGGAGAAGAGAGTCTGATGAGCCAAGGGCCAATTCCGTAGGTGTAACAAAGCTGCCTAGAAGAGGACTTGTGAAAATAAAGTGTTCAAATTGCCATTTAGAAGGTCATACTGTTAGAAAATGCCCATTGATCATTCCAGTGAATGAGCTGCCCGGTTCATGCTGTGGTAGGCCACCATCGTCTAACTCCAATAAATGCAGCTTCTGCAAGGAGAAAGGCCATAACAAGAGGACTTGTCCACAACTAAGTAAGACAACTAAGAGGCCTGAAGTGAATGAAGACCACGGATCAACTACTACAGTTGGTACTGAAGATTACTTGTTGAATTAATTTTTTTTATGATTAATTCAAAACTAACATAAATTGATACTCTTTTGTTTAACAGATGTAAATCAGGCCTTCAATGATGGGGAAAGTGGAAGAGACCAACAAAAAGCTGCTACCGTATCTTCATCAAATAATGGTTTGCTGTGTTTCTATGTTTTTCTAAATTTTTTCGACTAGAGTTCTTTTAATGGTTGTATGTTCTTTTGCTGAATTAATTGTAAGCTTTTCTAGTCCCAGGTGGAATTGCAGAAGCTGGTACCGAAGATGCTGAAGTGATAGAGTTCCAGCTTTCGGCTCCCCAAGCTATTTCTACTGATTTGCCGGAAAAGGTGATGAAGTGTTCAGTTTGCAAGAAAACTGGACATAATAGGCAAACTTGTGATTCCTTTCAAGCTCGATCTTGGAGAAAAAGACGGGCTGCTATGTCAGTTTATGGTCCATTTCCTCCTTCAAAAGGGAAAGGGACCAGGAGAAAACAAACGGTCTGTTTGCGAGTATAATTGTTAATCAAAATTGGAAATTCGTTGTATACTTTATTCCTTAACGCATGTATGTGATTTATGCAGGCACATAGGCTGTTAGATGAAGATGATGATGAAGCTGACATAGCAATACTGGAGGGATGATTAATAGATGTGAACCCCCCTGACTGCTTAATTTTTTGTTGCACATGTTTAGGGCATGAAGTCTCCCTAATATAGATCTTACAATTGTAATTATAGCGTACTGATCATGTGGGGGAAAGAGAACAGAAAATATCATTGTGATTGTTTTGTTTTGTAAAAGTCTGCCAATGTTACCTTGCCATGTATCTCATTGCCTAGACATGAGCTTGGCATTGATCTCTTTTGGACAATTGGAATTCACTGGTTATATGAAATTCCTAATATCTTTTGTTGGTTGCATATTCATCAGGTGTTACATGGGTTGGTTGTGTTTAGAGATTGTCAAATTTTAAGGCGAAATCTTGCCAAAATTTTTAAGACACCATTAGCTACCTGAATGGCTATCCTTACCATCTAGAATGAGATTAAAATTGCAGAATTAGCATGTCTATCCTTACCTAACTCTAGATGGTATAGACATTTCAAAGTTTAGTAGCACAGGTACGGGAGATGGAGTCATGACTTTCTCGTGCTTATGTAGCTTTCCTTTTGTCTGCCTTCTTGTTTGGTATAACTAACTCTATCTAGCAAAATAGTAGTTTTTATTAATTTTGCAAGTTTTATTAATCAAGTTGTATAGCTTATACATGGAGCAGTCAACTGAGTTACATCAATAGCTCCCTAAACATATCTATATGTTCCTTACTATGAACAATGAAAACATAATCAGCAACATGATACACCTATCAAAACAATTATGAGTGAAATGTTTGTGGCAAAGCAACCAAAGAATGAAGGAGAACCGAGGAATGCTATCTTTATCCCACACAAATTTGCATAATTCAACCTTAGCTCCAGCAGGTCTCAAAGCCGATGTGAAATGTTCTGCACGAACCAGCTAGCCATTTATTTTGATCAGCCTTATCTAGAGTGGAAACAAACAGATTTGGAGTGACGTTCTGCAATTCCCTCACTAGCCTACATCAGATAAGGACACTTGAGAAAACGAATAAAACTACGGATCAACTACAGGTTCCAACAAAATTTGCTAATTCTGCATTTCATCAACAGAAGACAGCTTCCAACAAAATAGATTACGATAGGCTAAATCTAATTTTTAATCTCGTTCAGGAAGGCCTATCAACATGTCCATATACAAAATTTGCCCAAAATTCGATATATATATTAGACAAATGCTTCATCAAATGCTTACACAGCCTTACAACCAAATCATAGTCAGACAAAATTAAGGCCAACCATAGCCACCTTACAACTTCATGAACAAAAGGCTAACAGCAACTACATACGTTTCTCTAATTCATCTAAACTAACATTTGGAGCCCCAAATCTTTTTTAGCATGTCCTCTTTTCTCGTTGCCAACAAGCACAGCAATTAACAAGCA
Organism: Coffea eugenioides; assembly: GCF_003713205.1. Taxonomy (NCBI): domain Eukaryota; kingdom Viridiplantae; phylum Streptophyta; class Magnoliopsida; order Gentianales; family Rubiaceae; genus Coffea; species Coffea eugenioides. The sequence goes on along the minus strand of NC_040042.1, from coordinate 23,249,739 downwards.
ACCACAACAAACAGCAACAAAAACTAGCAACTTGCTCTTATCTCTTAACTTTCGAATTTCAGCCTTCATCATCTTCTTCTCTTCTTTCAACCTTGCAAGTTCAATCTTCATGAACTGGTTCTCTTGTTCAGCTTTCCTTAGTTCCTTCAAAAGTTTTGCCATTGTATTTTTTGTCATCTCTGGCATTGGTGGATCATACCACAAAAAGTACTTGCAAGCCTTCGGTGACTATAATCAATATCAATACCCCAATTAGATTACCTATTATTGCAAGTTAATCTAAAGCACAAATTACTACTAAATACCCATATCCGATTATACTGCCAAAATTAAAAAATTAATTCCCCTGAAATATATTAACAAAATAGAAAAAAATACCCCATAATTCTTGCAGCCGTGGAATCTTCTTCCTGGATTTGACAATGTCCACGAAGTAGCTATTCGACATGGTTCATTACAATCACAAAACACGCTCTCAGATCCATTGTACTCACCTACCTTCTCTCTCTTCACCCCTGATAAATTTTCACTTTCCTGATCCTTATGATTTGAGTGTTGGAAGCTGCACGAACTTGATGCTCCATTGAAATACTTTTTCCCTTGCTGCATCTTAGATGTGCTCCTTTGCAGAAACAATTGGGCAACTAAAAATGAGCCCTAATGTCTTCAAACCAGATGCTCGCCCCTTTTTGTAATGATATCTAATCCGTTTCAGTGGATAATTGCAGGAGATTAAGCCAGTGTGACAATTATACCCCTTTGGTCCACGCGAATTGAGTAAAATGTAGTAAAAAGTCCTACATTGAAAGTAAAAAACTAGTTCAGGGACTAAATTGGTTAAAATATTTAATGAAGGACGAAATTGATTTAAGTGAAAATGTTTAGGGACCAATTTGGCGAAATTCCCAGAAAAGAACAAAATTTGACTACCAATCAAAGTGTGTCACTTGTCACCTTTGACCCAAATTCATTTCTATCATTTTAACCTTTTTGAAGCTTCATTTGAGCTTTCATTTACAGCCTTCCAGCCGTGAGAGTGAGAGGAAAAAGAAGAGAGGAAACCATTTCAATCCATCTTGGGTTTTGCTTGATTTAGTGAGAAAACAAGAAAACTAAACCGATTAACTTGCAAATTGAGAGCTTGGGAAGCTTAGGAAGCTAAATTTCACAAGGAGAGGTGGTGGATAACTCTTCCAAGCATCTTTGAGAGGTATATTGGCTGTCCATCACATTTATTTCCCTTAATCTTGTTAAAGTTTAGTTAGAAGCTCTTAATCTTGCCTTATGACGGTTAACCGGTTAGTTTTGATGGATTTGTTGGATATGGAGCTAAGGTTTACATTTTCAGCTTTGATTATAGTTATCTACCTCTTAATTGATGTTATTGAGTTAGTAATTGGTGGGTTTGATGATAGAGCACTTGTTAGATATGGATTTTCTAGAGTAAAGGTGCAAAACCCTGAAATTGGAAACCACTCTGCCCTGCTCTGTCCGGTTCTGGTTGACCATGAGGGAGGCCAAATTAGGTTTAGCACAAAACATGAAAGTTGTAGGGAATGATGTTTTATAGCTGCCTGTAGAATTTCAGCTCATTCTGAGCACTATATCATATGAAAAGACAAAAATACCCCTAACTGCCATAAGTAGAGCTCTGTGTCCCGTTTTGACATTTCACCAATTTGACCGCATCTGTTCACCCAGATCCGTACTGAATTTGTGACAGCACCACCTCCCCCTAAGGCGAACCAAAGGGCTCGGCGGACCGCCCGCCCAACTCTTACCGGGACTCACTACAGTCCTCAAATAACATACATCACTCACATCCAATAAAATAGGGTACAACCTCAAGACTAAATGAAATAACATTTTTCAAACTTAGAACCAGATAAGATACATTACAAATCTCAAGTAAGGGTATCATTCCCCGAATAAGACAAAAGTTCTCAGTTCTCAAATAATTACATCAAATACTTATCAAGTGAATCGAATTCAAATTATATATGAGATATCCCTTCAGGCACTAGTAACTCAATACAAGTGCTTTCTTTGGCCTCGAGCCCTGTGGGGAAAAATTATTTTTGGGGGTCACTAATTAAGCCTCAGAACCTCCACTTCCAAACCTGTTAAGGAAAATAAATTGGGGTGAACTAACGCTCAGTGAGGCCAAGGGAAAAACATGCAAGCATGCTACCAAAGACACAATATAAAGCAATAACTCAAGTAACAAGTAACTGCGAAACATTAAGCAACTAGGGAATTTAATCACAATAAAAGGATACGGGAGCTCTCAGGAGCTAATCCACGCCCGATCCAAGCTCAGGTAGTTGACCATCCGTCAACTTTCACAGTTATCCATATAGAACTCCACTTACTACCTCCAGCCACCAAGACACCCTCTTGGATCCGTAACCAAACAAGCATGTAGGTGGTATCACTTAACAAGTATACCTAGCAAGACCCCTTATTTGGATCAAGCTATAACACTTCCCAAGGTTCACCAAGTTTCTCGACCAAGCCCTTGCCGGCTCGAGTTACAAGGCTAGCCAATGGGTTGGGGTGTCCCCCCTTTTCACTTTTAGGTCGATGAGACGAACCTCCAATCGACAAGATTTGGTCATAACATTGAGACGGGATGAGCGGTACCTCCTACCCAAAAAGGGCATGATACATTCTGCCGTTCAATGCACATGAAAAACACTTTCATTTGCATTCACATGTAACACGTATCACTTATCAAGCAAGCAATTTCATGAAAGAGAGGACAAGGGCGATAAAGTACGCCCTAGCCTCATTAACTAGCAAGTACAAGAATCATTTCATTTAAACACTTCACATGCACTTGATACTCACCAAGTATCAAAAGTCAAAGTTTGAGAAATTAGCTCTAAGACGCTTCGCCGGGAGTTCCCTCGAAGTCCTCTTGAGATCCTGAAAGTATGCAATAATGCATTGTATCTCAAATTCCAGGCCATACAGTATTCGTGTAAAGAAAAGAAATAGTCAATTTTGACTCCAAAATTCAAGTTTCCAAAGTATTTCAGTTCATAAGGAACCGACTTTCAAATGAGGTCTCAAGTGATAGGTGAACTCAAGTTCACCATGAAAATAGGTTTGAAATGCTCTAAGAGTTCTAAAAATGTAACCTAGGCCCTTAAAAGAACATTTAGGTCCAAATTGGAAATTTTCACTTTTCGAGTCATTCTTGGAAATATCAGTCCGGAAGTTCGGAAAGTCTAAAAATGGCAAATTTTACACCGTCAAAAACTTCATTCGAAGCATAACAACTTTGTAGAAGGTCACTTTCCAAGAATCAAATCAGAAACAAGTCAATTTCTCCAAGAAAGTTTACTATTCATTGAAGATAGGTCAAAACAGTCCAAGTTTTTCCAATAATTTTGGAATTTCGCTAAAAATCATAGAATCAAAACCAGCCTTTGAAATTTGATATGCATGTAAAGTTCCAATCCAGGTTTCAAATGAAAAAAATGGAACTCGATTCCGATGTTCCTAGCTCAAGAAATAAAAAGTTGAAGTTCGCTAAAATTCCTGGACTGTTGGCCTATTTTCCAGATTTAATGCACTTCGCTAATTAGGCCGTATCTCACTCGATTCTCAGTGAAATTGAAAACGGTTGGTGGTGTTAGAAACTAGGTTCACAAGGATATATTTATGCAGAAATCATTTCCAAAATCCAGACATAAGCGGTTCAAAATCAAGCAACAAAATGGATTTTCTGGACAGTCTCGGATGAACAGTAATAAACAGGCAGCCAACTTTCAAAACTCGCCACGAATCGCTCGGGACGAACTAGAAAATGAGCTTGGTACCATTTTAAAGCTCTAAGAGTCTACTTTCAAATGCCACAAACGGCACTCAATTTCGATCAACGAGCAAAACGTTATAGCTACACAAATGTTGCTGGTCAGAAAATTCTGGAGCTTGTTCCAGTTTTGCTTCTTTACTTGTAACTCAAAATTTAACCAACCATTTGGGTTGATTTTTGGTAGACAACCACAATACACATAGCACAACATATCTACACCAATTTGGAAGCTCAATTAGCACCAGAAAATTTTCGAAATTACAGGGCAGCTGCAAACAAGAAAGTCAGGCAGCAAGTCAGAAATTTCAGACACTATCTTCTCCAAATTTCTAACTTTCTTCCAACTTCATTCCATCAATCATTCTATATACATGTATCATAGCACAATAGCAGCAACCACAACATGTTAATTCATCACATCAGCCACCAATAAGCATCCTCAAACCCTCGAGCATGTCATGAAATTGCAAGAACATAATTACTCAACCAATCAACCTAAATTCTACCATAGGTTGCAAACCCATGCTACCTTTGCTCCATTTGAACTATAATTTTGCAAGATTGAAGTGTGGGTGAGTGAGTTACCTCAAGAACTTAGTTGGACAGCTTTAGGGCAGAAATTTTGACCGAAATTCCTCCAAGAAAACCGATGAACAGCCCCCTCTTCCAAGCTAGGATCAAAGCCCTCTAATGGATGATGAAATTTGGAAGTGGATTGAAGCAAGTCTGTGAGGATTTTGGCTAGATTTTTTTCTTCCCCTTTTTTTCTTCCTATTTTTGGCCAAATAGAGAGTGAAGAGAGGAGAGAGAGTGAAATCATATTTTGTAATGAAAGTGGAGAGAATTGGTGACTTAATGGTTAACTCTAAGTGTCAACTCATGCTAGGTCCGTTTAGGGTCTTCGCGTGTCCAATTTTCGCGCTCGTTTGCAACTTTTGTGCACTAAACCTCTGGGGTAATTTCCCTAGTACATTAATAGTACATTACTAGTAGTCTCATGTTCTTAAAATCTCCAATTAATCAAATTAATGTGCCTGTCGGGGCCTTTTCGGCACGCTCGCGCATAAAGGTCAAACTTAAGGGTTTTCTCGTTTGAACTTGGAAATTCAACTTATTCGATTCTAAAACTCTACAATATGATAATCCAAGTATATATAACAATAAAAATCATGATAAGAAATTCATCTTGAATAAATTTGGGTATTAAAATAATGTGCGCTTAAAGAACCAATCGGTAAAATTTATTTTCGAGAAATTCATGTACTTTAGTAAATTTTTTTTTTTTGGGGTAACTCGAGTACGAAATATTTTTAAAATGACCAATTTAATAATATTTTGATAATAAAATTATGAGTCCTCACATCCTCTCCCCCTTAAGAGAATTTCGTCCTCGAAATTCATACCTTAACTCGAAACTCCAGATGTCTCTTTTGCATCCCGCTCTTACGAATTGTAAAACTTATTCCGCATTAAATATCACGTAAGTCTTATAGTCTTAATCTGTTCACGACGAGCGAGATAACAATTCTTTCATGCAGTTCACAGATTCAATTACCTTAAGAAATTTGTCAATTCAAGAACAAATGATGTAATAACCCTTTAAATTGGTATACGCAATGCACTTTACATATCTCGCAGATCAAATTCGATAAGATCTTAATAGCACACAAGTTTTGTCCTACTGGACCTTAACCCTAGTAATGTTTCAAAATAGATAGTAAGAGCCCTCAAGAATCAATAACTTCAAAAATCATATCCGGTTCCGTATACATGTATGCAAATATCGAAGTACGAAATGAAACCTTACATTCAATAATATCTTATTGTAGTCCCCAAGTCATTTATGAGTATTATCACCAATTTTTAACCCAAATACGAGTTAAAGACCCAAATCCATCAATGCTACTGGTGTATTAATTACTCCCAATGGCATAATTGAATTTCAAAGTGCTTACTTTTCTGATGAACTAGCCTTAATCACATCTTCCTCTAGAATCCTCAATTAGTTGTAGTCCTGTATTAAATCTAACTTGGAAAATACTACTGTCTCTTGTAGATACTCAAATGATTCATTTATGCAAGGTAAAAGATATTTAATCCTAATACCCACTTGATTCCAGCCTCGATATTATAGACATGGCCTTCTCACAAGGTTATAAGCGTAACAAAATTTAGATATACGAATAAGTCATGAAATTGATTAAATGCAAAGTAAACTTTCATTTGCTATAAAAGACCATAATAGTTTCATCAAGTTAGGATAAGTTTATCAAATCATTTCAAAAGAAAAGGGAATAAACAAGATTGTAGCAAAACATGCCAAGTCATCCATGTTCAAAGCAACAAAAAGATTTCATCCATTTGCTTAATCCTGACTATCAGCCTATCAACAACTCAAAGCATCTAAATGAGTAGAAAATCAAAATTTAAAACTTAACTATTCACAACTTATAAATTCTCACGCATCTAAGTCATCCAGGTATATTTACTCTTACCTCTCCACGAATTTGATACTTAAGGAAATCCACACACACGAATAAAGTAATACCCCTTGATATAAGGATATGTACTTCCATTCTAAGGTCTTACTCACGTATGTAGTGAAACCATAAATTATACGCCATATGAAACAAGTTCCAAACCCTGACTAAAAACTGTCACGCACTAGTAGGACCAGAATCCATTTCCTCAAAAAGTTTGTCTAAATCAAACCAATCATGACCTACAAGATAAAGTCGAGACTTTTGATGTATTTTGAATGTATCTGTGGCAAAATGCGATTCAAAATTTTCAAAATTAGCGTTAAAGATACAAATTTTCTTCATGATCCAAAACTAAATTTTCTTAGTAAGAGATTTCAAATAATGTTTAACCACAATCATCAATACATTTTTTCAAATCTCTCAAATAGGTTTAAGAAGATTAATCATGCAACTTAATGCATGAATTTTAAAACATGTACATAATAATCATAACATATACATGGAGGGTGTTCCAACACTTTTCCTCAAAGTTTCGAGTTAAAAATATGTTCGGGTAAAGCGTATATTTTAGAAAATACCTTTAAGAAAGATAAATAGACATGTAGGTTCATATTCGCATAACCTGTGATCCAACACCTTTACCACCCTTTTATATCCAAACCAAGAGCTAACTCTACTAGTACATAAAGCCTGATCATTTCTAATCTCTAATTCATAACAAATAGGCATTCATGTTCCTAAGAAAAGATTCGAACTTGAACTCTATCTGATTTTGATTCTCAAACGAGTTCAAAATATATATACATATATTTATTTATTTATTTTGTGAAAAAGTAAAACAAGTAAGGGAATCTGGGTATAGTAATAGTCAAGTAAAATTGAAAGCGCTTTTGTTCAAGTAGAACAAATAGGTAATGAGTTCAAGTCATCTCACCAAACCAACGAAATACTTTCGGAGTTCAAACTTTCATAAAAGTTGAAATATGGCCACAGAACTAATCATAATATACGTATAAAGCAACTATTAAAATTTCGCACAGGAAAATCTCACTAAGTTCCCAACTAGGTTAATCCATTATACACTGGTAGATCTAATCTTCTGGTTTATTCTCGATTCATATTCAGTACTAGGGACCCATTGAATTATATAAGACTATCCATCAATTTTTCTCACGAGTACGGGGCTGTCTAAGCCCTCGGCCACGACCGCTTTTTCCCATTCCTGCTGCCATACTTAATAGAAGTCTATAAGCACAAGAAAAGGAATAATTAAGCATAAAAGAACTTAATGCATATACAAGTTGCAAAAATATTTAGAATCAGGACATGATTCTTTACATGTATCAAAAGTTATAGCACGAGTTAGACGTCACAAAACAAGCCCAATATGTCAATTACTGCATATAGGCAATTAAGTGCCACAAAATATAGAAGTATATGCAAGCAGGATACAAAAGGCCTCACGGCGTGCACCACCCTTCCTAAGTCCATAGTTAAACCAAAGGGTCCAAATATCACTAATTTCAATCAGATCACATGCCTTTACGAAATTAGATCCAATCAAACCATAACACAAGCTGAAACCAAAGGTTATCCATTTTTAAATTCAAAAGCAAGCCATCAGCTAGAGCACCATCATCTCCAAGAATAACCAGTCTTAGGGTTTTATAGTTAAAGCCTCAAGCTCCAAGTTCAAACCCAAGAAATAAGTACAACTTGCTAACTTACGTGTCAAATGGAAACCAAGTCAATTCACACTAACTTCGTGCTCTTGAATGCGGTTACTCTATATCTCAAAGTTCCCTCAGTCTGTACACCTAAAGATAGGCTCACTCTTCTTGAAAACTAAGAATTTTAAAACATAAGAAGAGTATTTAAAGTAACAAAAATCTTATCAAGTTCAAGATTTACATTATAAAAACATAAATTCGCCATTCTTCCGAAAACTCAAGATATTTTTTTTTTTTAAAGTATAGACAAATTCAAGTGTGAGAATACACCAGTATACAATCAAGGGGGAAAAACTTAGTTTAGAAAATTTTAACCTTGTATCAGCCCATCATATACAAAATTCAACAAACTCATCAGTTATTCACAAATGTTCAAATTTGAAATTCAAGTAAAATGCACGTATTTACCAAAATCGGAAAATTACACATACTTAAAGCATATATATATTGTTTCCAATCATCGTTTGAAAATTAAACTAGTACATCCTAGTTTTTCTTTAGAATTTCAAAGCAGAAATTCTTTAGGAGGTAAATGGGTGGGAAAATGCATTTTATTCCTTTGAAACTCTTTTATCTTGGTTCAAAATCACCACACATGGAGTTTGACCATCAAATCCCGGTCTCTTATCCTCTATAGCCAGTACTAATAATTGCCTCAATTCTTTCCACACTTACAAGTATAATAATAATTCAAATTCGTCCAATCTTTAACTACTAATCCTCATCCCATATTTTCCTTCAATATAACATCACATAATTCCTCAATTTTTTTATTTCTACAAGTCCCAAGTAAGAAACTCTCAAATAATCAATTTCTTTAACCCCTAGGATGCAATAGGTCCTCATTCACATAATATTCAAATTAATCCCACAGTCAGGCATCCTAAACTATAAGCCGAGGATACACTACAAGATCTAGAGCCAAAGCTCTGATACCAACTGTGACAGCCCCACCTCCCCATAAGGCGAACCAAAGGGCTCGGCGGACCGCCTGCCCAGCTCTCGCCGGGACTCACTACAGTCCTCAAATAACATACATCACTCACATCCAATAACATAGGGTACAACCTCAAGACTAAACGAAATAACATTTTTCAAACTTAGAACGAGATAAGATACATTACAAATCTCAAGTAAGGGTATCATTCCCCGAATAAGACAAAAGTCCTCAGTTCTCAAATAATTACATCAAATACTTATCAAGTGAATCGAATTCAAATTATATATGAGATATCCCTTCAGGCACTAATAACTCAATACAAGCGCTTTCTTTGGCCTCGAGCACTGTGGGAAAAAATTATTTTTGGGGGTCACTAATTAAGCCTCAGAACCTCCACTTCCAAACCTGTTAAGGAAAACAAATTGGGGTGAGCTAACGCTCAGTGAGGCCAAGGGAAAAACATGCAAGCATGCTAGCAAAGACACAATATAAAGCAATAACTCAAGTAACAAGTAACTGCGAAACATTAAGCAACTAGGGAATTTAATCACAATAAAAGGATACGGGAGCTCTCAAGAGCTAATCCACGCGCGATCCAAGCTCAGGTAGTTGACCCTCCGTCAATTTTCACAGTTATCCATGTAGAACTCCACTTACTACCTCCAGCCACCATGATACCCTCTTGGATCCGTAACCAAACAAGCATGTAGGTGGTATTACTTAACAAGTATACCTAGCAAGACCCCTTATTTGGATCAAACTATAACACTTCCCAAGGTTCACTAAGTTTCTCGACCAAGCCCTTGCCGGCTCGAGTTACAAGGCTAGCAAATGTGTTGGGGCGTCCCCCCCTTTCACTTTTAGGTCGATGAGACGAAGCTCCAATCGACAAGATTTGGTCATAGCATTGAGACGGGATGAGCGGTACCTCCTACCCAAAAAGGGCATGATACATTCTGCCGCTCAATGCTCACGAAAAATACTTTCATTTGCATTCACATGTAACACGTATCACTTATCAAGCAAGCAATTTCATGAAAGAGAGGACAAGGGCGATAAAGTACGCCCTAGCCTCATTAACTAGCAAGTACAAGAATCATTTCATTTAAACACTTCACATGCACTTGATACTCACCAAGTATCAAAAGTCAAAGTTTGAGAAATTAGCACTAAGACGCTTCGCCCAGAGTTCCCTCGAAGTCCTCTTGAGGTCCTGAAAGTATGCAATAATACATTGTATCTCAAATTCCAGGCCATACAGTATTCGCGTAAAGAAAAGAAATAGTCAATTTTGACTCCAAAATTCAAGTTTCCAAAGTATTTTAGTCCATAAGGATCCGACTTTCAAATGAGGTCTCAAGTGATAGGTGAACTCAAGTTCACCATGAAAATAGGTTTGAAATGCTCTAAGAGTTGTAAAAATGTAACCTAGGCCCTTAAAAGAACACTTAGGTCCAAATTGGAAATTTTCACTTTTCGAGTCATTCTTGGAAATATCAGTCCGGAAGTTCAGAAAGTCTAAAACTGGAAAATTTTACACCGTCAAAAAGTTCATTCGAAGCGTAACAACTTTGTAGAATGTCACTTTCCAAGAATCAAATCAGAAACAAGTCAATTTCTCCATGAAAGTTTACTATTCATTGAAGATAGGTCAAAACAGTCCAAGTTTTCCAATAACTTTGGAATTTTTGCCAAAATCATAGAATCAAAACCAGCCTTTGAAATTTTGATATGCATGTAAATTTCCAATCCAGGTTTCAAATAAAAAAAACGGAACTCGATTCCGATGTTCCTAGCTCAAGAAATAAAAAGTTGAAGTTTGCTAAAATTCTTGGACTGTTGGCCTTTCCAGAAATTTTCCAGATTTAATGCACTTCGCTAATTAGGCCGTATCTCACTGGATTCTCAGTGAAATTGAAAACGGTTGGTGGTGTTAGAAACTAGGTTCACAAGGATATATTTATGCAGAAGAAATCATTTCCAAAATCCAGACATAAGCGGTTCAAAATCAAGCAACAAAATGGATTTTCTGGACATTCTCGGATGAACAGTAATAAACAGGCAGCCAACTTTCAAAACTCGCCACGAATCGCTCGGGACGAACTAGAAAATGAGCTTGGTACCATTTTAAAGCTCTAAGAGTCTACTTTTAAATGCCACAAATAGCACTCAATTTCGATCAACGAGCAAAACGTTATAGCTACACAAATGTTGCTGGTCAGAAAATTCTGGAGCTTGTTCCAGTTTTGCTTCTTTACTTGTAACTCAAAATTTAACCAACCATTTGGGTTGATTTTTGGTAGACAACAACAATACACATAGCACAACATATCTACACCAATTTGGAAGCTCAATTAACACCAGAAAATTTTCGAAATTACAGGGCAGCAGCAAACAAGAAAGTCGGGCAGCAAGTCAGAAATTTCAGACAGTACCTTCTCCAAATTTCTAACTTTCTTCCAACTTCATTCCATCAATCATTCTATATACATGTATCATAGCACAATATCAGCAACCACAACACGTTAATTCATCACATTAGCCACCAATAAACATCCTCAAACCCCCGAGCATGTCATGGAATTGCAAGAACATAATTACTCAACCAATCAACCCAAATTCTACCATAGGTTGCAAACCCATGCTACCTTTGCTCCATTTGAGCTATAATTTTGCAAGATTGAAGTGTGGGTGAGTGAGTTACCTCAAGAACTTAGTTGGACAGCTTTAGGGCAGAAATCTTGACTGAAATTTGTGACAGCCCCACCTTCTCCTAAGGCGAACCAAAGGGGTTAGCGGACTGCCTGCCCAGCTCTCGCCAGGACTAACGGTTCAGTTTAGAGCGATCTAATACGTTCCGGAACATACAAACGCGCGTAAACAAGTCAAAATCACGAAATAAGAAAAAATGAAAACGAAGTCGGCTATGAATAGTAACCGACACGTCAAAATCCAACCAAGCATCAATCAAATATATACATCTTGAAATTAAGCATATACAATCCAAAGTGGCATACAAAAGTATTCAAAAGTTGATACGTGTACGGTTTGCCAAATCAAAAGAGAAACGGACCCAAAGGTACATTTAGGGTTTCAATCAATGAGCTATAGAAAAGATATGTCCATCTAACTCAACTCGGCAACCAACTATCAAATCCAGTCCAAAAGGATTTATTTTCCTATAAGGAAAACAACAGAAACAGAAAGGGGTGAGCTTGCGCTCAATGAGGTACCAGATATATAGCAGTAAAAGCATGGCATTTCACATTAAACAAATCAGGTACACCTGCCAGATGTAAAGTAAAGGAACCAATGATTCAATAGGAAGGATACAGGTGGCTCTCAGGAGCCAAATTCCCATTTGCGTCACCGAAGCTTGATCAAAAAAATAGTTGACAATCCGTCAATGCTAAAGGAGTATCCAATACCGTAGACTCCACTTTCTCCGATTCCTTCCACCTCACATACCCCCACCGGGCCCGAAATCCAATCAGATCAGAAATGGTAATACTCGAGTATACCGGAATCAAGGGTCTCAATACCCAAAGATCCCAAAACAGACTACCGTGGTTCGTTATCTAATCGACCAGGCCCTTGCCGGCCCGACTCGAGTAACTAGCCACAGGTGTTGAGCTCAGAGGTCACAGAAAGGTCGTTGGATACAAGCTTCCAAACGACGGCAGAACAGATACAGATACAGATACAGATTCAGATTCACACCAAAAATTGGCATATGAACAGACAAGAGAACGAGTGTGATAAAGTACACCCTCGTCTCCAACAAAATAAATAGATAATGCAGTCGTTCATATCACAGATTGCATGTACAGAAATCGAGTTAAACAACAAGTAAGGGGAGTGGTACGCTCACCAGTTCAAGTACAGATACTTCAAAAGTTTTCACTTCGGATTGGCTTTAATCGCCAAGAAACCCTAAAATAATCAAAGTAAACCAATTGAAGGTTTCACATCCAAAATCGAGTAAACGGAATGCACAAGTGAGGCTCGACTACATGTCGTACGTCTTTCCATGTTAAGGACTAGTACAAGTCCTAGTACAAAAGAATAAAATATGACTTTTGAGCAAAAAGGATAACAGTTGGTCCTAGGGTTACCAACAACTCCTAAAACCCATCATTTTTTCAAAAGGCAACTCAAACCTAAAGAGACTAAGCGGCCTAGAAAATTGGACAGCATTTTCCCTAAATTTGCTTACTTTTCCAGCCGTCATGGCTTCATTATTTTCCTCAGCCAGTCCCAAAGTCATACGAAATATAAATTCATCATAACAGCCATTCAATAGGCTCAAAGTCATTCAAGTACAAAATTTAGCTAGGAAAATGACCGGAAATGAAAGTCAAGCCCTAAAATATTCAAATAAGCACAATAAGACTCGATTACAAGTCATAAAACAATTCCAAATACCACCAAATAGGGCTCCATAAGAATACATAAGCACTAGAGTAAATCAGGAAAATCCGGAAATGGAATTAGCTCTAACCCAAAAAAAAATAGTTTTTGACATCATTTTGCGGTTTTGGCACCATTGGCACTACGATTATCGGATAAAGGTGAAAGATACACCATTTTGAATAAAGAGATAGGGCTACAATGTTGAAGAAGGCTACTCTGCCCAGTTTCGAGTGTAACTAGGTCAAAAAAGCAAGATACTAAACCAGAACCGCAAAAACAGGTTCACAAACCGCATTCTGGTTCAAACATCATAAGTCAGGCTACCTAAGTCCAAATCAAGTAATTCCAAAGTCATCCGAAAAGCTAAGATACACGGTTACAATTCATCAGAAGACCTAAACAACCAATTTTGAAGTATTCCCAACCAAATTAACCAATTACAGAAGCAATTCTCAAGTTCGGGTAAAAACAGGGCAGCAGGGGTATTTCAGTCTTTTCACAAGCTACGTTGCTCCGATTGACCTGAAATTTTTCAGGCATCTCTAAAATATGATTCCCTAAAACTTTCATGTTTTAACCCAAGGCCAATTCGGCCTCTAACTATGAGATACAGTGCCGGGCAGAATGTAGGACATGAAACCCTAGTTTTCCAATTTTCCTTCCAAAACAAAAATTTCCAGCAATTAACCACTTTTTCCACCTTCTAGCTTCCTTAAATATCATTTCCAATCATCATACATGACCCCATAATAATGGTCATATGAAAACAGAAAAAATCACCAATAATTATAAAACTTCACCAATTCAACCCAAAATCAAGATATAATCCATAAACTTACATCTTAAACTACCACAAATCTTGAATTAAACATCATTAGATGGAGGAGAGGGGTCCTTCACTACTCACCTTAGTAATACAAGAGAGAGAGCAACTAATCACCTTAGCCTTCCAAACAACTCCACTAAACACCTCACAACCACTCACTTAAGGGTTTTTATGGAGTAATCTCAAGATTAATCGGTTGGATTGCAAGATTTGTGCAAGAAATGGAAGTTGAAGGTTGAAGGTTGAAGCTTTTCTTTCTTTTCTCCCTTGAAGAGCTCGGCCACAAGAGTGAAGAAAATGAGGATTTTTGATCAATTTTGGGATATTAGTAAAGTACATGAATAGTGGTCAAAGTCCAAGATTAAATCACAAGGTGACACTTGTCACCCTTTTGGTTGATAATTATCCTTTTGTCTCTCCAACTCTTATCCATCTAGGTAACTTCTAATTATCTCTTAACACCTGATAAATTAAACCCGGTATACACAACTTAACCTAATTGGCCGAATTTTACCGAAATTTCCGCACTAACGGGCCCCACGTCCGGCATACGCTCTTAATTTCTCAAAAACTACCCGATACTAGAAAAATCATTTAAAAACTATATTTACTCATAAAATTTATTTTCACAATTTTTTGAATAAATAAAAGGTGGAAAAACATGCAATTAAAAGAAAATAAAACCTCGAAATTAAGAAAATTACGAGTCCTCACAAAATTCCTCCAAGAAAACCGATGAACAGCCCCCTCTTCCAAGCTAGGATCAAAGCCCTCTAATGGATGATGAAATTTGGAAGTGGATTGAAGTAATTTTGTAAGGATTTTGGCTAGATTTTTCTTCCCTTTTTCTTCCTATTTTCGGCCAAACAGAGAGAGTGAAAAGAGGAGAGAGAGTGCAATCAGATGTTGTAATGAAAGTGGAGAGAATTGGGGACTTAATGGTTAAGTCTAAGTGTCAACTCATGCTAGGTCCGTTTAGGGTCTTCGCGTGTCCAATTTTCGCGCTCGTTTGCAACTTTCGTGCACTAAACCTCTGAGGTAATTTCCCTAGTACATTAATAGTACATTACTATTAGTCTAATATCATGTTCTTAAAATCTCCAATTAATCAAATTAATGTGCCTGTCGGGGCCTTTTCGGCACAGCGCGCGTATAAAGGTCAAACTTAAGGGTTTTCTCGTTTGAACTTGGAAATTCAACTTATTCGATTCTAAAACTCTGAAATATGATAATCCAAGTATATATATATATAACAATAAAAAAAATCATGATAAGCAATTCATCTTGAATAAATTTGGGCATTAAAATAATATACGCGTAAAGAACCAATCGGAAAAATTTATTTCGAGAAATTCATGTACTTTAGTTTTATTATATATATTTTTTTTTTTGGGTAACTCGAGTGCAAAATATTTTTAAAATGACCAATTTAACAATATTTTGAAATAATAAAATTATGGGTCCTCACAGAATTAGCATTTGGCCAAAACACAGAAGTTGTAGTGCTATGTCTTAGCTTTTCAACGGCCCTGAAAATGCCTTAATCGGACTTCAGTAGCCTGAGTTATTGTCATTTACGTATAGTGCGGTTAACTAGCCCGAATGTGAGATTCTGGTTCTGTAAGTTGAAATTTTGACCTTGATACACTACGAACTGGACTGAGTGGTCTTCATCAAAGTTGTAGGCCATTATCTTAGCTTCGAAATGGTATAAATTTCACCTCAATCCGATAAGCGTAGCTTCAATTGTGCCCGTTACGCTAAGCGATAGCAAATCTATCTTTTGTTTTATGATTTAAACTTTATTTCCGGACATTTTCGTAGCTTGATTTTGTTGTTGTACGACATTGAGCCTATTGAACGGTTATTGAAATGAGATTATTTTATGTGTGAATTTGGGACTGATTTGAGGAACATATTGAAGCCATAAATGGCTGGAAAATAGGTAAACACAAGGGACATGCCGCCAAATTTTCACTAGAGGACTAACCTAGCCTTTGGAGTTCTAATTCTATATTTTGCAAATTTGACTTGGATACACTAAAAACTGGGTTGAGGTATCTTCATGGAAGTTGTAACCTTTTGTTTAAGTTTCGAGACACTACCTAGTACATTTTGATCCGATAACCATAGCTCCAGTTATGGTCAAAATCGTGTAACCCGTTTTGTACCATTTTCACTTTCGCGCACGCGCACGTGCATTTCTCAACCGTTTTTGCCGTTTTGGACCATTTAGAACTACTTTTGTTATTTTGTTATCATTCCGGCCGTTTCGGCCAATTTCGACATTCTTTTGGCCTTAACGTCGTTTTGGCCGTTTTTGATTATTTTTTACCGTTCCACCGTTTTCGATCGTTTAAGTTATAAACTGCTATTGTATGGCCGTTTCACTTATGTGTGTATATAATCTATCAATACAGACTGTGAGGCTTTTGACGGTGACGGTCAAGCTCAGTGAATTTGTATCATTTTTTGTGCCAAGCTTTATCAAGTGAGTAATTGGGTTGTTATTGATGTGAAATTGTTAAAGTGCTTTGTATATGTTAAATAGGTACTTAGGCGAGGGTGTACTTTATCTCACTCGATCTAAACCCATCCTTTGTTTTAATTTCATATGTGAAAATACATGCCTTATGTTGAGTATCACCCTTTTGCTGTGTGCTGATAGGGATGATTACATGACTTGAATCTTTTTGTTGTGTGCCGTTGGGGTAAGTATTTTGTTGTCTACTTTGCTGAGAGATATCATCTATTGAGAGATTGAATATCTTAGGGCTTGGTTCCAACCCGATTCCAAGGGTAGACGAATTATTCGAGCCAGCCGGGGCTTGGTCGAAGATAGTTTCATGCTAACCTTGGGATTTAGTTCTTTGTTAAAGCTTTGACAAAAGCTAAGTTATTTTGTTTCGCTCGAGCTACTGTGTGCTGTTGACTGGCCAGTCGGAGTTGATAAGGTGAACGGGGAAAGTTAAGTGGAGCCTACGGTTTATGAGTACTTTGGTTGACGGAGTGTCAACAGGCGTTCAAGCTCGGGAAATTGAACTGGCTTTGGAGCCACCTGTATCCTACCATTGTGATGTTACTTTTCTGTTATTGATGTGAAATATCCTGATTTACTTGTTTATTGGATGTGATTTTACGTTTTTACCCCTGATTATTCACTAAACATATATAGCTTACCCCATTCCATTTGTTTTCCTTAGCAGGGGGTACAAGCGAGGCTTGAGACGTGTTCAGACTAGCGTAGTCTAGTTGTTTTGAAATTTTGACTTGTATTCGTGCTAGCACCCGACTAGGGTTGATTGGACTTGGATTGTAAACACGTTAATGTATTTGGGCGTGTATAAGCTTTGTAGCTGGATCTGAGCATCAATGTATATATTAAGTTTGAACTTGTGGTGTTACTTATTTTCTATGGATGTAAGTTATTTTCTCGAGTTTCGAGTAGGTAAGCCCTGGCGAGAGCTGGACAGGCGACCCGTCAAACCCTGGGGTACGCCTTAGAAGGAGGTGGGGCCGTCACAAATGACATATGAGATCCACTTAACTAAATACTTTCTCTCTAGAAGATGAAAGCTTCTCTCTCTAGTAGAGATATTCTTTCCTCCCCGTAGGAGCCTTAGAAACTTTCAAAACTTTTCAAGCCTTTAAACTTTCAGATCTTCTTCAAAATTCCAAACCTTAAATTCCCCAAAACTCAAATTAAGTCCATAGAGTTCAATGAAGGTCTAATACCAAGAGATTTGCTGGATAAGGTCATATTACAATCTTTATGGCACATTCACTCTTGTTAGAAAAAAGGGACATTAAATGGAAGGAGAGTAAATACACAAGCGGCGGAGAGTAAAATCATTTCTGCCTATTTTTCTATTTGCCTGGAAGGACCACTAAGAAACCTCTACTTTTTTTTCTTCTCTTTGTCAAAACCTGCATGCTTTGCTGTCTGTTTCTGGTTTTTATAAGTTTTTTATAGTTTGGTCTTTATTTTGCTTTTCTTGGTTCCAAGTCAAGAAGTACTAATTGGGACTAACATTTGATGTATTGTGGAAAAGGTAGTCATCACTCTCTATCTCTACAGGTGTAATCCTAGCATTACTTCCATAACCACCTGTTGACTGTAAAAGGAACACCCAGGAAAGAGCTTCCATGGTGGACTCTTTGGAGAGGGCGTTTCAAAAATTTGACCTCGGAGAGAGTGAAACAAAAATAGTAGATCTAAGCTAGGGAGATGTCGAAGTGGGAATGGAGGAACATAGGCTTAGCTTAGTGGGTAGAATACTAGGAGGAATGATCACAAACTTCATATGAGTAAAAAATTTCATAAATCATGTTTGGGGTTACCCCAGCAATATGAAAGTAACAAAACTAGGCCCAAACATCTTCTAGTTTAATTTTGAGAAAGAGCATGATAGAGAAAGGGAACTTAAAGGCAAACCATGGGTACTGGATAACCAATTACTAGTCCTAAAACCATGGAGTGAAGGGGTAGAAAAGGATCCAAAAATGTTTAATACATCATACATGCGGATTCAAATGTGGCACCTCCCAATACATTGGCTATGTTGAGCAACAGGATTTAAAATTAGGGAAGTGTTCAACTTAGTGAAGAGGTAATTATACCACTAGGTGGAGGAAAAGAAGGAAAACACGTGAAGATCCTAGCAGAAATTGACATTTCCCAACCTCTTATTAAAGGAATTCCATTCAAACACAATGGGGTAGAAGTGTGGGCAGAATTTAAGTATAAGAAATGTCCAGACTTTTGCTATAGATGCGGTGTGATTGGACATGGAGACAAGGCTTGTAACTTTGAAGAAAGGATTGGAATCACATTGAGGAGGGACCAACATGGAACATGGCTTAAAGCAGGGAATATAATGGCTAACCCATGAGAGTTCAAATGGAAGAAAGAACACCAGTTCAAAAAATGCAAGTGAGAAACAAAGTACAGGAACTAGTAACTTTGAGTGAAAACCAACGAGAGAACACAATAGGGGGAAAGCACAAAGAACAGCAAGACAAAATGCATAAGGCCCCGAGGGAAAATGAGAACAAAGAAAGACAGAAGGAATATGAAAGAGAGGAATTGTCAAGAAAGGGGAGAAGGATAATAAGGGGGACAACAAATAAAACAAAGAAAGCTTACGTGAAGGAGAGAAGGAGAAACAAAAGCAAGTGTGAATGAATTCCAAAATATGCACAAAAGAAAGAAGGATACATTGGAGTGTGATAGGAATAGAGGTAATGTGGATTGATGGCAATGGGGAAGAAAGGACAACACACGTGAAGGCAACAAAGAAAAGGAAAACCAAGCAGAAGAAATAGAAAAAAAAATGTGATATATGAGTAAGTGCAAAAAGAGAATTTTAGAAATGGAAGAAGATCCATAATAGCCAAAGAGAACTTAAAGTGATGAGAGTACATCTAACAGAAATCAATGATCAACAAGGGGAGCCAAAGATAAGGGAGAAGAGAAAATTTAGATTGAGGGATGAACCAAAAAACATGATCGTGGACTCAGACATGCTAGAGTAGAGGAAAAATAAGCTTTTAAAGATGGGGAAGCAGATTGAACCACAACAAAGTGTAATGGAGGCAATCCTTGAAAGGCCTCCACTGTATTAATGAAGGTTGTGGTGTGGAACTAAGGTGTAGGGAGCCCCTTGACAGTTCTCCAACTTACAGAGGTCACACATCTTCTCTCCCCTAGTGTTATATTCCTATCTGAAACACAAAACCAAAAGAAATTTATGGAAAATGTAAAAAAAAAAAAACTAAATTTTGAGGAAAGCTTTATAGTAAATTCAGTAAGTAAATCTAGTGGGCTAATACTGTTTTGGAAGCACTGTATTAGGTTATTAGATATTGAGGCATCTAGTTTTTACATTGCTGCTCATATACTGGATGTGGAAGCAAAATGTGAGTGGAACTTTATTAGAATATATGCAAATCCAGATGATGGGAAAGAAGAGTGCAGTGGAGGGAGCTAGAGTGTAAAATATACCAATGGGGTGAGAAATAGGTAATGGCGGGGGATTTCAATGACATCCTATCAAATAGAGAGCAATGGGGTGGGAGGCAGAGACCTGAGAGAAGTTTTTGTGAATTTAGGAGTCGAGTAAATGGAAATAATGTGACAATCTCACCTCTCCCTTGGATGTACCAAGGTTTAGCGGACCGCCTGTCCAGGTCTCGTCAGGATTCACTCACTCACTTCAAAAAAAACCAATATATAACTTTGAAAGGAAATGAAACAACAGTTCCAAACTTAGAATGTACATTTATACTCAAGTCTATCTCAAATGTTCATACATTCCCAAATATAAAAAAAAAAAAGATTTAAGTTCCAGATAACTTCCAACCCTAATCAAGCACTAGCGCGAGTGCAATCACAAAAGTCAAAAACTAGACAATGCCAGCTTGTACCAGCCTCACGCCTATGCTTGTACCCCCTGTAAGGGAAACAAAACTAATAGGGTGAGTTAAAACTCAGTGAGGTTCCAAACATCAGGCAAGACTCAAGTAGCAAGTTGACCACTATATAAAAATGTAAATATCAAAGTAGTGAGTATAAGAGTTCATAAAGTGAGTAAGAACACTTCACACAACAAATCATTAGGTATCCAACATTTTTAGGTAAAAGGATACGGTCGCTTTTGCGAGCTAACTCGACCATAGCATTGCCAAGTAGTAGTTGACACTCCGTCAACTTTCAAGTAGAGTAACCAATCCAGTACCACGCCACTTAACTCCAATCTCCATCCACCATTCAATACCCCTATCGGGTCTAAACTCTAATGTAAATAGTAGTGGTAACACTCGAGCATACCAATTAGTCGAGAAGATAACACTCCATTCGACAAAGCAGTAGACCCAGGGTTCGTTATCTAATCGACCAGGCCCTTGCCGACTCGACTCGATTAACTAACCACAGGGTTTTTGGAATTCCAAACAGTATTCAAGTCATACATATATATATATATATATCAAGCCAATAGTAACCAGCACACCCTTGCCCATCCAAACAAGCCAAGTACTATCCAATCGCATTAGCAAAGCATTTGATTCAAGTATCAAGTTCAATCATGCACTTGAAAACACTCACCAATGATTTATTGCTTTCCAGAACCAAGCTCAGGTTCAACTCCCTGGCTAGAGTCAAAATCTGCGATAAAATATCCTATAACAACTTGCAATCAATTAGGGTTTCAAAATATAGAAGTTTCGCTTAAAGAAAATCAAGTAAATAGAACTCGTTTAAGTAGTGCTCATTTTACTTATTAAACCCTAGAAAATTCATGCTCACTCTTTTTGTTTCGATAAAGAAGTGTATAAAAATTTTAAGTTCGCAACTTGATATAAGAAACTAGGAAATCGTGTTTAAAGTGGTCGCTACTTTCTCCTTATAAAATTTTTAGGTTTTAGCAAAAATTTCAGCTTATACATCCCTACTAAGGGAAACTCAAATACCCTAAACAACCTAAGTTCAATTCAACCAAGAATCACCGCTCAAGTTCTGATTTCACTCACTTGAACTTCAAGAAATAAAATGGACAGCATTTCCTTTGTGTGTCCCTAATTTTCCAGCCATTTTCAAGGCTACATTTTCTTCTCAAATCAGCCCAAATCAATACCACAAGTAATGAGATTGTGAGACCCCGTAATTTTCCCATTTTCTAGGTTTTATTATCTTCAATGGCATGTTTTCTGCATTTTCGTTATTAGGAAAATTTCTAGATAATTTTTATGAGTAAATATAGTTTTTAGGTGATTTTTCTAGTATCGGTTAGTTTTTAAGAAATTAAGAGTGTATACCGGACGTGGGACCCACTAGGGCGAAAAGTTCGGAAAAATTCGGCCAGTTAGGTTAAGTTTTGGATACTGGTTTATTTACCGGGTGCAAAGAGATAACTAGAGGATATTAAGTGAGTTGGTGTGAGAGAGACAATGGGATAGATATGCATTTAATGAAGTGACAAATGTCACTTGGAGAATAAGTCTTGAGTTATGACTACTATTCATCCTTTTACCATTTAAATCAAAAATTGACCAAAATTCACCCTTAATTGCAAGCTTCTTGGCCGGCCCTTCCTCAAGAAAAAAAGAAGAAAAACTACTCCATTTTCTTACCTTCAATCTTGCTCAATCTTTCATTCCAACCGGTTAATCTTCAAATTACTCCATAAAACCTATTAGTTTAGTGGGATTTAGGTGATTGGTGAAGTTGTTTGGAAGCTTAAGGTGCTAAGTGGTTTCTTTTCTTTGGTTACTAAGGTGAGTAGTGAAGGAACCCCTCTCCTCTATCTAATAATGGTTAATTCATGCCTTGTGGTAGTCTAAGGGATGTGATTAGGTGTTATTTCTTGATTTTAGTTGAGATTGATGACATTTTCTATTTAATCATGATTTTTCTGATTTAATATGATTCATATGGTGTGGCTTTGTATGATGATGGGAATTGATCTAGAATGAAGCTAGAAGGTGTAAAATGTGGTTAATTGCAGGAAATTTCTGTTTTGGAAGGAAATTGTGAAAGTTAGGGTTTCATTCCCCCTCATTCTGCCTGGCACTGTTCATCATAGTTAGAGGCAGAATTAGCCTTGGGTTAAAACATGAAAGTTGTAGGGAATGATATTTTAGAGATGCCTGCAAAATTTCAGGTCAATCGGAGTAGCGTAGCTTATGAAAGACTGAAATACCCCTGCTGCCCTGTTTCTACCCGAACTTGGTATTCAGCTTTGGTAATTGGTTAATTTGATTGGGAATGCTTCTGATTTGGTTATTGACGCCTTCTGAAGAAATGTAACCTTGTATCTTAGCTTTCGGATGGCTTTGGAATCACTTGATTTGGACTTAGGTAGCCTGACTTATGATGTTTGAACCAGAATGTGGTTTGTTAACCTGTTTTTGCGGTTCTGGTTTAGTATATTGAATTTTTGACCTGGTTGCACTAGAAACTGGACTGAGTAGCCTTCTTCAACATTGTATCCCTACCTCTTAGCTTCGAAACGGTGTGTATTTCACCTCCATCCGATAATCGTAGTGCCAATGGTGCCAAAACCGCAAAATGATGTCAAAAAACTGTTTTTATGGTTTAGAGCTTAATTCCATTTCTGGATTTCCCTGGTTTACTCTAGTGCTTATACATTCTTATGGAGCCCTATTTTGGTAGTATTTGGAATTGGTTTATGACCCGTAATCGAGTCTTATTGTGCTTATTTGAATGTTTTAGGACGTGACGGTGGTCCAAGACGCTCTTTGGGCGGAGGTTTATGAAATATCATTTGCTTGCTTGGTGAGTATACTACTCACTTGTTTGTTTACAATGTGGCTTTATATATGGAACTTGATGCCTTGAAGGCTTATTTGCACTGTTGAAACTGATTAAAGTGAGGGTGTACTTGATCGCCCTCACCCCCTTTTGTATTATACACGACTGTCTATGGTTTCACTGTGGTACTTGAAATGTACATGGAAAACTGGATTTGGTGTCGTTTGGACGAGGATCCAACGGCTTTTACTGTTACTACTGAGCTCAACCCCATTGGTAGTCGATTGAATCGAGCCAGCGAGGGCTTGGTCATGAAAGTTGACGAACCATGGGGACTGTTATATGGAATCTTGTAGTAGTGAGACTCTTGATTCCGGTATACTCGAGTATTACCAAATTTCTACTGTTTGGAGTTCGGGCCCGGTAGGGGTATGTTGGGTGGAAGGAATGGACGTAAAGTGGAGCCTACGGTTGGTTACTCTTAAACATTGACGGAGGGTCAATGAGGTCCGATCAAGAATGCAAGAGAGGAAGGGGCTCTTGAGAGCCGCCCGTATCCTTTTATCAACACTATTGATGTGTGCCTTTGCTTACTTTTGATGTATTGGAATGAGAAGCTTGATACTTGCTTATATGAACTTTGCTGCTTGAGTGATAGTATATCACTGGGCGTAAGCTCACTCTGTTCCTTTTGTTTTCCTTACAGGAATATAAACACTTTTGGAAAGTCCATGAATGTTGGTTGCCGAGTTGTGCTTATGTGAATGAAATTTTGAATAGCTCCTTTTGAGCAAACTCTAAGTGCATTTTGGATCCAACCAAAACTGTTGAGTTGTAATTTGCAAACCGTACTTGTATAAACTTGTTGGACAACTTGGGTATGTCTTTTGGTATGTAAATGCTAAATTTCAAGATGTATATGTGTGATTGATGCGTGGTTGGATTTTGACGTGTCGGTTACTATTCATGGCCGACTCCGTTTTCATTTTTTTTATTATTTTATTTTGTGTCATTTTGACTTGTCTAAGTGCGCTTGTATGTTCCAAAACTTTTAAACCGTATTGAATTGTCCCGTTAGTCCTGGCGAGAGTTGGGCAGTGTGATGCCCCCGCTTCTCCCAAAGGCGAACCCTAGGGTATCAGCGGGACGCCTGCCTAACTCGCGTCAGGACTCAAAATCTCAAGGCTAAAAAAACTATATAAACCAAAAGAGTACTATTCATAATATATACAACCGCCAAAAGTATCGAGTCAAACTACTCTTAATACATTATAATAACAACCAGCAGAAGGTAGACCCTAAGGAGGGTCCTTATACAAACCACTAAAACAAAAACAAACATCCTAACTGTCCGACTATTACAGTCAAACCTAGCTATACTAGTGAAGGTGCCAAGAAGTTCCCCGCGTCGTCCCCTGCTAAGGAAAACAAGGAAATGGGGTAAGCTATATGCTTAGTAAGTACACGGGGTAAAAGCGTAAATTTCACATTTAGATAAACAACAATATCACAAAAGTGTCAAGTCAAGTGCAAAAGTAACAATACAAGGAAGGATACAGGTTGGCTCCAAAGCCAAGTCGTTTTCCATGCGTGACCTCCTGCCGACACTCCGTCGACCACAAATAAGGTCCGTAGAACTCCACTTATACACCCACCGAACACCTTATCACCCTCACTGGCCAGTCACTTCACAAACTTGCCCGGGCGAACGAAATCACAAACTTGAGCTTGAGTCACAAGCTCGGGTCACAAACTTGGTTCACATTTTCGGTGAACCGGATTCACAAATTTGGTAACCTCAGACCAAGTTGGACTGGCTTTGACCAAGCCCTGACCGGCTCGAATAGTCCATCTAGGTCGGAAGATCAACCCCAACTTACAAACGTCACCCCGAGCTACAAGCTCAAGGGGTTCAAACCCAAAACTCACAAACGTCACCCCGGGCTACAAGCTCAAGTGGTTCAAACCCAAAATAACTTATTTAAACATGTCATGTATAAATGTGCATGTAAAATAGGGTTTAGGTCGAGTGCGATAAAGTACACCCTCGCCTAGGTACCCTTTCATTCACCTCAAAACACATAAGCAAGTTATATACAAAACGGCCCGAATACTTACCCAAAATACAAAAGTAGTACAAGAGCAAAATCACTTAGCGCGTGTTCGCTAGTAGTGGGCCCCACCGGCTCCGCCTAGCTCACCACTGTCTGAAATAGAAGATTGTATCACATATTATCACAAACGGCCACTAACATGCCCAAAACAAGCAAAACGGCAAAATCGGCACATGCAAGTGCGGAAACGGCAAAATGGGCGCACGCGCGCGCGCGGAACGGCAAACGGAAATGGCCAAATCTGCCATCTCAAACCGTTTTGATCACAATTTAGGCTAGGAATCTCGGATCAAGGTGGGTGAGACACCGTTTCGAAGCTATGAGGAAGAGCTACAACTTTTATTTAGACATCTCAACCCAGATCTCAATAGGTATTGGTCAAAAATGCACAAAATAGTTCCAGCTATGTCATTTCGGGTTACCAAACAGGCCCTGTTTGAAAGACCGTAACTCACGGCTCAGAAATCGGAATCAAGAAATTCCAGAGGCGTTGGAAAGCTAAGACATAAGGCTATAACGTTCATGTTTGGACCAAAAGCTGAATCAATACAGAGCATGGAAGAAAACGCGTCCAAACATTCTTATCAGAACTGTCCAATGCGCAGGCAGTTCTGACAATCGATCTTCTTTTGGTCATAACTGAAGCTACGGGACTCGGATTTGGATGCACTTTATACCGTTTCGAATTTGAGACCAAGATCTACATTTCTTATGAAGGGATCAACACCCAGTTCGCATGTTATCAAAACGGATAAAACATGGGCAGAAGCAAAAGTCAAAACGTTACACAATCCAGGGTACAAAACAGGTGCTAGTGTTTTGTCTATAACTCGGGCTACACTGATCCCTTTGACCTGAAATTTTGTAGGAATATTCAGGACATAAGAGGGTACAACTTTCATGTTTTGAGAAACTTCTGAATCAATACGTAGTATCAAGAAAAATGGAACCGAAGTTCAGATGCTGAACTGCCCTGGTTACCCGTTTTTCCGGTTTCCAATGTCGCAAACGCATGGTTCATTTCTATGGTACTTATGCAAGGTTTCCAACCAAATTCATACCAACTAAGCACACATATACTAACTTCTAAATGACCTACAATTGGTCCGAAGTTTCCCTCTAAGCCACTACAAAATTGCCAAAACTAACCATGATCCTTAGACTAAGTCCATTTGCATCACCTTAGCCAAACCCTAACTAGCCAAACCTTAGCCAAGCTAGACCAACCTAAGGAAGCCTAGGGTTTCTTAACCCAAACTCAGTTTTTACCACTCACTTACCAAACCAATGAAACCAATCATCAAACACAACCACTACAAGTTTAATAACACAAGATTAGAGCTACTTAACTTGTTTAGCATGAAACCCTAATTCTTTCATAAGCTTAACCGAAATTTTGCAGCAACAACCAACTAAAATAAACCATCATTCAACACAATAATCACCACATGAGCTATGCAAGTGCATCATCACAACAAAACTTCACTTCCATGGCTTCAAAATGAAGCACCAAACTTTAACTTCAAAGAAAGATGTCTTACCTTCAAGAGAGCTTGGTATATGAAGAAAACTACCACAACAAGGCCCCAAGTTGTTTCCCTTAAGCTCCAACAACAAGATGGAAGCTAGAAATTGAAGAATTTGAAGGAATTTTTTTCTCTTTTCTTCCCTCTTTGGGTCGGCACCTCTCTCTCTCTTTTCTTTCTTATTTTGTTTTGTTTTCTTATGATATCTTGCAAGTCTAAGATATATATATAAGCTAGTCAAAGACAAGAGAAGATATTTCTTTTTCCACCAATCACATAAAAGTTCCCAATTTGGTCTCAAGCCCTTCCACCTTCAACTTAGCTTTTGTTCAACTCTAGCCCTTAAACATTTCATAATCTTTCAATTAACTCCATAGGTTGTAACTTAATCTAATCTAAAACACTTAGCCACACTTAATTCCTTCACTAATCACTTTCCTATATTAATCACCTATACTTAATCCCACATAAAAGCAATTAAACAATAACCTTTTGTCATGGGTAGTATTAAGGGTTTTAAACCCAACTTAAAATTCTAACAACTCATAACACTAGAAACTTTTCTAGTTTAGGGTTTTCTAACTTTTAAACTCACTTAACCTATATAAAATGGATCAAATCCTATGCTTACCTGCACTAAAACACACACTAGCATAACTAACTTAATCACCACTCGAATTTATAATTAATACAAAAACTAGGGTTTAAATCTTAACCCCAACTTAGGGTTTTCGAATTAGTCCCAAAACCAAACGTTACCGGACAAATAATGAAAATAAGGAATATAACCCTAATATCAAACTTAAGAACTGACCGGGGTCTCACACGCAGGCAGTCTGCTAACCCCTTTGGTTCGCCTTAGGGGAAGGTGAGGCTGTCACAGAGATAAATTTGGTTCTCATACTAGCCATAAAACCATCCAATTAAAGCTCACTTCTAGCATATATACATCACAATATCAAAGCTGGAAAATCTCTAATAAAGCTAGAAATTCCTATCTAGAAGCTAAAAGGTCACAATAAAGCTACCAATCATCACACAAGTCCATAACCAAACTCAATACCAACATATCATGGATGAACAACACAAATCAAGGCTGAAAATCATAAACCCTAGGCTGAAATTTCACTAATCTTCACGAAATCTATGTTATCATCCATAGAATTCCAAGTTTCAAGTCATCTTCACCATAAACAATAAGAAAGAGAAAAGAAGTTGTTCAACTTATATCTTCAACCCCTTGAAGAAAGTGAAGAACCAAGGCTTTCTCTCCAAAAAAACTATCCACTACAAGTTTCCTTGCTTCCTTAGTGCTAGTTTGTTCGGTTTAGTTTTGTGATTCTAACTTAAACAAGGCAAGAATCAAGGTGGAAATGGAACTTTTTCTCCTCTCTTTTCTCTCCCTAGTGTTCGGCCAAGACAAGAAAAAAATGAAGGAAAGTTGGTCCAAGAGAAAGATAAGAAGGTAAGAAAGTTTCTTGGTCAAACATGTCTTGGGTCATTGACACTTGGCTCGGCCAAGTTTTCCTTTTTTTTTCTTTTCTTTCCTTCCTCCTAGTCAATATTTTCGGCAAGCTTAGGGTTGATTTTGGGGAAGATTAAATAAAATAAAAACAAGGAGATTAAGGAAAGAAAGTATTGGTCAAGTGGTGTACTCAATCGGTAACAAACGGCGCACGTCGGTTCAAGCCTATATTATTAACCCTCTTGTACTTTTGTTTTAACATATGATTCACTAATTTATTCTTAGTACTTCTAATCACACACTTCCTCTTACTCAATACTCGCTCTTATCCATCAAATTTAGTACACACACCTCACCAACTGATCACACTACCAAAATGCACAAAAATTCTAGTTTACTCTAACTATAAAAGTAAAAGTAAAACTCTCGATTCTATTATTTATTACAACTATTGAGGGAGTAAATTAGTAGTAAAGGTAGTATAAATTACCTTATTCAAAATAAAAGAGAATTATAACAAAATATAAGCAAATTTTCAAGTCCTCACAAATAATCTAGTAGATATAGGATATGAAGGAAAGCCTTAGACATGGAGTTCACATTGGGATGGCTAGGAAATAAAACAAAGACTGGATATAGTGCTAGCAAATTAGGAGTGGGGTCAAAAATTTGAAATAGCAAAGTGCAGACATATTGGGAAAGAGGACTCTGATCATAGTATACTCTTGTTGGACACAAATTCAGTGAGAAAGAGAATAGGAGGAAGGTTTTATTTTAATAAGAGATGGGCTCAAAATCAACAAGTTCAGGAACTGATCAGTAAAGCTTGGAATGAATCTCAATAAGGATCTAAAGTGTTCACACTGACAAGGAAAATCAAGAGATGTAAACAAACCTTGATAAACTAGAATAAGGAAAATAAAAACAACTCAAGAAAAGTGATAAAGTCCATGAAGCAATAGATTCAAGAAGCAAAGCAAGAAGAGTATGACAAACACAAGAGGAAAATTGCTGATCTAAATCTGAAGTTAAATCAGGCATATAAACAAGAGAAGCTATATTGTGCACAAAAGGCAAGGTGCAAATAACTTAAAGAGGGGGACAAGAATACAGCTTTCTTTCATGCAAGGGTAATGACTAGAAAGGCAAGGAATAGATTACCATGCTTACAAAACGAGGAAAGGAAGTGGTGTGAGACAGAACAGGAAATTGAAGAGGAAATATGTAGTTTCTACAACAAAATTTTCACATCATCCCAGCCATCAGCCTTTGAAGCAGTTACAAAGGGTGTTCCTTGAATAGTTACAGTGGAGATGAATGCAATACTGATTAAACCAGTAGAAGAAAGGGAAGTGAAGATTGCTCTACTCTCAATGCATCCAGATAAAGTGCTAGGTCCTGATAGTATGTCTCCTTTTTTTTTTCAAAGATACTGGCATGTTATTAGAAATGACATTGTAATAGCTGTTCAAAGTTTCCTTAATAGTGGTCATCTTCTAAAAGCCCTTAATGAAACAATTGTCATCTTGATCCCAAAAGTAGAGGCTTCTATTATCTTATCTCATTACAGACCCATATGATTGTGTAATGTCCTATACAGAATCATTCCAAAAATTCTGGCAAATAGGCTAAAGAAAGTCATCCCTAACTGTATAAGCTATGCTTAGTTTATTTTTGTCCCTAGTAGAACATCCTTGACAATGTTATCCTAGCCCAGAAATGGTTCACTTATTGAAAAATAAGAGAAAAGACAGAAATGGTTTTATGACCTAAAGCTTGACTTATCAAAAGTCTAGGGTAGAGTGGCAGTTTCTAGGGAGAATGATGATGAAAATGTTATTTTACCCTATCTGGGTAAGGTGGATTTTGAACTGTGTATCCACTGCTTCATACTCTTTTAATGTGAATGGCTAGAAAGTAGGTTATGTTAAACCTTCTAAAGGGATAAGGTAGGGTGACCCCCTTTCTCCATATTTGTTCCTAATATGTGCTAAAGGTGTCTCAAATTTGATGAGTAAAATGATTAACAACAAAGTTATAAAGCCAATATTCAGGAAACCCAGCAAATGAAAGAGATGTTTAATATCTATAAAAAGGCTTCAGGGCAGTTAATAAACTATGAGAACACTACTATTTTCTTTAGTACACACATTTGCAGGAAACTGAGAATGGAAATATGCTCTGAGTTGGTAAACATGAAAAAGGCTACAAGTGGGAAGAATCTGGAATTACCTATGCTGATATGGAGATCAAAGCAATAAGTATTTAGATACATCAAGGAAAAAGCACAAAATAAGCTGCAAGGATGGATGAGAAATTTGTTGAGCCTAGCAGGAAAAGATGTACTGATAAAGTCTGTGGCTATGGCACTCCCTACTTACACGATGTCATATTTCAAACTCCCAAAAGTGTTATGTAAAGATATAGGCAAAATGATGGCAAAATTTTGGTGGGGCAATGAGAAAGCGAAAAGAGGATGCATTGGACTAGTTGCGTAAAAATGTCTCAGGTGAAAGATAACGAGGGATTGGGGTTTAAAGACTTGGAGAAATTCAATAATGCTCTACACAACCAAATCTGCTTGTAAGTAAGGTGATGAGAATAAAGTATCTAGGAAGAGCACAAGATTGGGAAAAAGACCCTCTAAAGGTATCTTCTTGGATATGGAAAAGTCTAATGTGAACTAGGAAATTACTAAACAAAGAATTGTGAAAAAAAGTGGGAGATGGAGAAACTATTCACGTCAGGTATGACAAGTCGATTCCAAGTAGTAAAGATGGTAGCATCAAAACAAGTAGGGAGCCAGAATGCACAATCCAGAAAGCAGCTAAACTGATGAGAAAAGGTGAGTAGAAATAAGAGATACTCAAAAGATGGATCATAGAGAAGGATGTTCAACAAATTCTGGCTATCCTTATCAACATGGTAGGATGCAAAGATAGAGTGTACTAGAGGTATACAATGACTAGGCTTTTCACTATAAAGCTTATGTTGTAGCAATGGAAGAAGATCAACAACAACAATTGGCAAGGAGGAAAGAGGATAGAGAAAGCACTAGCTATGCTCAAAAGAAATCTAACATCTGGAAAGTAGTGTGGTCTCTGCAGATGAAACACAAGCTCAAACATTTCATCTAGAGATGTTTGCATCATAGCATACCAGTAAATGAGTAAATAAACAAAGGGATAGGGAAAAGAAGTGCAATGTGTGAATGCTATAGAGAAGCTGTGGAAATAGTAGAACACATGTTGTTTTTCTGCAAAAATGCTGAAACCACTTGGAGAATAGCGCCTGCAATGAGACGGATTACATGATATAAGGAGCAACTTTGTAAGATGGTGGGAAAGGATATTAGAAGCAAAGAGAAGAGATTAGGGACTGGAATGCAACACTAACTGTAATTATTTTGTGGCAAATCTGGAAAGTAAGGAACAAAAAGGTTTTTGTAAAAAGAATCCATATCCAAGGATAACAGTGTAAAAAACTCAACTAGAGTGGAATGAATTTATAAAAGCTCGGAACAATACAGGTGGAGAGTACATTGATCAAACAACCAACTCAAATAGTTTGGAAAATTGGAAACCACCAACAGGAAGAGTGATAAAGATCAATTCTGATGCTATCTTCTCAAAGACTATGAACAAAAATGGAATAGGAGCTGTTGCTAGAGATGGGGAAGGAAGGTTGATGAAAACCTAGGCCATAGCTAAGATAAAATCAAGTGAGCCACTAGTGGAGAAAGCAGCAGCAATTAGAATGGGAATGGTGATGGCTTGACAAGTACAATGGAAGGAAATGGAATTCCAGTTTG
Organism: Coffea eugenioides; assembly: GCF_003713205.1. Classification (NCBI taxonomy): domain Eukaryota; kingdom Viridiplantae; phylum Streptophyta; class Magnoliopsida; order Gentianales; family Rubiaceae; genus Coffea; species Coffea eugenioides. The sequence continues at coordinate 23,217,337 of NC_040042.1, read as the reverse complement.
ACTATAAGGAGGTGATGGACCTAATCAACAAGAAAAATGGGAGAGAATCTAGAATTGTATCATTCTAGAGGATATTGCTAACATGAGATGCTTGTTTGGCAAATATACTTTCTCTTTTGTCAATAGAATAGGAAACAAGTATGCATATATGTTAGCAAAGTTTGCAATGTATCTAGTTACGAATGTTAACGGGGAAGGAAATTTCCTGTGTAGCTCGATGAGAGTACACAAAAAGATTATAAAGGTAGTAACTGTGATGTATCAAACTTTGTGGTATCAAGTTAATGAGAACAAATATTGTTTTGACAAAAAAAACACAAAAGGATTGGCACCAATAACCCATTTTATTATAAAGACCTTCAATGTGATTATACTTCACTTTCTTGGTTGCCCACGAATAGAAAAAAGTTGTGTTAGATTTCCCTCACAGTACCATTGAACTTACTTCTTTGCTTACACATCAAATTTTTATGATCAAGAATGTCTTCCAATTGATTGGTTAGAGAACCGATATCCACTTCAGCTAAATGAGTAAGCACCCCTTGCTGCAGTTGAGCAATTTTGGCCCTCAATTCATCACCCTTTTTGGAACAATTTCCATATTTTTGTTTACTCCAATTTAGAAGTCCTGCTCAACATTCATTCATTTTAGACAGTAAATTATCACAGGTATTAGTAGCTGATACACTATCTCATGCCTGATTAATGATATCAACATAATCAATAGCTTCAACCCATATAACCTCAAACATAAAGCGCTTTTTCTTACGTACATATGTATACTGCTAACTTTTGGATAAGTGGTCTGATTTTAATAATCTCAGCATGATGGGAATGCGAACTAAATATAAAGAATGAACATGAGATACTTCTACTCTACAGAACAGGTCAGCAAGTTCTTGAGCACATGTGCGATCTAATTTGGCACAGATTGTGTTCGATGAATTTTGGCTATGACATCAAGTGAATTTAAACCCCCTATACCCCAAATCATAAAGGTGACAATCTGTTAATGCTGTTAATGCTTTTCAAAACTTCATAACCTGCTAATTCTGCCTCTGACCATTGCTCTGAAATTCACATTTATTGAGTACTTCATTATAGCCACTAATACATATCCACAGAAGTGCAGATTGGCTGCTGAGAGCGCGTAATAAATCCCATGAAGATTTCCTTTTAGCAGTTTCAGAATGACCATAGAAACCAGTAAGACGCCAAAGAGAACCATTTGTATGTACACTGACATCAATAATGTTATTGGAGAACTGATTCAAAGATATATCTATATCTTTTTTCCATAATAGAGCCAAACCACCAAAAAATCCCTTAGCATCCACTCCCACACCAAACCATCCAAATTGTGTTTTCAATTTGTCTATAACCCTACTGGAACATTTAGTTTCTAAAAGATAAATAATAGCAATTTCCGCTCTCTCGAAAATATTTTAGAGTTCTTGAACTGTACAAGAGTTATTTAACCCCTGACAGTTCCAACTTAGTAGATTCATGGTTCTTGGTGGGATTGGGTCCAAGTCTCTACCGTTTTATCATTTGAAGAAGTAAAAGTAGCTAACTCTGCCATCTTATATCTCTTAGAGTCTATGGCATCCTCCATGTCCACATTAGCTTGCCCTGCATTTTTGTCACTAGGCTTAACTTTATGACTAGACAAAGTGCTATCTCCAGACACTTGTGTGGGATGTGATTTCAAAGGTTTACGAAAGATTTTGCTTCTTTTCTTTCCAACTAAACTAGCAATAGAACGAAGCTCCTGGAGGTCAATGTTCTTCTTCTGCTATAACAAAGTTGTATCAATTAGGAATAAGTCAGATGAGATCGAGCTATTGGTATTAATGTTTGTTTTAAAGGGGTGGTTTGACAAATTGGATCTGGATGTTATAGTTTCAGGTTTATGCTGAAGATTTTAGGTTTGATGAAAGTGAGTTTGGATTGACATTTTCTTGGTCATTATTTTTCGGGATCTCTATAGGGCTGATAAGTTGGAGTTGGGATATTTGGCTCATTAGTTTTGTGTTTAATTGGCTCTGCAGAAAGGGATGTAATATCTTTGGTTAAAGTTGATCCACTTTGTTCAGTGGTTTTGGGTTTATTGGGAAAGATCATAATATTATTGGTTAAGGTTAAGATATCTTGGTCTCTGGGTTTGGGTTTGAATGGTTTAGTGTGATAGGTTGAAATAATTTCGTTTGAGAGGATGAACAATACTAGTTTTTGAGTTGCTGCATCAATCTTGTTTGGAGAGATTGAGGCTTTAGATGGGTTAGACATCTCTATTTGCTTGTCTAAAGAATTGAATAAGGGACCACCAATCTACTGTTCCGAAGTAGAGTAATTCTTAACAATAGAAAAAGACACACCTGATTTGAATGATTTTGATAATCTTCCATTTAACTCTATTTCATAGAGAATGCGAGATTTCCCTGTGTTCAAAATGGGTTGGGACTTATCATTATCCAACAGAAAGATCATAATCAATTTCCAAGGTATCATTTTTTGAAAGTTGAGTTTTCAAAATCATATCCAAAGAGGACTCCTTATTCTTCGAGATTCTATTAGCATCAGTATTGCACTAGTCTTCTCTACTAACCGGAGCTTTGGCTTTGCCAAACTACTACTGATCAAAAAATTGCTTATCATTCCCTACCCTGAGCCATGTTGGGTATTAAGGTTCACTTGTGTCCAAATTTGTAAAGTCTAACTGGATTTCACACACTACAAGAAAATTGGTCTTTAGTGACAACACAAAGTCATCACAGAACATGGAAATGTCGTCACAAATGACCTTTATTGACGACTTTCTAATCGTCACAAAGTCGTCACTATATCCCTGTCGGTAAAAATATACAGTTGAGACTTAAAATGTCATCACTAAATAGCTGTCATTAGTGATGACAATCTGGAAGCGTTTTATTGACGACTTGACTTCTTGTCAAAATGCCCTGCTTAAGATCGTCACTAAAAAACGTCGAAAGTCATTACTTGTATGACCATTTAATTGACAACAATTGTCGTCACAATTGTTGTTTGAAGCTAGTGACAATCTCTATTGTCACAAGAAGTTTTTGTTTTCGATTTTGTGACAACTTTTTTTTGTCATTAGATAGCTTCTCATTATCTTAATTGTCATAATTTAGTCTAGTAAATCATTGATCTAAAATAAACCAAACAAGTAAACCTGAACAATTGATAACTAAAGATAGCTGTATTAGATTACATGCCAATATAACATTTCATAAGTTCTCAAATGTCAAATTCAAGTGTACATTACCCAACTAATGTTTACAAAAATACATTTGTCCTAATATCACATCTACATAATGGTACTTTACAAAAGCAATCTCAGTTCAAAAAACCGAAGAACATCTAAATGAACCACTCCATGAGCAAAAGGCAACTTTGCCTTCAACATCCTTCAACCATAGTCACAGATATCTCCCAAAAGTTAGTTTGAATAGCATTTATCTGTCACAAAATAGTAAAACAAGTAGGAAAGGGGAGGAGTACAACAATAAAGAAGAAGTAATGATACTTAGATTACTTAAGCAAAAATTGCAATCTATTAGGAACCTCATTTATTAAAGGCTATACATATAAATGAGAAATTACAAGCAGCCTTGAAAAAGGAGAAATCAGCCCAGAAAATCAAAAATAGCACCAAATTAGCGCATAAGACACCCCAAGAAATAAGTCCTGCTATTAAATTTTAGCCATAAAGGAAAAATATAATAATTCAATACGGCATCTTGCACTGCTATGTGTGACGGCCCCATCTCCCCTTAGGGCGTACCCCAGGGCTTGGCGGGTCGCCTACCCAACTCTCGCCAGGACTCAGTCGTTCACTTCAATTCTCAATCGAAACCAGAATAAACCTACAAGACTAAACATAACAACGATCCAAAACTTAAAGCAAAACTTATATACATTGCTATCTCAAAAGGGAGTACAAACATCGAATATACAAAGGTTCTCAATTCACCATACATCTAACCCGTGCCGAGCACTAGGGCGAGAACCATTACAAAATCAAAGAAACTAGTCTAGGCTAGTCTCTATCGAGCTCTCGTCCTTGCTCGCCTTCCCCTGTTAAGGAAAATAAAACTAAAGGGATGAGCTAAAAGCTCAGTGAGGTTCCTGCAAATGTAACAATGATGTATAGAATTCCAACTGAAGGTGGTGCACTTGTGTTGAGAAAAATAGATTCTGATGATGCACCAACTGACATGGCTTGTATAGGCAAGCAAAATAGAGAAGCAGAAGTTTATGTTGTTTCTGAGTTTCACATTAGATTGATAGATGGTAAATGTGAGAGTGCAGTTGCATCAAACAGTTGTAATGCTATAGAAATAGAAGAAGATGATGACTTCTTTGTAGACATAACATTTGAGGATGTTGATGTTGTTGACATAGAGGAAATTCCTGTTCATGTGGAGAAAATGAAAGAGCTTGAGAAGAAGAACCAGGAAACTTGTCAAGCTGCTGAAGTAGAACAAGATGATGCGGATGAGGCTAATGATGCTGTAAACTCAGACTCAATGGAGGGTGAAAAGTTCCATGATAATGACTATGATTTCAGTGAAGATGATGATGATGTCATTTTTCGAACTTCTATTGTGGCTCCATATCAGGAGTTAGGTGCTGCAATGGATAAATTGCCAACAGGAAATTGCCAAAGCAGAAACAGAAAGGCAAAGAAAGAAGCAAGACAGGCAACAGCACCCAATAAAAAAAAATCAGAGTCAAGGCAACTTCTACACCTTGATGAAGGAGATCAGATTCCAGTTCATAAGGAATCTGATTCGATGGTGTCAGATGAGCTACATAGTGTGACTGATTCTTCCGATGAAGATAGCACAAGGAAGAAGCCCAAACTGGTCAGATTCCGACCAGAAATGGACATGAATGATCCAAAATTTCATGTTGGTCAATAATTTGATGATAAGCAGCTATTCAAGATGGCAGTTGACAATTATGCAGTCAAATGGGGGAAGGATATAAAGTGGGTGAAGCATGATAAGCATAGAATGGGGGTGAAATGCAAAGCTGAACATTGTAAGTGGATGTTGTTTGCTTCTAAAATTGATGAAGGTGATGATTCCATTGCAATCAAGACAATGGGTCCAGCACACACATGTGGCAGGACCTTTTACCACAAGAGAGCTACCTCAGGTTTCTTAGCAAGAAAATATGTGGACTTCCTAAGGATGAACAAGAGAATAACAGTTTCTGAGTTCAAGGATAAGGTACATGCAGAGCTAAATGTAAACATTACTAAACCTCAAGTTTATAAGACATTCATGAAGGCAAAAATTTTGATCCATAGGAGCTACAAAGATCAGTACAACAGATTGTGGGATTATTGTGAGGAACTAATGAAGGCCAATCCTGGTTCTACAGTATACATGGAAACTACATTAGATAAAGATTCTGGAAAATGAAGATTTCAGAGACTTTACATTTGCTTCGAGGCACTGAAGAGAGGATGTAAATCTAGTTGTAGGAAGATAATTAGAGTTGATGGTTGCCACTTGAGAGGTCCACATCCGGGTGTGTTATTAACTGCAGTTGGGATAGATCCAAATGATTGTGTTTATCCAATTGCATATGCAGTAGTTGAAGTAAAAAATAAGAGGTCGTGGAAGTGGTTTATTGAATTCTTGAAATATGACCTATCCATCAATGATCAAAGAAATTGGAGCTTCATAAGTGATAGACAGAAGGTGAATAAGATCAACTTACATTGTTTATATATGTTTATTACATATATATGAATGCTTACTGATTGTGCTAAACTTGCATTTATCTATTTTGCAGGGTTTAGGATCTGCAATTCAGGAAGTCATTCCAAATGTTGAGCACAGACATTGTGTAAGGCACTTGCACAACAACTTCAAAAAAAATCATCTGGGTGAAGCATTGTGTAACAGCCCCACTTTCCCCTAAGGCGAACCAAAGGGGTTAGCGGACTGTCTGCCCAGCTCTCGCCAGGACTACGGATCAGTTCACGTCGATCTAATACGTTCCGGAACATACCCACGCGCGTAAACAAGTCAAAATCACAAAATAAAAAAAATGAAAAAAATCGAAGCCGATGAAGAATAGTACCGGCCATGACCGAATCCGGATACTAGGCCGAGAGTAGCCAAATTTTTCTTTTGCCGTTTGAAATACAAGTTAATCCGAAATCCAACCAAATGTCAACCAAACAGATATACATTGAAATGCAACATTTACAAGCCAAAAGCCAAAGCGGCATATCAAAACGATTCATCATGGATATACATGTTCGGTTTGCCAATCAAAAGAAATTGAACCCAATACACATTAGGGTTTCATTCAAAGAGCTATTCAAAACCATTTACAGGAGCTCAACTTGACAACCAACTAACACAACCTTTTCCAAAAGTGGTCATTTCATGTAAGGAAAACAAATGGAACGGAATGAGCTTAAGCCCAGTGAGTTACTACCACATAAGCAACAAAGAGCATATAGCACAACCTTTCATTTCAAGTACACAATTAAAGAATAAAACAAGTCGGCAAAAGGATACGGACGGCTCTCAAGAGCCCATTTCCACGCTTACATTCTTGATCCAATCTCATTGACTCTCCGTCAACGTTTATGAGTACCAACCGTAGAACCCACTTCACTCCATCCCTTCCACCAAACACACCCCAACCGGGCCCGCACTCCAATCAGTAGCTTTTGGTAATATTCGAGTATACCGGAACCAAGAGTTTCATTACTACAAGATTCCCCAGTACAGTCCCCGTGGCATGTCAATTTTCACGACCAAGCCCTCGCCGACTCGATTCAATTGACTACCAACGGGGTTGAGCTCAGTAGTACAATAAGGCCGTTGGATACTCGTCCAAACGACACCAAATCAGTTTTTCATGAAGTGAATTCAATATCTCATATAGCAAGTGCAGTATTTCAGTAAAATGGTAATCAGTCATTAACGGTATCACAAGGGGTGAGGGCGGTCAAGTACACCCTCACCTCAATCAATTCCAATAGCCAGATAAGCCTTCAAGGCAACAAAATCACATATAGCAAAGCCACATTGTAACATTCAAGTGAGTAGTATACTCACCACTCAAGTAGGTGATGTTTCAAGCACCGTCGTTAAACGAACGTCGTGCACCACCGTCACTTCCTAGAACATGCAAACATGTGCAATGAGACTCGATAACGAGTCATAAAGCAATGCCAATCACAATCCCAATAAGGTTTCATATGCATATATAGGCATTATAGCAAACCAGAAAATTCAGCAATGCACTAACTTGACCTTAACAAAAAACAGTTTTCGTCCTCCTTTTGCGGTAATGGCACAAAATGCGCTACGCTTATCGGATGAGGGTGTAAGACCCACCATCTCGAAGCTAAAAGACAGGGCTACAACAATGTAGAAGGCCACTCAGTCCAAATCCTAGCACAACTAGGTCAAAAATGCAGAATACCAAACCAGAACCGTAATTGCAGGTTTACAAATCACACTATGCTGTAATTAGTCCAACTCAGTCTATACAGGTCCAAATGCATTGATTCCAAAGGCATGCGGTAGCTAAGACATCAAGCTACATTTCATCAGAAGACACCAACATCCAAATCCAAAGAAATTCCAGTCAAAACAGACGATTACAAGCGCAGTTCGCACATTCTGATCACCCAGAACAGCAACAGTAAAATCGACATATCTCATTCTACACTACTCCAAATGCCCTGAAATTTTACAGGAACCTCAAACACATCAATACCTACAACTTTCATGTTTTAAGAAAAGGCCAATTCGGCCTCTAACCATATGATCCAAAACCGGACAGAAAAGGGGGTTATGAAACCCTAACTTCCTCAAATTGCTTCCAAACCCAAAATTGGTTGCAATTATCAATCATTTACATCCACTAGAGTCATAACCCCTTATTACCAACCATCATAAATCACCACAACATCATGATCACATTAAACCAGAAAATTCCTCAATAAAATAAAAACTTCACCAATTCATCCCAAACCAAGAAATAAACTACAAATTCCAACACTTTAGCCACCACTAGGCACAAATTAAACATCATTAAGTCTAGGAGGAAGTGTAATCACCACTTACCTAGTAAACAAGAGAGAGGGAGTTGTAGAACACCTTAGCTTCTCCAAAAAAACTTCACCAAAACACTCACTATGTGAGGCCCCAGTCCGTTCGTAAGCTGATATGAGGGTTATTCGTTAATCGGTGGGGTGGTTTCGGGTTTTTATCGCCCGCCTTTTCTACATTTTTCTTTATTGGAAATTTCCCCAGATAATTTTTCTGAGTAAATATAGGTTTTAGATGAGTTTTCAAGTATCGGTTAGGTTTTGAGAAATTAAGAACGTATATCGGACGTGGGACCCACTAGTGCGAAAAGTTCGGAAAAATTCGGCCAATAAGGTTAAGTTTCGGATACTGTGTAAAATTTATCGGGTGTTAAGAGATAAGTAGAGGTTGTGATGTGATTGTTGAGAGAGAGAATAAAAGGATAGAGATGCTTTAAATAGAGTGACAAGTGTCACTATCTCATTGGTTGGACTTGTTGGACAATTATTGACTTTTTTGACTTTTTTACCATTTAGTTAAATATCTCACAAAAAAATTACAAAAATTCACTCTTTTCTTCTCCTCCATGGCCGGCTCTCTCATGAGCAAAGAAGAAAGAAAACTCTTCCCATTTCTAGCTTCCATCTAGCTCAAATCTTCCAAAACAATCACATAAACTTGGTTCTACTCCATAAAATCTCTTCATTAGGTGATAGTTAGTAGTTTGGTGAAGTGTTTGGAGAAGCTAAGGTGTCAAGCAACTCTCTCTCTCTTGTTTTACTAGGTGAGTAGTGAATGAACCTTCTCCTTTATCTAATGAAGCTTAATTGATGCCTAGTGATAGTTCAAGTGATGACTTTTGTGGTTTATTTCTTGTTTTTGGATGAATTGATGAAGTTTTCAATTTATTGATGAATTTTCCGGTTTAATTGTGATCATGATGTTGTGGTTATCTATGATGGTTGGAATTGATGGCTAATAACTCTAGTAGGTGTAAATGATTGATAATTGCAATCAATTTCTGTTTTGGAAGAAATTCTGGAAAATTAGGGTTCTTGAAGCTACATTCTGTCCGAAATTTTAGGTCATATATAGAGGCCGAATTGGCCTTAGCTCAAAACATGAAAGTTGTAGGTAATGACATTTTAGAGGTTGCTACAAAATTTCAGGTCATTTGGAGTAGTGTAGAGTGAGATATGTCAATTTTACTGTTGCTGTTCTGGGTTGATCAGAATGTGCGAACTGTGTTTGAAATGGGTTGTTTTGACTGGCATTGCTTTCGATTTGGATGTTGAGGTCTTCTGATGAAATGTAGCCCTGTGTCTAAGCTTTCGAATGGCTTTGGAATTTCTGGATTTGGACTTGTGTAGGCTGAGTTATGATGTTTGTACTAGGATACGGTTTGTGAACCTGTTTTACGATTCTGGTATAGTGTCTTGCATTTTTGACCTTGTTATCTTCAAAACTGGACAAAGTTACCTTCTTCAACATTGTAGCCCCTTAAGTCCTGAATATTTCTGTAAAGTTTCAAGTCAAACGGAGTAGGGTATTATGAGTTATAGACAGAACACTCAGGCCTGTTTTGGACATTAGTTTGGGTACGTTTTGCATTTCAGCTTCTGACCGTGGGGGTTTTCATTTTGATCCTGTACGATCTGGATTTTGATTCCTTCATAAGAAATGTAGTTCTTGGTCACAGCTTCGAAACGCTATAAAGTGCGTCAAAATCCGAGTCCCGTATCTCGAGTTATGATCGAAATAAGAATGCATGTCAGAACTGTTTTATATCCGGACAGTTTATAACTGGAGCTTTGGCTTCACGTTTGACTAGGTTACAAGCTGTTTGGGCTTGCGACCAAAACACCAAACTTATAGCCCTATATCAGAGCTTTCTAACGCCCTTGGAATTTCATGAATCGGATTTATAAAACCTGGGATATAGCCGAGCAAATAAGGCCTGCCGTGAAAATGACCATTTTCTGGTCAGATCTGTTTTGGTCCTGATGACCAATTTCCGTTCCGAATTTGGATTGCCGACCTTCATGAAAGTTGTTCCATTTGGAATGAACCCTCTAACTGCCAATTTTCAGCTCTTTTGACCATGTGTAGCATGGAAAACAGTTTGCACTCAAAACTGACCATTTGTGTATTGCCCAGATTTCGTAAGTGATTGTGTTTGGTTCATTTGGGACTGAAGCCTCCAGTTTCAGTTCTGGATGTCTTCATAACAGTTGTTTTTCATCCTTTAAGCTTCGATATGGCATCTCATACGCCTTAATCCGATATTCGTAGCTCAACTTATGAGTAAACTAGAAACGAGTGTCAAATCTGCCGTTTCCGCTAACGGCCGTTTCCGTTTCCGTCCGTCATATTTACGTGCGCGCGTGTCGTTTTTGCCGTTTTGCTTGTTTTAGGCACGATAGTAGCCGTTTGCGATATTATGTGACACAATCTTCTATGTCAGACGGTGGTGAGCTGGGCGGAACTGGTGGGGCCCACTACTAGCTGTTCATTTCGACCCGACTTCGTGTTTTTGCTATTTCAGATTCTGAGTAAGTATTCAGGCCAGTTTGGTGTGTTTTCTTTGCTATGTGTTTGAGATATGTGAAAAGGGTACTTAGGCGAGGGTGTACTTTATCGCACTCGACCTAAACCCTAATTTGAATGTATAATTGTACTTGGCATATGTATATGAACCTTTTGGAACCAAAACCCTTGAGCTTGTGGCTCGGGGCGACTTTCGAGTAAAGTTTGTGAAGTTTGCAAAGTTTGTGAGTTCGTGGGCCCGATCTAAGACCTGTTTGGACTATTCGAGCCAGTTAGGGCTTGGTCGAAGTCAGTCCAACTTAGTCTGAGGTCACCAAGTTTGTAGGTTCATGTTATGAACCAATTTTGTGAATCCGGTTCACCGAGAAGGTGACCAAGTTTATGACCCGAGCTTGTGACTCAAGCTCAAGTTTGTGATTTCGTTCGCCCGGGCAAGTTTGTGAGATGACTGGCCAGTGAGGGTGATAAGGTGTCGGTGGGTGTATAAGTGAAGTTCTACGGACTATTATTTGCATTCGACGGAGTGTCGGCAGGAGATCATACATGGCACATGAATTGGCTTTGGAGCCACCTGTATCCTTATTATGTGATGTTACTTTCTGCTTTTGCTTTACTCTTACTGTGTAACTGTTGTTACGTGAAATTTATGCTTTCGCCCCTGTTTACTTACTAAGCATATAGCTTACCCCTTTCCTTTTGTTTTCCTTAGCAGGGGCCGACGCGGGGACTTTTGGCTCGTACACTAGTATAGTTAGATTGGCTTGTATTAGTTAAACAGTTAGGATGTTTGTTTTAGTTTTGGTGGTTTGTATAAGGACCCTTCTTAGGGTCTATCTTCTGCTGGTTGTGGTTATAGTGTATTAGAGTGGTTTGACTCGAGACTTTTGAGGATGTAAATGTAACTTTTGGGATTGTATATATATTATATATAGTGCTCTTTCGATTTATCTAGTTTTATTGCTTTAAGTTTTGAGTCCTGGCGCGAGCTAGGCAGGCGGCCCGCTGATACCCTTGGGTTCGCCCTTGGGAGAAGTGGGGTCGTCACACACTAGCACCAAATGGAAGAATTTTATGGAGTAGAAACAAGTTTAGGCAAGTGGTTTGGATGATTTGAGCTAGTTGGGAGCTTGAAAATTGAAGAAGTTTTCTTCCTTCTTGAGCTTAAGAGGGCCGGCCACCAAGGAGTAAGAAATGGTGAATTTTGTTGATTTTTTGAGATATTTAACTTAATGGGAAAAAGTCAAAAAAATGAATAGTGTTTCATAAAGTCCACCCAATGAAATAGTGACACTTGACACCTCATAAATGCATTTCTATCCTTTTGTCACCTCTCACATCAATCACTTCACCTCCTCTACTTATCTCTTAACACCCGATAAATTTTACACAGTATCCGAAACTTAACCTTATTGGCCGAATTTTTCCGAACTTATCGCACTAGTGGGGCCCACGTCCATTGTAACAGCCCCACCTTCCCCTAAGGCGAACCAAAGGGGTTAGCGGACTGCCTGCCCAGCTCTCGCCAGGACTACGGTACAGTTTACGTTGATCTATAATGTTCCGGAACATACCATAGCATGCAAACAAGTCAAAATAGTCAAAATAAAAAAAACGAAAATTTGCGCCGAAGATGAATAGTGCAGACCACGTTAGAATCCGGTCAGAATCTGGCCGGATTACCGGCCGGATTCTCGGCCGGATACAAGGCAGTGAGCAATCCAAAATTTTTCGAAAACCCTTCACAATCCGGCTGCCAATCCGGCCAGTTTATGGCCGGATTCCCGGCCGGATTCAGGCCAGAGCCTTTCCGCCAAAAATTTTTCTTCTGCCGTTTGAAGGCCGAAGCGTTCCGAAGTTCATCCAAACATCAATTTAACATATACATATGGAAATCCGACATCGTCAAACCAAAACGGCATACCAAATAGCTATTTAGTTCATACATAAACAAGTAGCCATTTACACACCAAACATTGGTGAATCAAAACACTTAGGGTTTTCACCCTCAAGGAGCTAATCAAAATACATATACATGAGCTCAACTTGTCATAACCGTTTCCAATTCCTGTAAGGAAAACAAATGGAACGGGATGAGCTAAAGCCCAGTGAGTTACTACCACATAAGCAACTAAGAGCATATAGCATAACCTTTCATTTCAAGTACACAATTAAGGAATGAAACACATCGATAAAAGGATACGGACGGCTCTCAAGAGCCCATTTCCACGCTTCCATTCTTGATCCAACCTCATTGACCCTCCGTCAATGTTGAAGAGTAACCAACCGTAGACTCCTCTTCTCTCCCATTCCTTCCACCAAACATCCCCCTACCGGGCCCGCACTCCAAACACTTGCACTGTGGTATTACTCGAGTATACCGGAATCAAGAGTCTCTCATACTACAAGATTCCTTATAACTTTACCCAAGGCTCATTAATTGTCACGACCAAACCCTTGTCGGCTCGATTCAATCAACTACCAATGGGGTTGAGCTCAATGATAACATTTGTAGTCGTTGGATACTTGTCCAGTCGATACCAAGTCATGTATTTCATTTCATATAACAGTTCATATAACTTTCCAATAACTTTTCAATAACATGTGAAACAATAAGTGAGAGTGATAAAGTACACTCTCACATCAATCCATTAACATACAACATCTCAAGTTCAAATATCAAAGCCATATAATAGCACACAAGTGAGTAGTACACTCACCAATCAATTAAGTGCTATTTCATGCACTTCCGTCAGGAGAATGTCGTGAGCTATCGTCACGCCCTAGAACATGTAAACAAATACCATAAGACTCGATAACGAGTCACAAGCCAAGCCAATTATAACCCAATAGGGTTTCATATGCATAAACAAGCATAATAGCAAACCAGAAAAATCAAGCATTGGAACTCATTCGTCCCAACTACAAAAACAGTTTTTGGCCTCCAAAAGCGGTAATGGCACAACTCTCACTACAATTATCGGATGGGGGTGTAAGACCCACCATTTCGAAGCCAAGAAACAGAACTACAACAATGTAGAAGGTCACTCAATCCAGTTCCTAACACAACTAGGTCAAATATACGAAATACTATACCAGAATTCCCAAAACAGGTTTGCAAAACGCAGAAAACTGTAATCGGTATATCTCAGTCCATACAAGTCCAAATGCCGAAATTCCAAAGGCATATGTTAGCTAAGACATTCAGCTACATTTCATCAGAAGACACCAACTTCAAAATCCAAACCAATTCCAGTCAAAACAGGAAATTTCTATCGCAGTTCGGACATTCTGTGCACCAAAAACAGCAACAGTAAAAACGGCATAACTCACTCTACACTTGTCCAATTGCCCTGAAATTTTGCAGTCACACTAAACTCATCAATACCTACAACTTTCATGTTTTGAGCAAAGTCCAATTCGGCCTCTAGCTATGACCTAAAATTTCGGACAGAATAGGGGTTCAAGAACCCTAACTTTTCACATTTCATTCCAAATCCAAAATTGATTGCATTTAACAACAATTCATACCTACTAGAGTCAAAGCCCCTTATTACCAACCATCATACTAGTCCACAACATCAAAATCATATGAAACCAGAAAATTCATCATAAAATGGAAAACTTCACCAAAACAAGCCAAATCAAGGGGTAAATCACATATTCCTTCACTCATGCCCCCATTAAGCACAAAATAAGCATTATTAGAGGTAGTAGGGTGTTTCAAGCTTCACTTACCAAGAACCAAGAGAGAGGAAGATGTTGGCCACCTTAGAGCTTCAAACAAAGTTCACCAAACAACTTACTATCACTAGAAGATAAGGTTTTATGGAGTAGAATCTAGTCTAAGCCTTTGTTCATGGAAGATTGAAGCTTATGGAAGCTTGAAAGTTAGGAAATTGTCTTCTTCTTTGAGAGAGAGAGAGCCGGCCATCAAGGGTGCAAAAATGGTGAATTTTGTGCAATTTTTTGAGATATTTAACCTTTGGTCAAAAAAGTCAAAATTGTGAATAGTAATTCTTAAAAGGCATCAAATGAGAAGGTGACACTTGTTACCTCCTTAAATGCATTCCTATCTTTCTTTTCTCTCTCACATCAATCACTTCACACACACTACTTATCTCTTAACACCCGATAAAATTTTCACTGTATCCGAAACTTAACCTTATTGGCCGAATTTTTCCAAACTTTTTGCACTAGTGGGTCCCACGTCCAAAATATATTCTTAATTTTCTAAAAACTCACCAATACTAGAAAAATCATCTAAAAACTATAATTACTCATAAAATCTACCAGAAAAATATTCCTAGGCCCGAAAATGCAGAAAACATGCAATTAAGGGGAAATAAACCCTAGGAAAATAATTAGGGTTTTACGGGTTCTCACACTCTCCCCCCCTTAAAAGAATTTCGTCCTCGAAATTTTCCTTCAATTTTAAAGTAACCAATGGCCTGTACCTTCTCCGTCTTCAGAGTCAGAAGAAACGAGGTTCTTCATTCCAGTCCCTTCTCCACTTGACGGTGCAGGGTCGGTATGGGTTGGTTGTTGAGTTCTTTTCTTTTTCCGCACTTAGTAATATACAGTCGAAAAGTCATCCCAGTACCAGCCCGTCTGGTCTCTCACGTCACTTACTATCCAAACTAGATGTCCATTGATCTCTTGTGCTCATTTTAGTCAGACAAAGCCTGTTCACGTTTCCAAAATACAAGGCTTGTTTCCAAAACACAGGGTTCAAATACCTAGTAGCTTGCATCACCTCAATTCTGGGGTACTCGGGCACGAGAATCCGAAATAAGATAGTTCACATCTCGAGCTGGCCAGTCCCAAGAGTAAACCATCTACAAATCAAAATTCCTGTCCGACATACTTATCTAAGGTCCTTAAATACCATGAAAAGATTAAAGACCTATAACACTTCAAGGTTCATAGCTTATGCTCAAACAAGCACTTAAACATATTCATGAAATTAGGACCACAACACCACTTGGCCCAGTCTCACTTCGCGCAGAGACCACGCGACGTGGCTCTGATACCACCTGTAACAGCCCCACCTTCCCCTAAGGCGAACCAAAGGGGTTAGCGGACTGCCTGCCCAGCTCTCGCCAGGACTACGGTACAGTTTACGTTGATCTATAATGTTCCGGAACATACCATAGCATGCAAACAAGTCAAAATAGTCAAAATAAAAAAAACGAAAATTTGCGCCGAAGATGAATAGTGCAGACCACGTTAGAATCCGGTCAGAATCTGGCCGGATTACCGGCCGGATTCTCGGCCGGATACAAGGCAGTGAGCAATCCAAAATTTTTCGAAAACCCTTCACAATCCGGCTGCCAATCCGGCCAGTTTATGGCCGGATTCCCGGCCGGATTCAGGCCAGAGCCTTTCCGCCAAAAATTTTTCTTCTGCCGTTTGAAGGCCGAAGCGTTCCGAAGTTCATCCAAACATCAATTTAACATATACATATGGAAATCCGACATCGTCAAACCAAAACGGCATACCAAATAGCTATTTAGTTCATACATAAACAAGTAGCCATTTACACACCAAACATTGGTGAATCAAAACACTTAGGGTTTTCACCCTCAAGGAGCTAATCAAAATACATATACATGAGCTCAACTTGTCATAACCGTTTCCAATTCCTGTAAGGAAAACAAATGGAACGGGATGAGCTAAAGCCCAGTGAGTTACTACCACATAAGCAACTAAGAGCATATAGCATAACCTTTCATTTCAAGTACACAATTAAGGAATGAAACACATCGATAAAAGGATACGGACGGCTCTCAAGAGCCCATTTCCACGCTTCCATTCTTGATCCAACCTCATTGACCCTCCGTCAATGTTGAAGAGTAACCAACCGTAGACTCCTCTTCTCTCCCATTCCTTCCACCAAACATCCCCCTACCGGGCCCGCACTCCAAACACTTGCACTGTGGTATTACTCGAGTATACCGGAATCAAGAGTCTCTCATACTACAAGATTCCTTATAACTTTACCCAAGGCTCATTAATTGTCACGACCAAACCCTTGTCGGCTCGATTCAATCAACTACCAATGGGGTTGAGCTCAATGATAACATTTGTAGTCGTTGGATACTTGTCCAGTCGATACCAAGTCATGTATTTCATTTCATATAACAGTTCATATAACTTTCCAATAACTTTTCAATAACATGTGAAACAATAAGTGAGAGTGATAAAGTACACTCTCACATCAATCCATTAACATACAACATCTCAAGTTCAAATATCAAAGCCATATAATAGCACACAAGTGAGTAGTACACTCACCAATCAATTAAGTGCTATTTCATGCACTTCCGTCAGGAGAATGTCGTGAGCTATCGTCACGCCCTAGAACATGTAAACAAATACCATAAGACTCGATAACGAGTCACAAGCCAAGCCAATTATAACCCAATAGGGTTTCATATGCATAAACAAGCATAATAGCAAACCAGAAAAATCAAGCATTGGAACTCATTCGTCCCAACTACAAAAACAGTTTTTGGCCTCCAAAAGCGGTAATGGCACAACTCTCACTACAATTATCGGATGGGGGTGTAAGACCCACCATTTCGAAGCCAAGAAACAGAACTACAACAATGTAGAAGGTCACTCAATCCAGTTCCTAACACAACTAGGTCAAATATACGAAATACTATACCAGAATTCCCAAAACAGGTTTGCAAAACGCAGAAAACTGTAATCGGTATATCTCAGTCCATACAAGTCCAAATGCCGAAATTCCAAAGGCATATGTTAGCTAAGACATTCAGCTACATTTCATCAGAAGACACCAACTTTAAAATCCAAACCAATTCCAGTCAAAACAGGAAATTTCTATCGCAGTTCGGACATTCTGTGCACCAAAAACAGCAACAGTAAAAACGGCATAACTCACTCTACACTTGTCCAATTGCCCTGAAATTTTGCAGTCACACTAAACTCATCAATACCTACAACTTTCATGTTTTGAGCAAAGTCCAATTCGGCCTCTAGCTATGACCTAAAATTTCGGACAGAATAGGGGTTCAAGAACCCTAACTTTTCACATTTCATTCCAAATCCAAAATTGATTGCATTTAACAACAATTCATACCTACTAGAGTCAAAGCCCCTTATTACCAACCATCATACTAGTCCACAACATCAAAATCATATGAAACCAGAAAATTCATCATAAAATGGAAAACTTCACCAAAACAAGCCAAATCAAGGGGTAAATCACATATTCCTTCACTCATGCCCCCATTAAGCACAAAATAAGCATTATTAGAGGTAGTAGGGTGTTTCAAGCTTCACTTACCAAGAACCAAGAGAGAGGAAGATGTTGGCCACCTTAGAGCTTCAAACAAAGTTCACCAAACAACTTACTATCACTAGAAGATAAGGTTTTATGGAGTAGAATCTAGTCTAAGCCTTTGTTCATGGAAGATTGAAGCTTATGGAAGCTTGAAAGTTAGGAAATTGTCTTCTTCTTTGAGAGAGAGAGAGCCGGCCATCAAGGGTGCAAAAATGGTGAATTTTGTGCAATTTTTTGAGATATTTAACCTTTGGTCAAAAAAGTCAAAATTGTGAATAGTAATTCTTAAAAGGCATCAAATGAGAAGGTGACACTTGTTACCTCCTTAAATGCATTCCTATCTTTCTTTTCTCTCTCACATCAATCACTTCACACACACTACTTATCTCTTAACACCCGATAAAATTTTCACTGTATCCGAAACTTAACCTTATTGGCCGAATTTTTCCAAACTTTTTGCACTAGTGGGTCCCACGTCCAAAATATATTCTTAATTTTCTAAAAACTCACCAATACTAGAAAAATCATCTAAAACTATAATTACTCATAAAATCTACCAGAAAAATATTCCTAGGCCCGAAAATGCAGAAAACATGCAATTAAGGGGAAATAAACCCTAGGAAAATAATTAGGGTTTTACGGGTTCTTCACATCCCATAATCTATCCTTAATTTTTCAAAAAACTACCCAATGCTAGAAAAATCATCTAAAAATTATAATTACTCATAAAATCCACCAAGAAAATTTTCCTAAGCCAGAAAATGCAGAAAACATGCAATTAAAGGGGAAAAACCCTAGGAAAATTATTAGGGAAAATACGGGTTCTCACACATTGAAGGAAAGATTTTGGACATGTGCAAGGTCATCGTACATGAGGATGTTCAAAAATCATATGAAGTGTTTAAGGGATTATGATGTAACTGCTTGGAAGTGGTTAAATGACAACACCTCTCCCTATCACTGGTCAAGATCACACTTTCGAGTGGCTACCAAGTGTGACATTCTCCTTAATAATTTATGTGAAAGTTTTAATTCGGTCATAATGGATGCAAGGGAAAAGCCAATCCTTGGAATGCTTGAGACTATCAGAATCTATCTAATGGAAAGGCTTCGTACAAAAAGAGAGTGGATGAAGAAGAGGAGTGATAAGATCTGCCCAAAAATTCAAAAGAAACTGGAGAAGTCAAAAACAGAAACAGCTGCAAACATCGCGAGATGGTCTGATCAAGATAAATTTGAGGTTACACATATGTATGGAGGCAAACATGTGGTGGACTTAAAGCAGCAGACTTGTAGCTGCAGGAGATGGGAGTTGACTGGATTGCCATGCTGCCATGTGATTTGTTGTATTTCTTTAATAGGTCAAGAGCCAGAAAGTCTTGTTCATCATTACTATTCGCGAGACAATTACTTGAAGGCTTATGAGCCAGCAATTGCTCCTTTGAGTGGGCCAAATGTTTGGGTGCAATCGGATAAAGATCCTGTCTTAGCACCCTTGAAGTTGAAGTTACCTGGTCGGCCAAAGAAAGTAAGAAGAAGGGAACCAGAAGAGTCTAGGCCTAATTCGAAGGGGGTTACCAAACTTTCTAGATCTAGCCTTGTTAGAATGACATGTACAAAATGCTATCAAAAGGGGCATACAGTGAGAAAGTGTCCACTACTGGTACCTTCTAATGAGCTTGGTGCATCTACCAATAAAAGGCCACCACCGTCCAACTCCAACAAGTGTAGCAAATGCAAGGCACTTGGCCATAACAAGAAAACTTGTCTACAAAATCTCAGAACAAGGGAGAATGTTACATGTGAATTACCCCAAAAATCTGGTAATTTGACCTATCCCTCATCCACTGATTTATGGTGTAATACTTAAACTAATGATGCATTGATGTGTATAGATCAAGTGTTTGGGAAGGAGCCAACTGAAGTACCTCTGGAATCTAGCTCAATGCCAGATGTTCCAAGTGGTCAGCAATTTAGGATTTTTCCATGTAGTTCATGATAATTTTATTCTTGTACTTGTTACCTGTTTTAATTTATTTCATGGTCAGGTGATAAAGCACAGGCTGTTATTGATGAACAAGAGGTTATTGATTTACAACCATCGGGTCAAGAAGAACTACCTGAAGTGCAAAAGAAATTTTCAAAGTGTTCCTTCTGTCATGGCTTAAGACATAACCAACAAACATGTGCAACCTGGCAAGCTCAAGAATGGAGAAAAAGAAAGGCTGCTATGACTGTTTTTGGTCCATTCCCTCCATCAAAGGGAAAAATGACTAGGAAAAAGGAGAAAGTAAGTTCAAGTAATTAAAACAGAAACAAACAGCATGTCTTGCACATTTGCTGGACAATGATTTTGACATGACTTAAAACGAGACTGTTTATGGCTTTTGACATGTGCCTTTATTTGTGTAGGCACATAGGCTGTTGGATGAAGAAGATGATATTGTCGCCCAATCAAGTTAATGGAGCTTGGGAATACAACAGACTTCTATTTTGTGGGATATGCTCCGTTTTGTACATTAAGAGCTTCTGTTTTGCCAATGGATACTAATTGGATTAACAATACGATTCTGTTTTGTACATTTGATGTGGCTGCATTTTGTCTAAAACGAATTCAATGCTGAAGTAAAATTCAGCCTGCTATATGGCAATGTCGCACCTATGTTGATGATTATGAACTTCTATTCACACTCTTCCTATACCATTTACTTTGACTTTCTTCTTGTTGTTTAGCAGTTTATATGGGGTGGGGTATTTGTGCGAGTAGGGATTATCGAAATTTAGGATGAAATGCTGTCAAATTTTTTATACAACTTGAGGTGAATCTCTGTTAAATTTTAACAAAGACATCTTTCAAGGTAATATGCCCAACAACTAACAAAATCTCTCAATCATTTTATAGCGATTTCGTTTCAATAAATGTGCCCAGCAACAACTAACAAAATCTCTCGATTAATTTACAAAAACATCATTCGAAATAATGTTCCATTTTAATGCATAAACATGTTCCATACACCCATGTCTACATTGCAACATTACAGCATTCAAATTACATGAAGCAATTACTCAACTTCTAACTTCAAACAGGAAGATTCTGCCCTAATTCCTATGAGCTCTGAAGAAGTCGATTTGCAGGGGTTTCTTTTGCTTATCGTGACAGAGCTGCCATTCTAGTCAAGGTGTTTAGACAATTATACCTGTCATTCCAATTATACCCCTAGTCCGCCATGAAAAATACATAAAATGTGGTGGCGCCGCCCAAAAAGTCCTACATTGGACTCAATAAAATTGTTTGAGGATTAAATTGGTGAAAAAAAACCGTGAAGGACTAAATTGGTTTAAGTGAAAAAGTTTAGGGACCAAATTGGCGATTTCCCCAAGACAATTAGACAAATTTGCGCCACTTTTTTTGCCTTGAATTTTAACTAGATTTGGACATCATAATTCCCCCTTTTTTACACAAGAAAAAATTATGAAATTTTTTTGGTTTATAATTGTATTTGAAGCATAGATTTCACTATTATTCATTATTTTTGTGCCAGAATTTTACAAATTTTTAGTATGAGTGGCAAAATTTTTAAAATTCATATATGTGGAAAAGCAATGCTATTTATAGGTGCTAAAACTCTACTAGTTCTTATAGGTGCTAAAACTTTATATCAATTCTAATTGCTATTTATAAATTATTGTAATGAGTTAACTATAGATCTATTGTTGGACTTATTTGCTTTTATAATTGATTTAATTTATAGAATCTTGTATACTGATTAGGAGAAGTGTATCAGACTTAGCCCAACAAAGTCTTTGACTTGTACTTTTTCAGCCAATTACTCAGAATATAGATGAAAAAAAAAAGTTGAACATATATGGTTCTGACAATTACAAAAGAGGAATTTTTTTTTAAAAAAAAAGCCTGCATTGTCAGCCCGACAACAATAGTTTAATTTTTTTTTAAACGCTGCCAAGGCTAACAATCAGCCCGGCAGCACAAAAAAAAAATTTTAAATTAACTGGCAAAATCTGCAAAAAACTTTAAAGTCTCGGCTTGGCAGCCAATCCAATTTTTTTTAAAAAAAAGTTTTCAAAATCTGAGCAGGACACAATCTGCTACGTTTTTACTTTTTCCACAACAAAGGCCCCACAGCTTGGCTATGTCAGTAGCACTCTGAAGACCCAAGTTTTTTACTCTCATCCCCATCACCATCATCGATGCTAGAACACTTTCATTCTTATTCCAATCCCAAGCAAGAAAAATGGCTGATGCTGCTGTTACTGCTACTATTCAGGTTGCATTGAAGATGGTTGTTTCCCTTGCCGCTGATCATGTTAATCTGGTTCGTGAATTCCCAAAGGAGCTGGAGAGACTCGACAAATCTGCTGCAATGATCCGAGGCTTCTTGGCTAGTGCCGACGAGGACATGCATGGTACAGATTTTGAAAACATTTTTTTTTAAAAATTAGACTGGCTCCTTTTAAAGTTTTTTGCAAATTCTGCCAGCGAATTTTAAAAAAAAAATATTTTTGTACTGCCAGGCTGACAAGGCCCAGTAGCGTCTAAAAAAAAATTAAACTATTGACACAGCCTGGCATCAATAGTTATATACATGTTCATTGTCAGAACCATATATGTCAGATTTTTTTTCCATCGATATTTTGAGTAATTAGCCTACTTTTTCATTTTGACATTTGTATTGTAAAGAATGCCTCTACCAATTTCAATTCCCGCTATGTTTTTTTTCTGTTTGAACGAAAATTTTGGTCCAATTTTTAGTTTTATTTTTTTGTTTAGATTCTCAAAGAAAGGTTATTTTCTTTGTATTAAATTAAACATTTTAATTAAGCATACTAGATCTGGAATGTACTTTCATATTATTTTAAGAAATAATTCATTATTTTTAAACATGAAAAAAGAAAAATCTTATATAACACAACCAATTAACTTATATAACACAACTAATTCCGCTTTCATCCAAAATGACTTTGTACTTAACGGCTAATTACTCAAAATATCGATGATAAAAAGAAAAGTCGGACATACATGGGTCTGACAAGGTAGTACTGCAAAACTATGGCTGCCGGACTGACACAGCCCAGCCCGGCAGCGAAAAAGGTAAAATTTTATTTTTTAAAACTCTGACACTGCTGCTGGGCTGTGACAAAAAAATTTTTTTCATAAATTCTTTGGCTGCAGCCGGCTGAATTCTGCTCAGCCCAGCAACCAGTCTAATTTAAAAAAAAATTTCAAACTATTAATCGAAGCTACCTGACAAAAAAAAAGGCATCCAGCAAACTTCGACGATGACAACCTAGCCACAGAATTGGTCAAATCAAGTTAGAATTAGTCAAAAGTTTAACTTCATATTTTTTGGTCCCTTATGTTTTAAATAATTATATTTCAAATGAAATAAAATGTGAATTAGATTGAATGCATAAAAAATGTGGTCTACATCTCATTAAAATCCTTAAAAGTAATCCACATTGTCAAAACATATTAGCCTAAAAAGCATCTTTTCGTTAAATTAATTATCAACAAATGATAACACATAAATCATATATAAAAGAAAATTTAGTGGAAAAAAGAAAATTGTAATTTGAGTATATAGTAACTTTAGTTGTAAATAATATTAGGACAAATCGCTATACGACTTGTGGATATGAGTTTCAATAGGTTATGATCAGGTATTATGATTATAATAACAAATAAAGGTGATTACCAATATAAAGGACTCACATGAATTTTTAAAAAATTTCTTGCCATTTCTTCTTGTCTTTCCTTCATATTAAATCAAATATTTCAATAATACATTAATGTATTTATATTTTTGTTCATCTTAAATTGATAATTTTATTGAATAATTTAAATAATTATAAAATCTTTATTTCAATTGAAACTTAATTGACAACTAGTTGAAATGCCAAAAAAGAAAAAAGAAAATATTATTCAATCAACTCAATGACATATAGTTGTTTATATTATAATAGAATATTTAATTAACTATTTTAATTTATCTTTTTTTGTTTTTTTTTTTTTGGCTAACCTCGCACGCGAGGGGGGGCGCCACTCCAAGATTTATTCAAAGGAGACATTGCATACAACAGTTGGTCTGAACGTTTGCCAGTAAGGCTAAGCCAAACGTACATAAGGCACTCGCATCTTATCTAGGCGGGCTAGCCCCTGTATATGGTCCGGAAGTGTGGAAGCACCAAAACTTTGACAGACACCTGTGGAACTTGCTAGATTTGCAAGTGCGTCGGCAACCCCGTTTGCCTCCCGATAAACGTGAGTGAAGGTGACCTGGCGGCCCAGCGCTAAGGTTTGGATGCGTGAGATAGTCTTCCATAGCGTCCAAGATATTCTTCCATTGCCATTCACCATAGCCAGCAGAACCTGAGAGTCCATTTCAACCTGTAGAAAGTGGAAATCTGTGGAGAGTAGCATACCCTCCAGTAATGCCGAGGCTTCCGCTTCCATATTTGTCCTTGATCCCAAAAAGGATGAGAAACCGCGTAGGACATTACCCCCCGAGTCACGAAGCACCCCTCCAGCACCAGAGGAGCCTGGATTCCCTAGAGATGAGCCGTCAACATTCAGTTTGACATACCCGTCCGGTGGTTTTACCCAAACGACCCAGCGCGGGGGCATCCGCTCGCGTGATGTCAGTCGAAGTAACAAGCCTGAGTGGACCAGCTCCCCGTCATCGCGCGTCACTTGAGCGAAAGGCCAGACCTGGGACACGTGATGCAGCAACATTTGGATATTCCAGCAAACCTGCGATGATGTTAAAATAACCCCCTCATAAACCGCCATGTTCCTAGCCTTCCAAAGTCCCCAACAGATTAGCGACGGCAACACCCTGCACAGCTTTCCCCATGCGGAGCCTGGAGGGTGACAAAGCCACCATTGCTGTAGCCGGCAGAGAATGTCCGTCGTAGGTGCATTGGGAACCCACATGGCCCTGGCGAAGAAACTCCATACCTCAGATGCTAGAAAGCAGCCCGATAAGATGTGATCTTGAGACTCTCCATTCAGGCAGAACGGGCACTTTGAGGGGAGGTGGAAGCCAAACCGCTGTAGGGCATCAGGAAAAGGGAGATACTTATTGAGTAGCTTCCACATAAAGACGGCGATCTTGCAAGGAACTCAACCACTCCATACACATTTCCTAGATCCAAGGCAAGCCCGTTTAGGCCGCAAAGCCTCCCATGCTGAAGAAATAGTGAAATCGCCAGAGGATGTAAGAATCCAAGCTGGTCGAGCCCTGTCCTCGAAGTCTATTAGTCGGGTAAACTGTGCCACCGTATCAGAAACGGCCAGCATTCGTCTCCAGACTCTGGATGCCCTGCGGGCTGCCCCATTATCTTCACTATACAGAGACCTCATGAAAAGAGCCCACAAGGAGGTCGAATGGCGAAACCGCCACCACAGTTTGCAGCTGAACGCCCCATGTATGTCTTTAAAGGATCGTATGCCAAGGCCATCTTCCTCCACTGGGCATTAGATGATGAACAAATTTTTAAGAGGACTTTTATTGTGATTTTAAAATATATTACATTTTTCATCCATGCATAACCCGCTTTCTCCAGTGGTGCCCTGGATATCCTTCTTTGTGCATCTCCACATAGTACAGTTGGCCTCCTTGCATTGCTTCTACCTATTATGCGCAGAAAAGTGAACTTTCCACCATAGACGTAACCTATGTTTCATTCTCATCTCTGCTTTAATTCCGAGGATTGTTGAATTCAAAAATGCAGGTCTTCTTTCGCCCCCATTTCTTTTTCATGTTCATTGAAGTGCATCATTCTGCCTTGATTAGACAACCCGGCACATTTGGAATTTTTTTTTAAAATTGGACTGGCTACCGGGCAGCTTTTTCAAGTTTTTGCAGAATTCTACCGGCTGCCGAGCTGACAACTTTACCAAAAAAAATTTTGCCTTTTTGTCAGCCCGACAGCCATAGTTTTGCAGTACCACCTAGTCAGACCCATATACATCCAACTTTTCTTTTTTTCATCAATATTCTAAGTAATTAGCCGTACTGAACGGGTATCAACATTAGACTAATTAGATGTTAAGGGGGCATTGATAGTGCCCAAAGTTAAAGTATTTGAATTTAGAGGTCTTGAATTCTAATTCCCACTTTTTTCCTTCCCGTTTCTTGAATCCCTTCCCCATTCCTTATTGGAGAAAACTTAGAAAAAAATCAATTAGGTGGGAAAATATTTTTAAAAAAATAGTTTATTTACTATTACTTAAATATAAAACTTCACACTGAATTTATTACCATGGAATAAAAAATTACATAATAAAATCAATATATTTAATTGGTTTAATTGGTTAACTAAAGAATTTAGAACTTATCTACTTTAATAACTTGTTCAATTTAGAAACTCTTGTAGGTTGACAATTACTATACATTGGAAAGTTAACTATAAATATCTTTTTATTTCCTTTTACAAATTATTTTAGTTCAAGCAAATTAATATGACCAATTTGATATAACCAGTTTAATTTTCAAATTTACATAAAAATCAAGAGGCTCAAAATTGTGGGACAATCAAACGGTTTCGTTAGCAATAAGCCAATATAATAGTAATATATTGCCAAATTTGTAAAAATTTTAAAACATTTCAGTGACGACATATAATTATCACAAAGACTATCCACTATTATTGTGATAATAGATAGTTGTCAGTAAATAAGATACACTAGTTTAGTGATGACATAGCACAGTTGTCAAAGAAAAGAGAAAGTAATAGTGATGACATTCATCAAGTCGTCATTAAAATATTACTCAATATCTCCACCCTCCCAAATGTTGTTGGTAGGAATGTATTTGTGACGACAAATCCAAAACATCAATAATTAGTTAGTGCTTATTAGGCAATTGTGACAACTTTAAAGTCGTGGATAAAGAGCCTCACTTTGTGATGACTTCTTATAGTATTATTCCTTATTTTAAGAACATTAAAATGAAAATTTGCATCATAGGTGGCAAAATTTGTTAATTTCATATGAGTGAAAATGTACTTTTATTACATTTCTAGTAGTTCTTATAGGTGCTAAAATTTTATACAAATTTCTCATAATTGCAAAAATAGGATACATCTTATTATTGAAAATAATGATGTTCAACTTATACGGCATTCAAATAGTTTCATTATAAACAACCCAATGCTATTAATAATATATTGCAACATCTGACAAAAAAAATATATTGCAAGAAATTGTAAAAAAATTGAAGACAATTTAGTGACAACAATATGTTATTACTAATATATTGAAAGTTATAATGACAATAATAAGTCGTCACTAAACAAATATCAATAACGACTAGCAAAAGTCGTCAATAAACAGTGCTAGTAACAGTGATGACATTCAAAAAATCGTCACTATTGTATGCTTCAAACACCCCTGTGTTCTCGAAATATATTAGTAGGAATATACTAGTGACGACATAACCAAGTCGGCACTAGTTGATTCACTCCTGTGAGATGCTTGTGATGAGATGCAAAGTCATGGGTAAAGGTTCTCCTTCTATGACAATATTTATGTCGTCACAAAGAAAAGTTGTCACTAAAGACCAATTTTCTTGTAGTGACAATCCCGTTCATCTTGTCCAATTCTTCCACAAAAATAACAATACAAAGGAAAGCATTCGTACCGGAACTGGATTTTGCAGACCTCCCCTTCAATGTAAAGTTGCATTTGAGTTTTGAGAGATTTATTAAGTTGCAGCTTAACACAAATTCTAAGAAACTTTCCCATGTAAAATGTTCCCCTTTACATTCAAAACCTTCATATTCTCCCAATCTACCACAAATAAATTCTACAATCTTAGAATTCATCCAACTAAGTAGGACATTGTATGCTCGAACCTAGAAGGAGCAAGCATCAAGCTTCACTTTAGTAGGCTGAATATGACCAATATAGTTACCGACCACAAGAAAATTATCATCAAAAGCCCAAGGACTACCCACAAAGACTTTCTTCTTGTCCAATAAATCATTGAATTTGACTAGGAAAAGGTTATCACTGATTGCAATATGAATAAGACCTTTTGATGGATTCTAAGCTTTCTTCATGGTAGCCATCGTTGCTTCTCCATTGAAAGGCTTTCGAGTAAGGAGTTTACCAAGGATGCATAAGTCACCCTGGAAATTGTCCTCACCATCTTTGTTCCCCAGCATCAGCATTACTTCTTTCTCATCTTCATGTAAGCTTAAATTTTGGCACATCTCTTCTAATTCCTTAGCCATTGTACTGGAGGAAAGAAGACAATCCTTTTCAGAGTAGAGGAAGTTGTCTACACAAACAAAATTCTTCATAATCTAAAAACCTACAAATCACAAAAGAAATAAAAGCTATGAACAGATAAGGCTAGAGGTAGAAAAACTAAGGAAAATGGAAGGAAGAACTATGAAAAAAAGGATAATAAAAGAAATTAAAGCAAAGAAGAGAATCATAGTTAATAATGAGAAAAGGTAGAACGGAATACGAAGGATATGAGTATTAGATATAATTGAGAGAGGTGTTAGTGAAAAGGTGCGAGGCCCCGAAATTTTACTTGTCTTTATAACTCTTATTTGAACTTACTTGCCTTAAATTCTTGGTTGCTTTAATGGTTCAATCATGATTTTTCTTCCATTATATTATTCAACTTGGTGCATGCTTAATTGGATGCATGTTAAGTTTCATAGTGCACAATACTGGTGTAACTGACAAGTGAGATATGTATGATACATTTGGTGGATTTCTTGGTTAAGAATCATGCTAGATGTCTCTTCATATGATAAAGAGGAAGGATTAGGTACATTTCATGAAAACCTTAGTAGCTTGATGGGGAGATTTATGGCGAGTTTGATATATGCTTCTATGTGGAAATATTAGTTATTTTATGATGATTTTGGCAAGGTTTTGTTTAAGATACTTTGTTAAACCTTAATCTTCACATGTATGTTGAATTTGAGCCAAGGGAGTGAATTTTGTTAATAAAAGTTTCATTTTCTCAAGTTGTTAGAAAATCTAGAAATTTTCGCAGGAGGCTCTACGCAGTTTTGGGAAATTGGCTATAATTTCGTATAGAAAAGTCAAAATTGAGTTTCATTTATTGCATTTGAAACTAGACTTATAGAGCTTCCTATGGTATAAAATTCAAAGTTTGATTCAATTTCTATAAATACCATAAAATCGGCAAAGTTGACTGAAAATTCTGCCCTGCACAAGTAAAAATAGGAATGTTATAGTAGCTTACGGCTCAATTTGGACCAACTTATGAACTGAATCTCTTTAAGGTGTCTTCTAAAGATTATTAGTATTTCAAGTCTAGTTTTTAACAGGCCAAATTGTATGAATTTTTGACATTTATAACTCAAGTTATGATTTTTCTAAAGGAATGGCGTAAGTTAGGGTTTTTTTGTGCATTTTGGTAGTGTGATCACTTGGTGAAGTATGTGTACTAAATTTGGTGGATAAGAGTGGATATTAAGTAAGAGAAAATATGTGATTAGAAGTGCTAAAAATAAGTTAATGAATCATAAGTTAAAACAAAAGTACAAGAGAGTTAAGAAAGTATACTTGAACCGACGTGCGCCGTTTGTTACCGGTTGAGTACCCCACTTGACCAATACTTTCTTACCCTAATCTCCTTGTTTTTGTTTCATTTAATCCTCCCTTAATCTAACCCTAAATCTGGCCGAAATTGTTGACTAAGAAAAGGAAAGAAAAGAAAAAAAAAAACTTGGTTGCCAAGTGTTGGCAATCCAAGACAAGTTTGACCAAAGTAACTTTCTTTCCTTCTTATCTTTCTTTTGGCCAATTTTCCTCCATTTTTTCTTGTCATGGCCGAACCACTAGGAGATAAAAGAGAGGAGATAAACTTCCATTTCCATCTTGATTCTTGCCTTGTTTAAGTTAGAATCACAAAACTAAACCGAACAAACTCGTACCAAGGAAGCTTGTAGCGGAGAGTTTTTGGAGAGGAAGCCTTGGTTTCTTCATTTTCTTCAAGAGGTGAAGGTATAAGATGAACAACTTCCTTTCTCTTTCTTATTCTTGCCAAATATGGTGAAGATGACTTGAAACTTGAAATTTTATGGATGATAATTTGGATTTGGTGAAGATTAGTGAAAAATCAGCTTAGGGTTTATGATTTTTCTGCCTTGATTTATGTTTTTTATCCATGATATGTTCGTATTGAGCTTGGTTATGGACTTGTGTGATGATTGGTGGCCTTATTGTGACTCTTTAGCTTTTAAATATGAAATTCCAGCTTTATTAGAGATTTTTTTAGCTTTGATATTGTGATGTATATATGCTAGAAGTGAGCTTTAATTGGAAGGTTTATGGCCTAGATTAAGAGCTGCTTTTATCTTGTTACTTGTGGTGTTGATTTGGGGCTGATTTGGGATGAAGATGTAGCCTTGAAATAGCTGAAAAATTAGGTAAACACAAAGGAAATGCTGACCGTTTTTCCTCTCCTGGGATAAGTGAGTGAAAGCAGAAATATGGATGTGACTTGTACTCAATTCGGGACTTAGTTATGTAGAGATGCTTAGGTTGACCTTATGGGTGACTTATAAGTTAAAATTTTGCTCAAAAGTGTATATTTTTCAAAGACAAAGTAACGACCACTTTAAACAAGATTTCCTAGTTTCTTATACCAAGTTGCGAACTTAAAAGTTTTAACCGCTCCTTTATCGAAACCAAAAGAACGAGCATGAATTTTCTAAGGTTTAGTAAGTAAAACGAGTACTACTTAAATGAGTTCTATTTACTCAGTTTTCTTTAAGCGAAACTCCTATATTTTGAAACCCTAATTGATTGCAAACTATTAAACGGTATTTTACCGTAGATTTAGGCTCCAGTCAGGGAGTTAACCTGAACTTGGTCTTGGAAAGCAATAAATCATTGGTGAGTGTTTTCCAGTGCATGATTGAATTTGATCCTTGAATGAAATGATTGGCTAATGCGATTGAATAATACTTGACTTATTTGGTCGGACAAGGGTGTACTTTATCGCACTTGCTCTAATGTGACTTATTACTGTGCATTGATTACAATTGACTTGATATACATGTATATGACTTGAATACTATCTAGAATTCCAAAAACCCTATGGCCAGTTAATCGAGTCGAGCCGACAAAGGCCTGGTCGATTAAATAACGAACCCTGGGTCTCCTGTTCTGTCAAGTGGAGTGTTATCTCCTCGACTAATTGGTATGCTCGAGTATTACCACCACTGTTTATATTGGAGTTCGGGCCCGGTAGGGGGTTGGATGGTGGATGGAGATTGGAGTTAAGTGGTGCTCTACTGGACTGGTTACATTACTTTGAAAGTTGACGGAGTGTCGACTACTTCCTGGCAACGTATGGCCGAGTTGGCTCGCAAAAGCGACTGTATCCTTATACTTGAAAATGTTGGATATTTATCTAATTTGCTACTTGAAGTGTTATTGCTCACTTTTATGAACTTTTATGCTCGCTACTTTAATATTTCAAATTTTATACAATGGTCAACTCGCTTGATATTTTGGAACCTCACTGAGTTTTGACTCACCCTACTAGTTTTGTTTTCCTTACAGGGGGTACGAGCATAGGCGTGAGGCTGGTACAGACTGGTGATGTCTAGTTTTTGACTTTTGTAATTGTACTTGCATTAGTGCTCAATTAGGGTTGAAAGTTATTTAGAACTTGAATCTTTTGTTATATTGGGAAATGTATGAATGTTTGAGATAGAACTAGGTAAATGTACATTCTAAGTTTGGGAACTGTTGTTTCACTTACTTTTGAATTTATAACTCGTTTTATTGAAGTGAGTAAGCGAGTCCTGGTGAGAGTTAGGTAGGCGGTTCGCCAAACCTTTGGATTCGCCCTAAGGGGAGGTGGGATCATCACAAAAGGTTGAGAGAGAAGCAGTTGAAAAAACCTCCACTAGAGTTTTAGGGAAGAAGGAAACTTGCATTCGCAAAGAAGTGCCCACAGAGAGCAAAAACTCTCATGGGAAAAGTATAATATAATTCTAATAAAAATTAATTTCTCTACAACGTAAAAAAAAGTCAGTATCACTTTGTAACCTCAAATTCTATAAGTTTTGTAATTTTCTTTTAACCTTTTCATTATGACTAGTATTGACTTAATTCGTAGATGATGCTATCTCTAAGATGCAGATTGCCGAATTAAGCATCAAACTAAAGTTCAATAAGAATAAATAATTCATGGTCTCGTAACAAGT
This sequence comes from Coffea eugenioides, assembly GCF_003713205.1. Lineage (NCBI taxonomy): Eukaryota > Viridiplantae > Streptophyta > Magnoliopsida > Gentianales > Rubiaceae > Coffea > Coffea eugenioides. Next base: position 23,185,153 of record NC_040042.1, on the reverse strand, counting down.
TCTACAATGGATAAGTTTAAGCATGTAATTTTTCACAATAAAGTCAATTTAAGCATATAATTAACGATTTTCAAATTTATTTATCCAGATTAAGAAGAAGCAATTTCATTATCAAAAATTTCAATACAACAACATTCATTGTTACGAATGAAATAACCCCGTTTGGATTGTGTTTTTTCTAAAAAAAAAAAATTTGTTATTTTCTATAAATATTCCTTGTACATAATTTCCAATCACTTTTTTACATTATCTACATCACATCCTTAAAAAATGCCACAGTAATTTTTCCCCTAAAAACTCCCTAGAAAATGCAATCCAAATGAAAGATTGCCCGCATTGTGTAAAATAACTTAAAAGAAACACCACAGACCATAACCCAAGTAAGACAAACTTACCGCAAGAAAATCATGTAACAGCTTCTTGTATTCCATAATATCTATGCATTTAATGCCATTTGAAGTTGTACAAACGAGCCCTCAGAAAAAAAAAATTTGTGCAGATAATAAATTTGTGCGAAGAATTTTGAGTTACACTTCTATAAGTAGCCAAACATGAGATAATTCTTCCTCTATAAGAGGTGACAAATAGTTTTAGGTTATTCACCGTCTTTCCATACTTCATGTATATACTCATTTGCTAATAATGTGAGTATTCCTTATTACGGGAGTAATCATATAACAAATAAAGTATAACTATTCATACTTAAGATACCATGATAATATTACATCTAAAGATCAATTACACAAACATCACTTAGAACTCTACCCTAATGGCCACCTCTTTCCTCAAGCCTCATGAATTATACAAGAGAGAGCTAGCAGTCTCCTTCTCGGATGATGATATCCAGCTTCTGTCTGCTCCCTTCAAGTTTGCTTTTGTTGGAAAATTCTCCAAGGGCCGGCCATCAATGAAAGCCCTCTGAAAGGACTTCGTCACTATTGGATTCAAGGGTCCTTTCTCCTTGGGACTCCTTGATACAAGACATGTTCTAATCCATTTCAAATTAGAAAACGACTTTCATAGATACTGGCTGCAAGGCTTCTGGTCCTTTCAAGGATTTGGTATGAGAGTTTTTAAATGATCTCTGAATTTTTCAGTTGACACTGAATTCTCGGTTGTTCCCATCTAGATCCATCTGCATTGCCTCCCAATCCACTTTTTTAACAAAGGCCTTTATTCTCCATTGCAAAACTGATTGGGGAGTCCATATGCATGGATGCATCGACAACGACACTAGCTAGGCCAAGCGTGGCTAGAATTTGTGTTGAAGTGGACCTGTTATGACCCTTTCCTGAATGAGTATAGATTCGGAATGGCTCCATGGGATTCTGGTAGCGAATCAATTATGAAAACCTACCTGATTACTATAAGCATTGCAGGAAGTTGGGTCACTTAGACAAATTATGTAGACAGTTGAATGACGCACCGAAACAGCCTAGCAACAAAGATGAAAATCTATGACAAGAGTTGGGGTAGCAGAGAATCTAGAATATGGGTCCCAAGGGAAACCCATAACCACTTGATGGAGGTGAACCACCCCTTGGCAAAAGAGAAAGAGTTGTTGGCTAATGATCCGGTGATAATATACTATTAACACACAATTATTGGCCAATCTACAGGCCCAAGGACAGGCCCCCCACCTATACCAGGAGACTGCACAGATGGCTAAGGACTAGGACCATGCCCAGAGCGATCCTCAGGAACAATCCACATGGACGAACAGGCTATGCTTGGTCACACAAACAAAAATAGCAACGCTACCAATACCAAAAAAATAATGCCAGAGCAAGCTACAGCAAGCATCATCTTCGCTGCACAGAGAGGAGGTACAGCAGCGGTCATTGGAAGATTTATGTGAGCCATAGCAATCAGACCCACAGATACAACTACTCCTACCTGACCACAATAGTCTAGCCAATACCCTCGTGGATGACCACCAACTACTCTCCTTGCGGTGCGGAAGCCTGGACTCACTGTCGGATGTTAAGGGACAAAAACAGCGCAGCAAGCCACTCGACCCACAAATGGAGAATTTTCATTCGGTTCAAGAAACAAGTTGATCATCTTTTTCCAATTCCCTAGAAGGTGGCACCCTCATCTAAACGCGGGTGACGGAGGCCATTTTTAGACTTACCCAAGGCAGTAGTGTCAAGGTTATCTTCAAAGGTAACTTTAGAAACTCTCTCCCAATCCTATCACGATTTACGCTATAGTCTAGAACGTATGGGGCATCGCTAGTCGAGCCTCTATTCGTCAATTAAAGAACTTAATAAGATTGCATTTAGTATTGTTATTAGTAGTCTTAGAGCCTACGGTTAAGCCTGATCAATTGGACAGCTCCACATCAAAGCTTCGTTTCAACCTAGGGGTTTGTAATGTTTCCAATAAGATTTGGGTAATATGGAAGCGTGGGCTGGCAGTAGATGTTATTGTTAATGTAGATCAATATATCCATTTAGCGCTCATGCATGAGTCCTGGAACTGTGTGTCTTATTGCTTCTTTATCTATGTGAAATGCTCAAGCATTGAAAGAAGAGCTCTATGGTTGGATTTGGTTGCCCTATCGAGTAACCTGGTGTCCAAGCCATGGTTGATAGGTGGTCACTTCAATGTTGCTGCATCCATTGACGAGTACTTGGGACGAGCCCCACTTGATTTGAATGCAATATCGAAATTTGTGGATTGCATTTCAGCATGTGGTTTGAAACACATTGCTTTATCTGGGAGTCGCTATACTTGGACTGGAGTTCATCACGATAGCTAGGTTTGGAAAAGACTGGACAGGCTCCTTATGAACATAGAATGGCAGCGCCTCTTCCTAAACTCCGCTGTCCAGCATCTTAACCGTGCAACCTCGGACCACAACCCTTTATTATTGCAGCTCCAGCCGCTTTCCAGCTATGGGACTCGATCATTCTGATTTCAACAAATATGGATCAAACACACTAGCTTCTTAGATGTGGTCCGACGCAGTTGGACTCAGTCGACTCCAGGTTACGGAATACCTCTTTTGGTCACAAAACTAAAGAGGTTAAAGCTTGATTTACGAGCATGGAATAAGACAACTTTTGGGAATATCTTCGATAATATAGCTAAAGCTGAAGAGGAGGTTAGGCTAAAAGAACTACAGCTAGAAAGTGAGGACACTTGTGAAGCGCGCCTACAATGGAGTCAAGCTCATGCAGCTCTGCTGAAACACTTGGCGGATAAAGAGATTTTTGGCGGCAAAAAGCTAGAATTAAGTGGTTAAAAGAGGGAGATGCAAACACAAAATATTGCCACTCCTCTCTAATGGAAAAGAGATCGCAGCTTGCTATTAGAAGAATCAAAAACCAGAATGGGAGCACCATTGAGGGCGATGAAGCCATTGGTACTGCAGCTGTGGAATTTTTCAAGTCCTTATTGGCAGAGCCCTCGGCCATAGACAACCTAGCATCTATGGAATTACTGAATAATATTCTTGCTCTTATAACGCCTGAACAGAATAGTTAACTTCTAACTAAAGTCTCACTTGAGGAAGTTAAAAAACTAGTATTTGACCTAGATGGTAGTAGTGCAGCTGGTTGTGATGGGTTTGCAGGATGTTTTTACACTTATTGCTGGGATCTAGTTGCGACCGATGTTCTTCAGGCTACTCGAGAATTTATGTGTGGTGTTCCACTCCCTAAAGGCATTGCGAGCACGCTCATGATACTAATCCCAAAAAAGGAATCCCTGACGACATTTGTGGATTTTAGGTCGATTAGCCTGTGTACATTCATCAACAAGGTGTTCGCTAAAATTCTTAGTAATCAATTAAAAAATGTTTTGCCCATTCTCATTTCCCCAAAGCAATCGATATTCGTCAGTGGTATGGAGATCTCGAATAACTTCTTGCTCGCACAGGAACTAGTTAATTCGATAGACAAAAGGGTTAAGGGACACAACGTTATGCTCAAGCTCGACATGATGAAGGCATTCGACTATGTCTCATGGGATTTCTTGTCACTCTTGATGAACCGGTTCGGCTTCCATCCTTGATTTACCTCCTTGATTGTGAACAACCTGTCCTCTGCTTGGTTCTCAATCCTTGTCAATGGAAAGCCATATGGGTTTTTCCAGGTGAGTCGAGGTGTGAAGCAAGGGGATCCTCTTTCTCCGTTCCTATTCATATTAATGTCAGAGGCACTAAGCCGGGGTTTGAAGAACATGATCTTGATAAAGTCAGTACAACCATTCAATTTGGGCCGCGGCTGCATGCCAATATCACATCTAGCCTTTGTCAATGATATTTCTATTTTCTCTATGGGAGATAGACGCACTGTTCAAGCCTTAATGGATTTTTTGAAGCTGTACCAAAGAGGCTCTGGCCAGAAGATAAATAAGGAAAAGAGTTTTTTTATGATGTCTTCCAGATGCCCAATAGCTAGGAAGCAGTTGATAGCTCGATGGACAAGGTTCCAACAAAAAGATCTTCCCTTTGTCTACTTGGATAGCAAGCTATTCAAAGGTAAAGGTAAGAAGGAACACTTTGAACAAATCGTGGATAGGATGAGAGGGAAACTAGTTGGGTGGAAGAAAAGGTTGCTATCTACGGGAGGGTGCCTAATTCCAATCAAGCACGTACTCGCGGCCATCTCTTTGTATATGCTCACAGTCTCATAACTGCTTAGAAATGTTTTGTGCCAATTAGAGAAGGTCATGTCCGCCTTTTTCTGGGTAGAAATGGATGGACGTGACAAACGGCATTGGACAAAATGGAGCAATTTGTGCAAACCCACGCACGAAAACAGGTTGGGGCTATGCGAGCTAGATGACATTGCGAAAGCCTTTGGATGCAAGTTATGGTGGAAGTTGCGGTCTTCCGACACTCTTTGGTGTCAGTTCATGCTCTCCAAATATGCTACATCTGAGCATATCTCTATAGCTACGGCGAAGCCTTCAAGCTCCTATAGTTGGAAACACGTGTTACGAGTACGCGACTTGGTGGAAGATAACCTACAAGGCCTATTAAGGGATGGTAGAGCCTCATTCTGGCATGACAATTGGATTGGTTCTAGGCCCCTTGCAGGCCAGAAGAGGCAGGTGCCTTTTCCGCACATTCAAGTTTGTGATTTCTTGCATGACAATGGTTGGGACTTAAGCCAAGTAGACTCGGCACTCATGAAAGATGAAAAACTATAGCTTTTATGGTCTCATCCTCAACTTTGCCAAGGTAAGGATAAGGTGGTGTGGTGTCTGACTACGAATGGCGCTTTCCAACTGTACTCCGCGCTAGAAGTGCTTCAACAACCCTCAAGCTCAATGGTCTCCAAGAGATTGATATGGAACAGAAGGATACCACTCAAGATATCGATCTTCATGTGGAGATTGCTCAACTCTATGCTTCCATTCCCAGATATCCTGCAGCAGTTTGGCTTCAATCTCCCTTCAAAGTGCCCGTTCTGTGATAATAAGGACATCCTTACCCATTGTTTCCTTAAATGTCGATTGGTTAGGCAGGTGTGGGAGAAAATGGAGCAGAAGTTGGGACTACAGACAGCACTATCCGATGACATCATGCTCCAATTACAAAGCTGATGGTCGCACTGCTCCATGGGGTCGCTACAAACTGAGCTGACTCAAATTATCCCACTACTAATTTGTTGGGAACTATGGAAAGCTAGGAATAAAACCATCTATTAGGGAGGTGTATTGACGGCTAACTAGGTTTTTTGCCTCATACTTGAGTTGCTTCATTTCATCTCCTTCGCTCACCTTTTTGCCTCGGACAGCCACAATGGACTGGAGCTCTAGCCACTGCGTTGGTTACACATCTCCAAGTGTTCCAAGCCCACAAGATGCTTAACTATCGCTTGGTCGCCGCCTACAGATCGATTCATAAAACTGAATGTTGATGGCGCCTCTCAAAGGAATCCGAGAAACTCGAGTAGTGGTGGGATTGTTAGAGACTCAAGTGGCCAAGTTTTAGCTACTTTTTCCTCGCACTATGGGTATCAAACAAACATGCAAGCTGAAACTAGGGCATTACTTGAAGGTCTATAACTATGTATCACCTTGGGCTGCAATCACATGGAGGTAGAAATGGACTCTCTGGTCTTGTTGCACATTGTTAAAGGGTTGCACAACTGGCCATGAAGAATTGATGTGGAGGTCATAGGGATTCAAAATTTGCTAAACTAGGTTGTATTCGCCCTGTCACACTACTACAGAGAGGTTAATACGAAGGCGGATGACCTTGCAATACAGGCCGCACACTTACAAAAGTTGGGCACCTTTGACGCGCACTCACTATAGTCGTGAACTATAGGGATTACACGGCTAGACTCGAGGCATTTCTCATATGTCAAGCACGTAAAGAAGTAACGCTTAGTCCTTTTTGGTTCAAAAAATACACTCTTCACTGTTGGAAAAATAATGACATGATGTAAGGGAGTAAGTACTCCTTATTTATTTTCCCTTACAGGCTGTCACGATGGCCTTCTCAAACTACATTGTAACACCTATTCTCTTGCCTATCAATAACATATATAAATTAAAAAAAAGGATATCTCTATACGGATCAATATAGTGAATTTGATCATCCTATCAAACACTCGTATACTACCTTAGATGTCCCATACGCTAGTTAATGAGATCTACTACTTATCATATAGAAACAACATAGTATATGTTAGTTTAACTGCACTAATAATGCCCTTTCTTATTAATACTTTGACTATGGATATTTAAGAATAAACCTTATTTATAATCGAATGAACCTTACCATCATAACTCTTATGATTTCATCAAATAAGTTTACTCTAAGGGTTTTATCATACTTACATAAATATAAGCAATCAATATGATAAAGATGTCATTTGTAATAACACAAATAGTTCAAGTGCATATTAAACCCTAAAATTTTTTTTTTTTTGGAAACCCCATACACGATAATGGGATGCCAGTCCGTTGCTTTATTCAAAACCAAAAAAGACTACAATGAGTTGGCGAAAATTCTCCTATAAGCTACATAAACAAAAGCAAGAGGTGTACTGCTCCCTTATACGGTGTTTGCGCAAATGAGGCACTAAGGACTTATCAAGATGCACACTGGATTTAAGTGCAATTGGTAGGTGCTCAGATACTGTGGAAACCAAATCGCACTCTAGCCTAGAAGATGCCAAAATGTCTGCTGAGGAGTTGGCTTCCCTATAGATGTGAACCAAAGAAGCATGTAGCTCGTTCAGAAGTGCCCATATATGCTACAAAGTGCCAATTAAAGACCACCTAGCAATTGACCCAGAAGACACCAATTGAACAAGAACCTTTGAGTCGACCTCCACAAGAACATTGTAGGACATACGCTCCTTACAAAATTGAAGACCGATCAGCAACGACAAATCTTCCACCATCAAAACATCAACATCTCCAAACTCTTTGTAAAAAGAAAAAACTAGATCCCCATCATGATTACGAAGCAATCGACCGCCTGCAGCCCCTACCTGAGATACGCTCGCGTTTGTATTCAGCTTGAGAGAATGGGTTGGTGGCTTAGACCAAGAAACCGAAAAGAACTTGGATTTAAACCGTGATAGAGGAACAAAACCAAACCACAAGTAGTCCCAATCACAAGAGAATTGAGAGGCTTCAAAAAACTTCGCAGCTCCCATTTGTTCCATAAATTGGTCCACCTGAAAATTCAGTTGAGAAGCTATGAAGGAAGCACCTTGGAAGCGAGCATTATTGCAGCCTTTCCATATGAACCATTGAACCACCAAAGGAAGAAGAATCCAAAAATGGCCTGCTAAGACTCGTGAATGCGATAGAAACCAAGAAAGTAAGAAAGAGGAATCTCCTCTAGTGTAACGAAACCAAACCTTCGAGTGTAATGATGCCATATACACTAAAAGAAAAAGGGTCATCAGTGACAATATTTTCTAGTGACAACAGAAAGTTGTCACAGAATAGGGCTCTCTAGACACAACATTGAAGGTTGTCACAATTGACTCAAAGTAGCTAACTATTCAGTGACGACTCCAAATTGTCGTCACAAAACTACTTCGCACCATAGGACTCCAAAAGCACAGGTTTTACGATAATGACAACTTAATAAAAGTCGTTAGTATTTCTACTTCTTTCTTTGACAACTTTTCATTGTTGTCACTATATAAGTTTACTGACAACCCGTCATTGTCAATAAAACTATGGTGCAGTTAGTGACAACACCATATCATCACTTACCTTAACATCGCCAATGTTATTGTTTAATTCTGTGCCTTAATATCAATTTAATTTTCTTGTAAATTTGGTGATTTATTGAACTACTCATAGTTACTCAAATTGCAATAGCTTTTTAACTAAAAAAATTAACAAAAGTTTCTAGTTAGAATACCTATATAAACTATTACAA
>NC_040042.1:22803281-22875782 GCF_003713205.1 Coffea eugenioides | reverse complement strand
GGGGAAGGGAGGAGAGATGGGGAGGGGAGGAGAAAGAAGGAGAGGGAGAGGAAGAAGAGAAAAAAAAAAAAAAACCTCTGCCTCTTCCGGTACGGAGGTGGTGATAGGTTGAGGTGGGGAAGGAAGAAGGAACATTTTTTTATGTGTTTTTTAGAATTTTGAAGTGTGTATTTTAAAAATTTTGAGAAGTTTTTTGAGATTATTGTAACTAAAGTAATTAAAAAAATTTATAAGAGAAAAATTAGGTAAAAATTCATTTTGCTAAACAGGGCCAAGTTTTGATGGACTCAAATTAATAACAAATTATAAACCCCAGAAAAATATTCAAGAACAACGAAAGAGAGGCAAAGAGAAAATTTTCTCAACTATTCACGAGGCGCGGCTGCGTGGCTTTCTTTTACACATCCTAATAGATGCTTCTGACACCCCTTTTACAATTGACACCCCTTTTACAATTGACGCAGAGGTTACATCTAATACACTCCGTGTACCTTACGCACTTGCACAATTACTAGTGCTATACCTTAATGGAAGTAATCCTGTGTGACTTCGTCTATAAAACTAACAATGCTACTAACATTATTAACTAATAAACTAATGCCATATGGCCAGCAAATAAGTCTAACCAATAAATTTGGTTTAATGTTCTACATAGCCTCCATTAAACCAAGCTCCTCTAATTTGGACATACCCAACATCTTCTTCAACTTGACAAAAGGCTCCGTCTTCAATGCCTTGGTGAAAATGTCGGCCACCTGCTCTTCAGTTCTGCAATAATTAACTTCAATCTCCCTCTTTCGAACCAACTCACATATGAAGTGATATTTGATGTCAATATGCTTGCTACGCCCATGAAGCACTATATTTTTAGACAATTCAATTGCTGACTTACTATCACAATAAATCTTTGTAGGATCAACCTGCTTGTGTTGTAGAACACCAAGTATGCGATGTAACCACAAAGCCTGAGTAGCACTGTTAGGAGCTGTAATATATTCCGCCTCCGCTGTAAACAATGCAATCACCTGGTGTTTCTTCGAACTCCAAAAAACCACGCCAGAACCAATAAAAAATGCATAACCTGAAGTACTCTTCCTTTCTACTTATCACCTGCCCAATCACTATCTGTATAGCCACACAATTCAACTGGATCATTTTTTGAATAAAAAATGCCATCACTACGAGTACCTCCAATATACGTCAAAATCCTCTTGGCTGCCTGTAAGTGTGGCTAATGTGGATTTTCCATGAACCTGCTAATAAGACCAACAGCAAAATTGCTATCTGATTTTGTAGACGTCAAATATCTCAAACTCCCTACCAAACTTTTAAAGTAGGTGGGATTTACATATCCACCACCGCCTTCCATGGTTAACCTCAATTTTTCTTCAACTGGTGTCAAAATTGGTTTTGTTGCATCCATCTTGAATTTCTTTAGAATGTCACCTGCATATTTCTTTTGAGATATAAAAATCCCATTGTCAGACTGAAAAACTTCAATTCCCAAAAAATATAACATGAGTCTCATATCTGTCATATCAAACTGCTTAATCATAGCCTCTCTGAACTCTACAACCATCTCTGAATTATTTCTTGTAAAAATTAAATCATCTACATACAAGCACACAATAAGAATATCACCATGAGTAGAAGATTTAATATATAAAGTGTGCTCATATGGACACCTTTGAAAACCATGAGTCAGAAAATAGGAATCAACTATTGTATACCACGCTCTTGGGGCTTGTTTCAATCCATATAAGGCTCTCTTCAATCTATACACCTTATTTTCCTGACCTCTTCTAACAAATCCTGCTGGCTGCTCCACATACACTTCTTCATTAAGAACTCCATTTAGGAAGGTTGACTTGACATCCATTTGATAAATTCTCCAGTTATTTTGAGCAGCTAGAGAAATTATCATACGGACTGTGTCAAGTCTGGTAACTAGTGCAAACACTTCAAAATAGTCAATCCCAAGTTTCTGCTTGTATCTCTTCACCACTAGTCTCGCCTTATATCTATCAACTTCTCCACTGGGTTTAAATTTTATCTTGTACACCCACTTCACTCCAATGGTTTTTTTACCAATTGGAAGAGAAGTAAGTTCCCAGGTGTCATTCTTCTCTATTGCATCAATTTCTTCCTCTATTGCTTTCACCCAACAAATATCACTGGCTGCATCCTCATACACAACTGGGTCAACAATCTGCAAACAAAACAAAATTAACAATATCTTCGTCAGAAGGAATATCATCTTGTGTAATAACATAATCTTGAAGACGAGCTGGCATCTGTCGCTGACATTGGGGACATCTAGTTAATCCAGTTTGTGGACCCTGAGCAACTGATGATGGCTGAATATCATAATTATTCTCCTCTTGCTGATAATTTAGAGTCACCTCTGCTATCTCAAGATCTCCAGTAGACCAATCCCAAACACCTCTTTTGTCAAAAGTCACATCTCTACTCACTATCACCCTTTTTGTCACAGGATTATACAACTTGTAAGCTCGAGATACTTCACTATAACCAATAAATACACACTTCTTGTGAGGACTCGCACTTTTATTCTTAATTTCACATATTTTAAAAATTATTTGCATTGACATGTCATTTAATTTTATCACTTTAGTATGAACTTTACTTAAATCATATTTTATCGCTTACGTGTCAAAATTTTTCAAAAAGTCGCACCTGCGTGATTAATTGGGGATTTGAAGAATTAATCTCGGACTAGTAAGGGTGAGTATTAGTGGTGTAAGAAAAACCATCTTGGGAGATTAGTATATATGAGTAAGAAACAAGAGGGAACTAGTGAGTACAGGACGCTATTTTGCCACTATTCCTAGTTGACTTTCTAAACAACAAAAAGGCCAACTTTCACTTCATTTCCAATCACCAACCAAACCTTCATCTTCTCTCATTTTCTCTCTCTTTGGCTGGCCCTTGAAGCTTCAAAAGAGGGGAAGAAAAACTCCTTCTTCAACTACAAATCTTGCTCCAAAATTCCCCCCCAAAATCTTCACACCTTTGGAAGTTGTTCAAACTTGAAGAAAGGCCTTGTTTTGTGGTGGTTCTTGGTAGATTTGGTGGTGCAAAGCTTGGACTTAACTAGGGTTGAAGAAACTTGGAAGAGGTAACTAGCTCCACTCTACTTGATCTTTAATTTCATGCAAGATTTGGTAGTAGATGTCGGTTGCTATGAAAGGGTATTTGGAACCCTAAAAATTTAGGCTAGATGACTTGAGGATCTTTCATATTTTGTTATGGAATCTATGGTAGATTTTAATGCTAAAGGACTTGATATATGTTGGTTTGTGTTTATTGTGGAAATCTCATGCATTGGATGAATTTTGAATGTGATTGGTTGAAGGACAAGATTCCAGAAATTTTCTCTATGCAATGGCCGACCTGACTAGCTAGTTTCCAGCCTTGATTTTCGAATTTTTTGGGTGAAATCTAACTCAATAACCTTTGTTAGATATTAAGCTATGGATGTGTGAGTAGGTTGAGTAAAAATTTGGACTTAAGAAGCCAAGAGAGAGAGATACACACTGCCCTATTTTCTAAAAAATTCTCGCAGGTGTGACTAACCCGTCTTAGAAAAATATTGATATCTTGGTATAAAAAAATTTAAATTAAGTTCTGCTTGTGCGTTTGAAACTAGATTCAGATTACTTTCTATCGTTCAAATTTCAGAAATTTTCTCAACTCCTATGAATATTTATGATTTTTCAAAGTTGACTGCAATTCAAAACCTGATGTGCTCTTAAACTTGGTGGAGCTGTAACTTGAGGCCAAAATTTGATCTACTTGTGGATTGAATCTTACAAAAATGTCTTCAAGACAATTGTATTCCTTTGAATCTGGTTTCCAACGGTATAAGGTTTTCAATTTTTGGACTTACAAAACTCAAGATTTGATTTTTCAAGTAGTGCCTCGCAGAGCTACATTTCTGGTTTAAAACAAAATGTTCTTTTAAGAACTTCCAACTTTCCTTTGAGATGGTTAGTCCGTTTTAAGTTTGATTTCATGTATGGATACAAGGTCTCTTGTGACTTTAAATCTTCATTTTGAATCTTGATTTTCAAAGGATTTAAACCTCTCTTGATGTATTGTCTTAGTTGATTAGGCAAATGAATTTTTCTCCTTGTGTGCTAAGTAACTTAGGGTGTACGTGAGTCATGGTTTAAGGGGGGGATTGGCCTAAGGTGGTTTGCATTTAGTGATGGTTGGTTGATATTGTTTCAGGTGTTCAAGAGAATTTCGAAAGGAATTTCAGCGTGGAACAGTAAACGGCTTGCTTGCTCGTTTGCTTTTGATTTTGGTGAGTGTCAAGTGCATGTCTTATTGCACGTACACTACTTAGATTACTTCTTGATGATACTTGTTGATTGTGCTAATTAAACTTGTTGAGGCGAGTGTATACTTTATCTCACTCATCCTCTCTTGTTTGATTTGATAATTTACTTGCTCGTACTTGACAAATATACTTGTGTTTGTGCTTGACTTGGCGTCGATTTGAGAGCAATCTCATCGACTTATACTTGATCTTGAGGGCCTCAAAACCCAATGGCTAGCCATTCAACTCAAGCTAGCAAGGGTTTGGTTGAGGAGTTTGGTGAACTTTGTGCTTGTGTACTTGACTTGTTTGGATATACTCGAGTAATACCATATCTTGTTTGACATGCGGGCCCGGCAGGGGGTGTAACGGTGGACAGAAATTGGTGAAAAATGGGGTTCTACAGACTTGTTATTTGTTTGGTTGACGGAGTGTCAATATTTGGAAATCGTGGTTCAAAACGTATCGGTGTAGCATGAATTGTGGATTTAGCTCCTGAGAGCTCCTATATCCTTTAGTGATTATGCTTTTATTTTCTCTAGTGAATTTTACGTAAAATATTATGGCTGCCCTTCTTGATTTATATATTCTTAATGCTAATTGTACTTGTTTGCTTGCCTGTTTTTCTTGGTTTCACTGAGCGTTAGTTCACCCCATTAAGTTTGATTTCCTTAACAGGATCTTGAAGTGGAGAGATTTGTTTGAAGACGCTGGCTTTGATTATATTTTGAACTAGTTATGGATGTAAATGATTTAACTGACCTTTTGGTAGATGTATTTTTGGGATGCTTGATGTAATTTTTGAAATATTATGGTGTAGAATTGAACGACTTTTGAAAGAAGCGACTTCTTCTTTATATTAGTATCTTCTTGGTTGAGTAGTTTTAAATTATAAATTTGGCTTGTAGTGAGCCCTAGCGAGAGTTAGGCAGGCGGCCCGCCGAAACCCTAGGGTTCGCTCTAAGGAGAAGTGGGATCGTCACACTTCTCCCCCTCATCATCAAGTTTTTTTCTTAATTGATCAGGAATGTGGGAATAGGCAATACATCCAAAAACGCTGAGATGATCAAAAAATGGTTTTCTACCACTCCAAACTTCTTTAGGAGTTTTTCGGGGAACACTTCTGGTAGGACACCTGTTTAACAGATAAATTGCACAAGAAATTGCCTCTGCCCAAAAAGGTTTTTGGCATATTTTTCACCTCAATATACACCTCACCATATCCATAACTGTCATATTCTTCCTCTCTGCCACTCCATTTTGTTGGGGAGTGTACCTGGTAATCAACTAATGCTGTATCCCATTTTTCTCAAAAAAATCATCACACACCAAATATTCCTGACCCCTATCTGTTCTCAAAATTTTAATCTAATGCCCACTCTGCCTCTCAACAAAAGTTTTAAAAATTTTAAAAGTGTCAAGGTATCAGATTTTTGTTTCAAAAAATATACCTAGGCTTTTCTACTAAAATCATCAATAAAGATAATAAAATACCTACAACCACCATTAGAAGGAACCTCCACAATGCATAAATTTGAATGAATAATTTCTAATGATCTTCTGGCCCTCCATGATTTACTAGTATGAAAAGTATCCCTATGTTGTTTTCCCAAAACGCATATATCACAGACTCTACCAGGATTTCTAATATTAGGCAATCCACCAACCATTCTTTTATTTGTCAAAAATTTCAAACTGTCAAAATTCAAATGACCAAATCGCATATGCCACAACCAATTACTGTCATCTATCACTGTACTCAAACAAGAAAATTGGCACTACTCAAATTTAGTGGAAATAAGCGATTTGAAATCATTGGTACACTGGCAATCATTCCACTAGTTTTATCAAAAATAGTACAATACCATTCCTGATACAAATATCATATTTTTTCTCAGACAACTGGCTCATACTCAACAAATTTTGATGCAACCCAGGAACATAGAAAACATCAGAAATAAAATTAGTAGATCCATTTTTCAGGCTAATAGGAATTTTTTTCTTACCAATCACTGGTAAAACAGTGTTATTTTCAAATTTAACTTCACCACGAATAGTTTCATCAAGTTCAACAAATAATTCCTTCTTGCCAGACATATGGTTACTACAATCCGTATCCAAATACCATTTATTTTTATCAACCACATCAACAGCAATACAGGCTAATAATAAAGTATCAGATTTTTTATTATTATCCTGTACCTGATTGTCAACAACATTAGCCTGAAAATTTCTGTCTACATTTTCTCCAAATCTACATTCAAATTGTCTATGACCTAATTTTTCACAATTATAACATTGAACTCTCTGTCTAAAATTATTCTGATTAAAATTATTTCCTCTGCCAAAATTACAACCTCTGCCTCTACCAGGACCACCTCTAAAATTGAAATTATTACCTCTATTGCGTCCAGAATTTGATGTACTTTCTCGACCTCTATTATTATTGCCATGACCACCTCTGTTATTGTAACCACTTCCGCTCCTCTGACTGAATTCGCCATGCTCCCTGACATCATTATTGCCCCTCAAATTCAACTGCACCTGCAACGCCTTCTCTACTGTATCCTTCTCCGGGGTATCCTCCAATTTTTCATTAATTCTTTGTTCAGGCAGAATTAATGATCCATGCAAATCTTCAATATTCAAATCCTCCAAATCTTTCGTTTCCTGAATTACAGCTACCACATGATCAAATTTCATGGGTAGGGTATTGAGAACTTTCTCAACAAATGATCTGTCAGGAAGATTATACTGATTGAGTTTTATCTCGTTTTTAATATCTGAGAAACGAAAAAAATATGACTCAATAGATTCGGACTTCTCCATTGTCACAAGTTCAAATTTCCTCTTCAACATCATTAAATTATTTTGTTGGACCCTGTCAATCCCTTTGTATGTTTTCTCCAATATATCCCAAGCCTCCTTTGCCATATCAGCCGTAGCAATTTTTTCAAAAACTGACGTATCACTTGCCTGATGAATTTGTGATAAAGCCAAGCTGTCTTTTGCCTTATCATCCTCCCTAGCATCTTGGACAAGTGCAGATTCAATATATTGATGTAATTTACATGCCTTGAGATGGGTTACCATTTGTTTCTACCAAAAATTAAACTTTGCTTTTGTTTTGATTTTTTGGACAGAACAAATAATATTGGGGTTAGGGTTTGCCATACTTCAATCTACCGTAGCTCTGGTACCACTATGATGGACCCAAATTAATAACAAATTATAAACCCACAGAAAAATATTCAAAAACAACGAAAGAGAGGCAAAGAGAAATTTTTCTCAACTATTCACGCGGCACGACTGCGTGGCTTTTCTTTTACACACCCTAACAAATGCTTCTAAGGATGGCAATGCGCGGCCACCCGCCCGCAGGGGGCTAATGGGCACGGCCACCCGTCCCGCGGGGTGCTAATGGGGCGGGGGCAGAGGGAAAAAATTTCCCCCCGCTTTAAAAAATAATTATATAATTACATACTTCAATCTATCGTAGCTCTGGTACCACTCTGATGGACCCAAATTAATAACAAATTATAAACCCACTGAAAAATATTCAAGAACAACGAAAGAGAGGAAAAGAGAAATTTTTCTCAACAATTCACGCGGCGCGACTGCGTGGCTTTTCTTTTACACACTCTAACAAATGCTTCTAATGGGGTGGGGGCAGGGGGAAAAAATTTTCCCCCGCTTTAAAAAATAAATATATAAAAAATATATATGTATATAATTATATATATAATATATAATTCAATTAATTATAAACTTATGATAATGATATTATTAGTTATATGAATTATATAATGTATATTAGCATATGTAATATAATTGATATTATCAATTATACTAATAATTATATATGTGTACTAATCCAAATTATTAATTGGTTATACTAAATTTACTAATATATTTATACTAAATCTCTAATTACACTTAATACAATAGCATTTTTTTCTCAAAAAACAGCACAAACACAATAATGAATTAGTGATTGTATTTGTGCCAAAAGTGAAAACTTGACTACTTTAGTTGCATTTTATTTCATCATATTGGATTGTATTCAAATAACTTTTGTTTGATTGTTTTTATAAGTTTCAATTGTGAAATTACAATGAATAATAATTTGGTGATATTTTGGTACTTGATTATTTGCTAAAATTTAACTATAATAAATTTTTATTAACCCCGCGGGTACCCCGGCGGGGGAAGCAGGGCGGGGGGAATTTGTATGCAATCTCCCATCCCCCGCCCTAACCCCGCCCCGTTGCCAACCTTAGATGCTTTTGACACCCCTTTTACAATTGACGTAGAGGCTATATCAAATACACTCATTGTGCCTTACACAATTACTAGTGTTATACCTTAATGGAAGTAATCCCGTGTGACTTCGTCTATAAAACTAACAATGCTACTAACATTATTAACTAATAAGCTAATGCCATATGGCCAGCAAATAAGTCTAACCAATAAATTTGGTTTAATGTTCTACAAGTTTTAATGTGTTTCTTTTTTTGTTAATTTTCTCTTCAAAAAACTTGACGGAATGACATTATTTCTGTTTTCTATTTTTGAGTTTTTTCGGCGGCCAAAACATCATCGTCCTTTGTAAGCTCGTTGTGGCTTACTTTTCATCGTCCACTTGGCAAATTAATCTCATCTATTGAATTGTATAAAATAGAAAGTGAGCCAAATTGTGAAGACCCGGATCCGTCTCTGTGGGTTTTTGACTCGTTTAGATAGACACAAAATGCCTTGCCTCGCCTTCCAATTCCCAATACATTGTTGAATATACCCACCACCACCAACGAAATTTTGATAACCAGTTTGCTTGTTTATATCACGGAATGAAGAAAAGCCTTCCCGATATATTGACAATTTAAATTTATTAAGAATAACCATAAAGCTGACCAATGGTGGACATAACATGAACAACCTGTCTTTTTTAAAGTCAGAAATGGTTGACCAGCTTTTGCTTTACCGTGAACCTTTTCTAGCCGGTGAATCTATTATGGACCATTGGATCAGTTCAATATAATCGGAGGGTGATTATGATGGTGATCTAGAATAGTTGACCAAGACTTTTACTACCTCTCGAGAACATCAAATTGTTGAATCTCCGTTGAATTTTCGCCATGTGGAATTAATACTCCATAAGTCGTGCAGATTAGCTGATCGCAATTAATGATGAGAAAATACGGCTTCATTTGTGAAAGTAGTCAACTCAGAGATGAATAACGTGAGTTTTACTTTTGCTTTTACGAGACCAACCGAGTTGACTGGCTGAGTCGTCACTCGGTTTCGTATGTGTTTGGATGTAGAAATTGTAAACATTTATTGCCTAGTCACAATTGAAAAATCTTAAGCTAAACACATACAATTTATATGACATATAAAAATTAAAAGATGATTCACCTGTTGATGTTTAAGAATTCTTATATTTGTATATATCATTTAGATATAAAATGTTTTAAAGTTATTTTTTATTGGTGAAATCGTCTCGATTTATTATTAAGATCTTCCGATTTTATAATTTCAAATGCTTTAGAAATGAGCTATTTTGATATTGTCTACACTTCTATGTTTAGATTTTGTTTTTCCAACATATAAAAATTTAAAACCTAAGGTACTATTGCTAATTCTAATTAATTTTTTAACAAAATACAAATCAATCGAGAACATATTTGAAAATTACAAGCTAAAGTTGCGTATAGTATTTTTTACGAATTATTCTTTACTTTTTTTTGGGCACCACATGGTATTTTTTTGATTAATTACATCTACTTCCCTTAAAATTTAATCAAATTACCAATCAAACCTCGAGATTTGATCACACAAGAGTCTAAGTCCCTAAAAGAAGAAACATTTAACTAAAAGCCCAACCATATTGAGCCGTTATAGATGCTGCTTATGTCAGCAAAAATTTAAGGGATAATTGCAGAAACCTCTCCTGAGATTTCTGACATTTGCACAGACCTCCCCTATGGGTTTAGAAATTGCATTTACCTCCCCTGAATAGTAACAATTCGTTGCAGAAACCTCCCTGACAGCTTGATGTCCCATTAAAAAATTATTTGTAGAAGTGAGATAAAACATTTCTTCCAATTTTGCCCTCATCTTGCTTGACAATTATTATTTGCTTGACAATTGCTTAACTAATTATCTAATTAGTTAATAGTTAAGCTAATTAACTATTAACTAATTATCTAATTAATTAATTAACTAATTAACTAATTATCTAATTAACTAATTAACTAATTTCTATTTATCTAATTTACCAATTAACTAAAGCTGTTGTCTGTCTGAAACTAACAAACTATTTGCATGTTAAACTAATTAACTGCTTAACTAATTAACTAACTAACTGATTAACAGACTATTTGCATGTTAAACTATATGCAGTATGCATTACCTATTTAAAATATCGGCTCTTTATGGGTATTTTACTTTCAAACATTTAATTTATGATAAAAACATCAATGTTTGTAAATAAAATTCAAAAAGTGTTACAGTTAATTAGTTAATTAGTTTAACATGCAAATAGTTTATTAGTTTCGGATAGACAACAGCTTTAGTTAATTAGATAATTAGACAATTAGTTAATTAGATAAACAATAATTAGTTAATTAGTTAATTAATTAATTAGATAATTAGTTAGTTAATTAGTTAATTAGTTTAACATACAAATAGTTTATTAGTTTCGGATAGACAAGAGTTTTAGTTAATTAGATAATTATTTAATTATTTAATTAGATAAATAGAAATTATTAGTTAATAGTTAATTAGATAATTAGTTAATAGTTAATTAGTTTAACTATGCAGAAATAGTTTGATTAGTTAATAACTATTAACAATTAGATAATTAGTTATTAGTTTAACTATGAAGAAATAGTTTGATTAGTTAATTAGATAATTAATTAATTAGATAAAATAGAAATTAGATAATTAGATAATTAATTAATTAGTTAATTAATTTAACTATGCAGAAATAGTTTGATTAGTTTAACAAATTAAACGTTGGTTTTGATGAAAGTACTCAAACCTTTCATTTGGTAAAGTCAAATCCAATAGGGGTACTCTAGTAATTTCACACACTTTTACCTTTTAAATTAGTTCCAACTTTTTCTAGGGGAGGTTAATGTAATTTCAAAATTGATAGGGGAGGTCAGTGCAAATGTCAGAAATCTCAGAAGAGGTTTCTGCAATTATCCCAAAATTTAATATGACAATCCAAAAATGTCTGTAGTAGGTCGAAATGTCATCACAACCATACTTGCTTATGGCCGCATTTTGTTAGATCGGATCTTTAAAAAATTCAATGATCCAGACTATATCAAATCATCTCATCAAATAACATGATACAATTTAAACCATTAAATTTATGAATATCAGATCTACCTAAGTTTTGACCTTTACTTATTAGCAAAATAAAAAACATATCCTTAACACTAAATTAGAGGGTTAAAACAACTAAAAAAAAACAAAGATTATTAATCACACATGGGCCAAAGTAGAATCTAGTGCAACCATGCAAGTAACATTTTTTCCCCCAATGATTCCACTATGATCTGGCTAATTAGGTGTTCAAAATAAATGAACTCAAAATTCAAAACCTCAAAACTATTACGTATTACATTAGTATACTTTGCAATGAGAAGTATCCTAATACGCATGAATCCGTTCTCGCTGTTATTCTTGGTCAACATTTCACTTGCCGCTTGACTGAAAGCCTTTGTCTTCCCTTTTATTTTTCGAAAAAAAAAAGCATCTTTTTAAATCAGTTCATTTCCCTTGCTTGCTAATTGTTCCATGATGCATATTACGTTCCTATTTTTATTTTTTTTTTGGGCTTTTGGGCTAGTTTCCTTATCTCGATTTTTCGTCTAAAATTTTCAAGAATTGATGGATTCGAAATCTGATGGAATTGTTTTAAGATTTGGGACTTTGACTTTTGATTTGTGAATCCCTGATATTCTTTTTACTGATTTGTTGCTTGATTGTGTTTCACGCTTAAAGAGAAGCATTTTGCAATAAAAGTTGTGGCTTCTGGTCTTGATTTGGGTGGTGGTGGAGAGGAGCAGCCGCCACGGAACTATGCTCGTTTGGGCAGCTCTACAGCGACTCTTGGCCGAATCTAGACCAGATTTGCGGTCTACGTGAAAAATCGAGTTTACCGTGCAAACTTTGCAAAATTCAGTCGCTCTCCTGAGGTTGCAGACATAGGTCGAGGATGGTTGGCGGCGGATCACAACAACTAGCTGCTGCTGCTGTCGCCTGCCGGCGGTGGTACCCATGGCTGCCACCTACAAGCTTCTGATAACATTAGCGGGAAGGGATGAAAAATAAAATAATTAAGAAATTAAGAAATAGTAAGGGATAATTTCAGAAACCTCCCTTGGTGGTTTCCGACAATTTCACTCAGCTCCCCCCAATTTTAGAAAATTACACTGACCTCCTTTGTTTTTACTATTTAAGTAATATTATAGACCCATTAGGCTAGAATTATACTTAAATATCCTAAAATACCCTTATGCAATATCATAACATCAAAAGAAAGTGAAAAAAAGGTTTAGTGATCAATTTAATAAAAAAAAAAAGTAACAAACACTTTTATCCAAATTTATTATGCTTTCACGATAATTGTAAACCCAAAACCTCATCAACCGTTCAAGCAAATTCCAATTTAATTTCCAAATTTCATCAATTTTGGCATCACTAAAATCCCAAAATTTACCAAAATCACACTTCAACTTAATCCCTAAATTCTATCAATTTCGGCATTATCAAAATCCCAAAATCTACTCGCATCACTTTACAAATAGACCATAACTACCACCACCAACTAAAATACCCTCAAAAGCTCTCCGCCCCAAATTAACACTATATTTTGTCTATTGGCTAATCTCACACCTCAAATTATGAATCCAACACTTATCGCATATCATCTTCCTTGAACAGAAGACCTGGCCAGCCCCATACTCTAATGGCGTTAGGAACAAAGAAACTAATCTTTATGACAAACAACCACTAATACTTGTAAATCAAACAAAAATAAAACTAAATGAAGATATTAGATTCTAGTGCGTAATAGACATAATAGCATAACCCAGAGTCATCCCTTTTTCTCTTCCAACCATAGCCCATTAATTTCATTTTTTTTTCCTCTCTATCACAACCATCTTTATCACCTCCATCTAATTTGGCCATGAAATTTTCATTTGCTCCTTCAATTTGTAATTTTGGAAATTTTAATTCTTTAATAGATGCAAATTATAATATGAGAAGAAATAAACAAGGGGGCTGATAGTTAAGTAACACGGAAAGAGAGAAATAGACAAGAAATAAATATTTCGGGTAGGTTTGCATGGTGGTATAATTGATGGGTGGAAGAGACTGTGAGGTTATAGGTAGGAAGGAGAGAATTATAAGAGATAGAAAAAAAAGGGAGGGAAAGAGAAAAAAAATTGCTGTTAATTAAAGTAGGGTTGGGAATGATGGCGAGTTGTTGCAGGTTTTTATATTTTCTTTTACTTTTGGTTTGGTTTTTATATCCTACATATGTGGTAAATTATCTATTAAGTAGAGGGTATTGTAGTCATTTTATTGAATCGAGAGATGTTAGTGTAATTTTCTAAACTTGGGAGGAACTAAGTGAACTTGTCAGAGGAGGTTTCTGAAATTATCCCAAATAGGAAATGAGAATTTATTGAGAAAGTGCCACCTAGAAAGCTTCTGAAACGTTAGCAGGAAGGGATGAAAAATAAAATAATACTTAAAAGAAATTAAGAAATAGTAAATGAGAATTTATTGAGAAAGTTGTTTTAACATATGGTCCTTTAGTCTTTTCACTATTTCCGTCTCAGGTACTTTAACAGAAGTTAGTTATAGATTGGGGGAGAGGTGTTATTTGGCCAGAACTTGGGGTTCATTTGGTAGTTTAGTCAAATCTTAAGGAACGTAAATGTAATTAACCTTTTTTTTTTTAACATGCACCACATGGCAATTACGAAGTATATTTCAATTTTAATCATATTATCTATGCTGCACACTTGTATTGGGTCTTCCTTCATGTAGACACCAAAATTTTAGTGTAATTTGCATTTACTATTTTGTCTTAATTTTTTATTTGTCGTGTTAAGTTTTATTCACTTTTTAGTTTTTAGTTTTTTAGTTTTTATTTTATTATTTTTATTTGTAAGTTTTTAGCATAGAATTTCTCGAAAAAGAAAAAAAGAAAAGCATTCAAAAATATGATTTAGTTGTTTGTGATTTAATTTCAATGTTTTCTTAAAAAAAAAATAAAAAAATAAAAATACGTGACTTGCAAGCTGCGTATTGTCGCAGCTTGCAAAGAAAGGCTCGGTCAGCCCTTCGGCTGCAATTATAGAAGAAAGGACTGAAGGTTTAGGGTTGAGGTCCCATATAAAAAGAAAGAGAGGCTAGAGAGAGAAAGGAGAGGAAGGTTGGCGGCTGAAACGGCTGAGAAAAATCAGGGGAAGCAAGGGTCTTGGAGCTGGGAGTAAAGAAAGCATAAAAAGGTGACGGGCTGGAAAAAGAAAGGGGAACCGAGGGTTTTGAGAAGCAAGAGTGAGGGTGCGGCGGCGGAGTAAGGAAAATTGGAGGGAGACAAAGGCAACGGAGCTTCGGCTGAGCGAGGGAGAAGCAACGAAAAGAGAACAGCGGAGAAAGGAAGGATCTTTCGGTTTGAAGGATATGGGTAAGAAAGGAACCAAAAGAGACGGAGAGAGAGCTGGCGGCTGATTAAAGGAAAAGAGAGAAAACTGAGAGAGTTGAGCCGAGGCAAGGGGAAGAGGGAAGAGCGAATCAATGAGCAAAAACTAGACAAAGGGAAAATGTCAGAGGATGGTTTCTGGTGGCGGCTGTGGATAGATAAAAGAGCAAAAGAAAGAGGCTGAGTAAGAGACGGATTTCAGACCGAAAGCTCAGAACTTCATAGCCCTTTGTCGAGGCTTGCAATTCGAATTTGGCGAATCCCATTCATCCAGGCATACCCACAGTAATACGACTCCAAAGGCAGCAAACAGGTAATCCTAAACCTTTCTCTTGTGGGTTTCTTCTAAAACTGGAATGTGGTTTTCCTGTTTGTGGGCATGGCCGGCATCTCGGTTTTCAGAATGCATTGCTTTCGGTTGGTCATGGCTTGGTGGATTGATTACAACCGCAATAGCTGGGTTCAATATGTATGATTGGAAATCTAGGAATCAAAAGCTGTTAGCCTTAGTGTTTTATTCCTTCCGTGAATTTGAATGAGTGTGACTCATGGGTTGCAAGTTCTGTTCTTGGTATCTTATTTGTTTTCATGATTTGGGTTTGCTTGAACTTTGGAGCTTATTTGCTATTTCTGAGTTACATCTCGCCTCTCTATAGCTTTGGGTCAATATTGAGTAATGGGTTAAGGATTAAAATGGTTCTCTTTGCAAGAATTTTTCAAAAACCAGAATTTCAAAAGAAGCTTGAGTTGTTGTAGTCTCCATGTTTTTCTCTTGCGTTTCGTCGTAGTCTATATGCTTATGGCTCAATATTAAAGCTGTGTTTAAAGCCTTTTTGTTGGGACATCAGTTTGAATTTCTGTATGCTCCATTGGAAGCTTATAAATGTGTCGTGTGTGTGCTGAAATGGTAGGGAGGAGGTTGCAAAGGTCCTCTTTCGATTTGTGAAGTCACAGAGAGTTTCTAGCTTTGCATGTTCTTTACGCTTAAATCCAAAGGTGCTATGTTGCAAAGTATGGAATGTTTGATGATCTTGATGCCTGGGTTTAATTTATGTTTGGCTGAGTTTTGTGCATGAAATCTACTGCAATAAACTTGCAAGCTCTCTGCGTGTTGCGGCAGTGCACGCGGACAGCTTGTGTACGTTTGTTTTGTTGAATTTTCTGGAAGTATAAACATCAAGGTTCTAGGATAAAAGTGGGGAGAAAGCTTTGTTATCTTGTTGCTTTGATTCCAGTTTTTGGTTCGGTTAACTTTGTTAAGGGATGTTTGAATGAAAGGAAGATTGCATTCCTTGTGAAAAGCTTTCAGCAGAAATGTTTGTTGCAGAAATGCTTTGAAAGCTTGGCATGAAGTTGCTTGAGTTGTTCAGATTTGCATCTACGAGTTTCATGATGTTTGAAAGCTGATTTTGGCGAAGTGCTGATTGCAGAAGCCTTGTCTAAATAAAATTGCAGAAGCTTAAGCTTTTACGTATGCATGCATGAAAGCTTTCAAAAAATTACACTTTGGCCCCCCAAGTCTCCCCTTGTCCTACTATGGCCCAATCAATTGAATGATTTCCTCAATTTGGTCATTGGTAGCTTTTAATTTTACAACTTCATTGCTTGTTTGTTTCAATTGACTACCATGCTTTGTTTCAATTGCACTTAATTCATGACTTTAGGGGCTTTATGACCAAGTGAGCTTGTGTTTGCCAATTTTCTTTAATTTTCCCAAATAAATTGGTACCTTGACCATTTCTTTTATTTTGGAGGATAAATAAGTGATTTCACTCCATTTAGGGCATCAACTCAAGGGAGGTATAATTTCTTTTATCTTTTTTGTCTCTCCCCTATGTGATTCTACGTGTTATGTGAATATGCATGTCTACTTCGCTTTCCTTGCCTTTCCTTAGTTCCTTGCATTTATTTCATTTACTTTTGCTTTTATTTAAGTTATTCATTATGGGGTATGTGTACACCTCTTGGCTTGTAATAGATAGGGCTTGGTGAGCATTTTGGTCCATGCTCCCCTTCCCCTTTTTGTTTTAGTTAGCAAGTGTAATAGGTTCATGGCCTGCTTTGTTGCTACGTGTTAATTTGCTTTATTAGGCTCTTGCATCTAGTCGAGCATGCTAAGTGTTATGTGCTACGTGTTCATAAGTGATTCGCATGTCTACTCGCTTTTTATAGTCATGAATGAATGTGATGGATGAATGGACGTCACCACGCTAGTCCAATGCTAGTTGTGGCCCCCTTTCTCGTCACCACACTAGTCCAACGCTAGTTGTGGTTCATTGTCCCGTTTTCCACTAGTCCAACGCTAGTAGGAAATTCTTAGAAAGGGCTAGTCCAACTCTAGACCCAATAGGCCGTTCCCCTTTCGTTAGTACATATTTGCATGTTCACTACATTTTCATGCATTTTTCTTAGTTTTTATCATTTGGCATGCTCCTCGAATCCCTTTTCCCCTCATTTTAAGGTTTTTGCATCTCATGCTAGGTATAGTGTACATTTGCCTGAGAGTTCCCTTTCGATAAGGGAAACGAGCGAGTGTGGCTCCACAAATAGCCTTAGCACGCTAGTTCCCCCTTCTAATCAAAGGGAAGATTAAAGTCACAAAGTTAGGACTCCCCGTTTCCGTCTTGATGCAATCCTATAGGATTCATGCATTTCATTTATTCGCTATCCTATACACTTCTACTTTATATTCTATCCCTTTTTCCACATTCTCACTTCACACTACTTTTGGACGTTTTCACTTAACTACTCACACTTTATACCATATCACTCGCACACATGCACTTTATGTTATTTTCACATTATCATTCTTTACTCACCTTACCTTGTAAATACATTTGCACACCTCCACTTACATCCTATTATTTTTATCACTTTTCTCACTTCACACAAACTCACATTTTCACATGGCATGCATTCCACTCATTTTTACGTCATTTAGGATTATGTGTGACCTCTCCAAAGGATCATTATTGGGCTTCACAATTAATGTGATTGGCACCACTCAACCTTTGAAGAGAAATTTCCCCCATGTCCCCCTAGGTCTAGGTTTTTGCATTCATATAGTCATATCCAACACGCGATACATACCTTGGGTAGAAAAATTAGGAAAAGAAGGGCTAGTCACGCAACTAGCTTCTGCTAGGGTAAGAGAGTGCCTTAGGCTTTGTCTTTGCCTTCTCCCTTATCAAATGTGACCCCCGATCTCTCGCTTTGGTTACGTAGACATAAAAGTTCTAAAAAGGGTTTGTTTATTTCGCTTTCCGGAAAAATCACTTTTGGGTGACTTGGTACACCCTAACTCTATACCAAGTGGCGACTCCATTTTTCATTAAAAACTCTTTTTGAACTTTACTTGGCCAAATCGTCGCATTCTCAAGTCCCATGGCCTTTTACTTTTCATTTCGCATGCTCACATTCCACTACTCACACACCACAACACCAAAAAGTGGGGCGCGACAGTTGGCGACTCCACTGGGGACTTCCTAAGTGGGTTCGAGCATTTGATTTAGCTACTCTTTTCCTTTTTCTACCCAGTTTATGCATAGCATTTGGATATTAGGGTTTTTTCTTTTTTAGGACTTTTTGCCTCGCGCACGTATCAAACTACTCCCTCACTCACGTATGATTGGTTGTTTGGATGTATATTTACTTGTTTATCTCGCGCTTTGCATTGCATTTGGGTGGGGGGACATACCCTAGAGCCTCGCGTTGGTTCTTGATCCCTCCCCTCCAAACGAGCACTAGCATACGTGCATACGCTTTAAATTTTCACCCCTCTTTTATTTTTCTTTTAGTGGCTTGTCACGCCACTCCACCCTATTAGGATTTTAGGCGACTCACTTGGACTTGTGATCGCGACACGATGTGTGCGTAGCATGATCCGAGGAGTCACTCGATCTTCCATTTTAAGCTTTGGGTTCATAGCCTTTAGCTTTTGATTGAAGATTGAGGAGTTTTGATAGATTCACTCATGACATGTAGCCGTGACACGATGTGTGCGTAGCAATGTCTGGGGAATCGCTCGAGCCACCGACAAAGGACCTTGGGATTGATAACCCTTGGTTTCCAAGTCTGAAGGCTCGGGGACCTGAAACCTATCGAGTTTAGTTGCATTAGTGAGCCAATACCTCATGCATCTATGATAGCTTGCCTAGGATAGAGTCGGCCTTATCCTGAGTTAGGGACACTATTCACGAGGGGAGGGATCCAACTCCTTTTCCCTTTTATTGCTTTGTATTGATTTTATTGCTTTATTTCGCTGCTACAATGTGTTATGTGTATTTATCTGCCTGAACTAACTTTTCTTGGTTTTGTGTCCCCATTTCATTCACAAACCCTAGCGAATAAGAGGTCTGGCATGACCTTCTTTTAGAGCCTACCCTTGTAGATAGGTTATTGCACGTTTAAAGATTTTGGTATATTGCATTCATAGATTAATAATTGCATAGCATTCTAAGCCTACCTTGGCGTATAAAAGGTCCTTTTAGGTCATGATTTCATTTCAAATTGCATGTTTTACTGCTTTAATAAAATGGCATCATGCATAAACCCTAGAAAAGGAATGCCATTTAGGCGATCCCGTGCTAGGAATAAACCGCCCTGTGTCTCGGATACATAATCCAATGAGACTTGCACGTTTATATTTCCTGTACCATCCAAAGGGGTAGTGCACAAGGTAAGGTAGGATCCGATCATAGAGCGATCTTTGGAATATGAGCGTCTAATAATCACTTTTTGGCCATCTTATCAAATTGGTAAAAATCCCTTGCAAAAAGGACATTAATTGGAACAAATTCACCAATATTTCCTCACTGATGAGACGATAAATAAATTGAAGCCAAAATTTGATTTTAGAAGGCTCATAGACTAATGCATCAAGCCATTCAGTCCATTGGATCATTTGATTCATCAATTTCATCCAGTCCATTTTATCAATTTGTTCATTTTTAGGGCAACCTAGTCGATTTTGAATTCATTTGACTAATTTATCCATTTTAGGACAATCTAGTCGATTTTTGAATAAGATCACCAATTTCATTCAATTCATTTGTTTAGTTTACCCATTCTTAGGTCAACTCAATCAATTTTGAATAAATTCAAATCATCAGATTCGTTCAATTTCATTTGACCAGTTTACCTATTTTTCGGGTAATTCGATCGATCTTGAATAAATCATCCTTTCACTCGATCGGTTTGATCAATTCATTTTTTGGGTTATCCATTCAATTTTCAATAAATAATCAAATTTCATTCAATGAATTTGACCATCTTACCCCTTTTGACACGCCATGCGTCGATCAAAATAAGCAATTCATTCGGACTTTGTCCTCTTTTTTTAGGACAAACATTTCTTCTCACTCCAATTGATCAAAATTTTTCAAATCATTTTTCACTCAATCAATTGATCGGATTTATCAGGTATGGTATAGTGCCTACCCTAGAGGATTGCATTTTCATGCTAGGCCTACCCTTGGCATAAAAAGGGTTCCCCCATAGGACATGCATACCGATTTTATAATTTTGTTTACTAACTCTGGGTATTTTTCTTTTATTTTTCCCCCTTCCCCCTGCATTCATAAAAATACTTCAATAAGGTGAAAATATCTTTCTATATCTGATGATAATTTTGATCTAATAAAGTTTGAAAATTACAAGTATTACTTGATTCTTGGGCAGGCCCTACAATATGAATTTGAAAATTCATTTGAAAGCGCTCGTGCAAAACATCTAAGGGATTTCATTGCTCAAAAGAAAAGGGGATATGTGTATACATGTGCAAAGGAGTTTTGTAAAATTTTTCTCATATGTATTGCTTTAAAATTTTTCAAACATTGGCAATAATGAAGCTTTTGTTCAGGCAATTATTTGTTTTGTATAATACTCGTGTACATTTCATTCTTTATTAAGCTCATTAAGAGATTTCATGATGAATTTTAAGAAATAAGACCGATTTGAGAGTTTTTTCAACCTCCAGCCTGAAAATTCGCAAGTGCATGCTTTCTAAAATCCTTGTGTACACTAGATTGCTGATTCGAGCTACACAATAAGAGTGCCCAAAATTAAAAGAGGTCACTCAGAAGGCCCATGAGATACATTTCTCCTTCACTTAACCCCAAAATAAAATCAGTCACATTGATTGATAAATTACAAATTGGGGCAACTTTGGCTTGAAAATGTCCGCGGTGTCTAATCCGATTCAATCACATCTAAGTGAAAGCAAAAATGTGCATTATTCTTATTTGTTTGGAAAATTTGGAATGATACTTTGAGCATTCTTTTCTCTACCTATACAGATTTTATCATTTGCTCTCCCATTTGAGTCTTAAAAGAATAATTTTGTTTCGAATAAGAGCCTTAATGATCACTACCCTACATTGGAAAGATTTTCAAAAGGGAATGGATTCTCAACGAGCAATTCGTTTACTTGGTTGTCATGAGGCGTAAGAATGATACTTTGGCCATTGTTTCTACAACCTAAACACTATTTATCCCTTTCATCCTTATTTGAGCCAAAATTGGTGGTTCTTTTCGAGTGCACATATGATCGCACCCCACATTGGGGAATTTTGAAAAAGAAAAAGGGGGGAAAGCAAAAATGCTAGAATAAGGAGGGGACCGCAAATTGGGGAAATTTGATTCCGCTTGGGTTCCGATTTTGAAAAAAAAAAGAAAAAGAAAAAGAAAAGATTTGTCCGCACGGACCGCCTATGTTTCACAGATATGGATGAACAAGGGTCTTCCTCAGTCAGTTAATTCAGATACATGCCAGAAATTTCCCATTAATGAAAGTTTCCTTTCAGAGTTAATGTAAAGAACGGAATACAAGTCAGGCCCTCTTCATTTCTAATCAAACATTCTATCCCCAGTTATCCCTTTTGAGCCTTCAGAATAAAATACTTCATTTGGCAACCCCTGAGAATCGCGAACCCCACACTGGGGTAAGTTTGAGTAGCAAAGGGAAAAGTTTCAAGAAGTGAAAAGCGATAATGCAACAAAATCAAAAGAAGAAAAGAGAACCTCAGTTCAAAAATAAACTGGGGCAAATTTTGTGAAAGTTCAAAAATGGCAAAAGGCCGAAAAATCAGAAGAAGAAAGAAAATGAAAGAAAATGAAAGAGAAAAGCCTCAGTTGAGCATAAACTGGGGCAAATTCTGATTTAGCCCTAAAATAGGGTTGGCGCAACAATGCGATCCAGATTCTTCAAACCACTCTTGAAATCTGCCTTCAAGCCTTAACTTTTCTAAGCACCCTACCTGACCCCATTACAAAAGCCGAAAGTCCTGACTTCTGTTCTTTGCAATGGCCCTGTCAAGAAAATTTCTGATGCCGGAAAATTTTAGCTGTATTTCTGAATTGTTTGAGTATGAGGCTGACGCCACTCACCATGAGAAAACCCACCAAGTTGAGGGAAAAGGAAAGGAAAGCAAAAAACAAAGCAAGAAAAGAAAATGCAAAAATTGACGTTGAAACCCCTGGTGAATGATGAGAAGAATGCAAACAAAGTCTGAGATCTTTGAGTTCAAAATAGGGGCAATTTTAGAAAAATGCGATCTTCGGTGCAATGTCCTTGAAAGTTTTATTCTTTAGCTATCGTTTTCAAGCCAAATTACAAGCTAATAAAGTCCATCGTTGACTTATCCTTCATGACAACCCAAAGTGAGGATTATGCTTATAAGAAATCCATAAATCATTTGTGATCATAAGGTTATGACCCGTTTTCACATGTTTAGCTATCGCCTCTCCCCATTTGTTGCAAGTTTAAAGCTTATATGTTGACTAAATTTTCTTAAGAAAAAAGGGTGACAAACTATTTGCTTTCACTAAGATGTGATGTTGAATGCATTACAATTTTGGGCACAAGAACCAGACAAATCTTAACCTCTCATTTTCCTTGGCCATCTCAAAATCAGACATAACGCCCACGTGATTGGTCCTGAAAGAGAGCCAACAGGAAATGGTGACCCATTACCCAAAGCATCGATGCTAAAGTGAGGAAGAAATCTTTTGTAATTTGGCATTATTTTGAGAAATTCATCATGAAATTTTCTGTATGAGTTAAGCAAGACGTTCAATTTTCTTCACATTATACAGAAAACACAGTTTCTTACTTTGTTCAAATAAATGGAGAGGCATCCAAACCAATTTTTTGCAATCAAATAGGCCCATACTGGGGCAAATTTTTGTTTATGATATTTCGTGAGAATAAGCCCACACAGGGGCAAATATTTTTGTATTCCGATTGAGGATTTCGTCCAAGAATTAAATAATGCATTTTTCAAATCAATCACGCTGCTCTTTTCATGGAAATTTGAGTGCATGTAAGCCCCCTGTACAGGTATTCATGGCTGAAATCGATGAAGAAGCGTAAATCAGAATCTTACGAATCAAGGCCTCAAGGAGGAGCAACCATGCCGCAATGCAAATCAATTGACCGATTGCACAATAATTGGTGAAAACTAGGCCAAATCATTTTTGGAAAGATTCTCTCGAAAAATCAGGAAAATTCAAAAGTCAAAAATAAAAAATCAAGTTCAAATTCTTGTTTCTTGGAAAATCAAATTTAATTTCTTGCTTCTTGACAAATCAAATTCGATTTCTTGACCAATTGGATGGCAGGACTGGGTCTTATCCTACTGAACTTCACAAAAATCACGTTGGGCCTGGATTTTGTGCCGCCAACTTCACAAAAATCACGTTGGGCCTGGATTTGGTGCCGCCAACATCACTTTATCACGTTGGGCCTGGATTTAGTGCCCCCAACATCACTTTATCACGTTGGGCCTGGATTTAGTGCCGCCAATTTCACAAAGATCACGTTGGGCTTGGATTTAGTGCCGCCAACTTCACAAGGATCACGTTGGGCCTGGATTTTATGCCGCCAACATCACAAAGTTCACGTTGGGCTTGGATTTTGTACCACCAACTAAGGCAGGCTTGGGTTTAATCCCACTGACCAATTCATCACACTGGGGCAAATTTTCGAATGATTTTTCAAGCAAGTCTTATACAGTTTCTTCATGCAATCCAACATTTCATTTCCATTGCCACTAAACATGGGTTAGTCCCACTAGTGTGCATTTTGTTTTCTTCGCCGCTAAACATGAGTCAGTCTCACTAGCGCGCGTTTCATTCTCATTGGCGTTAAATATGGGTCAGTCCCACTAACGTGCATTTCATTTCCATTGCCACTAAACATGGGTTAGTCCCACTAGTGTGCATTTTGTTTTCTTCGCCGCTAAACATGGGTCAGTCTCACTAGCGCGCGTTTCATTCTCATTGGCGTTAAATATGGGTCAGTCCCACTAACGTGCATTTCATTTCCATTGCCACTAAACATGGGTTAGTCCCACTAGTGTGCATTTTGTTTTCTTCGCCGCTAAACATGGGTCAGTCCCACTAGCGCGCGTTTCATTCTCATTGCCGTTAAACATGGGTCAGTCCCACTAACGTGCATTTCATGTTACATCGCTACTGGAGCGTGGGTTAGTCCCGTCAGTAAGCATTTTCATTTTCACAGCCACTGGAGCGTGAGGTTAGTCCCGCCAGTGAGCATTTCATTTTCATCGCTACTGGAACGTGGGTCAGTCCCGCCAGTAAGCATTTTCATTTACATCGCCACTGGAGCGTGAGGTTAGTCCCGCCAGTGAGCATTTCATTTTCACAACCACTGGAGCGTGAGGTTAGTCCCGCCGGTGTGCTTTTCATTTACATCGCCACTGGAGCGTGAGGTTAATCCCGCCAGTGAGCATTTCATTTTCATCGCTACTGGAACGTGGGTCAGGCCCGCCAGTAAGCATTTTCATTTACATCGCCACTGCCACTGAGCGTGAGGTTAGTCCCGCCAGTGAGCATTTCATTCGCTACTGGAACGTGGGTCAGTCAGTTTTCATTTCATGGGGCGTGAGGTTAGTCCTGCCAGTGCGCATTTCATTTGCACAACCATGGAGCGTGAGGTTAGTCCCGCCGCGGTGCTTTTCATTTACATCGCCACTGGATACGAGCGTGAGGTTAGTCCAGCCAGTGTGCATTTCATTTTCACAGCCGCTGGAGCAGAGATTAGTCCCGCCAGTGAGCATTTCATTTACATCGCCACTGGAGCAGAGGTTAGTCTCGCCAGTGTGCATTTCATTTTTCACAGCCATTGGAACAGAGGTTAGTCCCGCCAGTGTGCATTTCATTTTCACAGCCACTGGAGCGTTAGTCCCGCCAGTGTGCATTTCATTCACAGTTGGGCCCCGCCAGTGTGCATTTCATTTTCACAGGCCACTGGAGCATGAGGTTAGTCCCGCAAGTGAGCATTTCATTTTCACAGCCACTGGAGCGTGAGGTGAGTCCCGCCAGTGAGCATTTCATTTTATACCGCCACTAGCCGTTGGGTCAGTCCCACTAGTGCGCCTTTCATTTTACCCTGCCGCTAGCCGTGGGTCAGTCCCCATCGTTCGAGTCGTTTACAGCCAAATAACACAGGTAAGTATTTGGTGTCTACTTCTTTGTCTCAAGTTTTTCCAAAACTCAGACAAAGAGGGGCAAACTGTAGACACCAAAATTTTAGTGTAATTTGCATTTACTATTTTGTCTTTTGTCGTGTTAAGTTTTATTCACTTTTTAGTTTTTAGTTTTTTAGTTTTTATTTTATTATTTTTATTTGTAAGTTTTTAGCATAGAATTTCTCGAAAAAGAAAAAAAGAAAAGCATTCAAAAATATGATTTAGTTGTTTGTGATTTAATTTCAATGTTTTCTTAAAAAAAAAATAAAAAAATAAAAATACGTGACTTGCAAGCTGCGTATTGTCGCAGCTTGCAAAGAAAGGCTCGGTCAGCCCTTCGGCTGCAATTATAGAAGAAAGGACTGAAGGTTTAGGGTTGAGGTCCCATATAAAAAGAAAGAGAGGCTAAGAGAGAAAGGAGAGGAAGGTTGGCGCTGAAACGGCTGAGAAAAATCAGGGGAAGCAAGGTCTTGGAGCTGGGAGTAAAGAAAGCATAAAAAAGGTGACGGGCTGGAAAAAGAAAGGGGAACCGAGGTGTTTTGAGAAGCAAGAGTGAGGATGCGGCGGCGGAGTAAGGAAAATTTGGAGGAGACAAAGGCAACGGAGCTTCGGCTGAGCGAGGGAGAAGCAACGAAAAGAGAACAGCGGAGAAAGGAAGGATCTTTCGGTTTGAAGGATATGGGTAAGAAAGGAACCAAAAGAGACGAGAGAGAGACTGGCGGCTGATTAAAGGAAAAGAGAGAAAACTGAGAGAGTTGAGCCGAGAGCAAGGGGAAGAGGGAAGAGCGAATCAATGAGCAAAAAACTAGACAAAGGGAAAATGTCAGAGGATGGTTTCTGGTGGCGGCTGTGGATAGATAAAAGAGCAAAAGAAAGAGGCTGAGTAAGAGACGGATTTCAGACCGAAAGCTCAGGAACTTCATAGCCCTTTGTCGAGGCTTGCAATTCGAATTTGGCGAATCCCATTCATCCAGCATACCCACAGTAATACGACTCCAAAGGCAGCAAACAGGTAATCCTAAACCTTTCTCTTGTGGGTTTCTTCTAAAACTGGAATGTGGTTTTCCTGTTTGTGGGCATGGCCGGCATCTCGATTTTCAGAAATGCATTGCTTTCGGTTGGTCATGGCTTGGTGGATTGATTACAACCGCAATAGCTGGGTTCAATATGTATGATTGGAAATCTAGGAATCAAAAGCTGTTACCCTTAGTGTTTTATTCCTTCCGTGAATTTGAATGAGTGTGACTCATGGGTTGCAAGTTCTGTTCTTGGTATCTTATTTGTTTTCATGATTTGGGTTTGCTTGAACTTTGGAGCTTATTTGCTATTTCTGAGTTACATCTCGCCTCTCTATAGCTTTGGGTCAATATTGAGTAATGGTTTTTTCTCTTGCGTTTCGTCATAGTCTTATGGCTCAATATTAAAGCTGTGTTTAGAGCCTTTTTGTTGGGACATCAGTTTGAATTTCTGTATGCTCCATTGGAAGCTTATAAATGTGTCGTGTGTGTGCTGAAATGGTAGGGAGGAGGTTGCAAAGGTCCTCTTTCGATTTGTGAAGTCACAGAGAGTTTCTAGCTTTGCATGTTCTTTACGCTTAAATCCAAAGGTGCTATGTTGCAAAGTATGGAATGTTTGATGATCTTGATGCCTGGGTTTAATTTATGTTTGGCTGAGTTTTGTGCATGAAATCTACTGCAATAAACTTGCAAGCTCTCTGCGTGTTGCGGCAGTGCACGCGGACAGCTTGTGTACGTTTGTTTTGTTGAATTTTCTGGAAGTATAAACATCAAGGTTCTAGGATAAAAGTGGGGAGAAAGCTTTGTTATCTTGTTGCTTTGATTCCAGTTTTTGGTTCGGTTAACTTTGTTAAGGGATGTTTGAATGAAAGGAAGATTGCATTCCTTGTGAAAAGCTTTCAGCAGAAATGTTTGTTGCAGAAATGCTTTGAAAGCTTGGCATGAAGTTGCTTGAGTTGTTCAGATTTGCATCTACGAGTTTCATGATGTTTGAAAGCTGATTTTGGCGAAGTGCTGATTGCAGAAGCCTTGTCTAAATAAAATTGCAGAAGCTTAAGCTTTTACGTATGCATGCATGAAAGCTTTCAAAAAATTACACTTTGGCCCCCCAAGTCTCCCCTTGTCCTACTATGGCCCAATCAATTGAATGATTTCCTCAATTTGGTCATTGGTAGCTTTTAATTTTACAACTTCATTGCTTGTTTGTTTCAATTGACTACCATGCTTTGTTTCAATTGCACTTAATTCATGACTTTAGGGGCTTTATGACCAAGTGAGCTTGTGTTTGCCAATTTTCTTTAATTTTCCCAAATAAATTGGTACCTTGACCATTTCTTTTATTTTGGAGGATAAATAAGTGATTTCACTCCATTTAGGGCATCAACTCAAGGGAGGTATAATTTCTTTTATCTTTTTTGTCTCTCCCCTATGTGATTCTACGTGTTATGTGAATATGCATGTCTACTTCGCTTTCCTTGCCTTTCCTTAGTTCCTTGCATTTATTTCATTTACTTTTGCTTTTATTTAAGTTATTCATTATGGGGTATGTGTACACCTCTTGG
Organism: Coffea eugenioides; assembly: GCF_003713205.1. Taxonomy (NCBI): domain Eukaryota; kingdom Viridiplantae; phylum Streptophyta; class Magnoliopsida; order Gentianales; family Rubiaceae; genus Coffea; species Coffea eugenioides. Next base: position 22,847,637 of record NC_040042.1, on the reverse strand, counting down.
CTTGTAATAGATAGGGCTTGGTGAGCATTTTGGTCCATGCTCCCCTTCCCCTTTTTGTTTTAGTTAGCAAGTGTAATAGGTTCATGGCCTGCTTTGTTGCTACGTGTTAATTTGCTTTATTAGGCTCTTGCATCTAGTCGAGCATGCTAAGTGTTATGTGCTACGTGTTCATAAGTGATTCGCATGTCTACTCGCTTTTTATAGTCATGAATGAATGTGATGGATGAATGGACGTCACCACGCTAGTCCAATGCTAGTTGTGGCCCCCTTTCTCGTCACCACACTAGTCCAACGCTAGTTGTGGTTCATTGTCCCGTTTTCCACTAGTCCAACGCTAGTAGGAAATTCTTAGAAAGGGCTAGTCCAACTCTAGACCCAATAGGCCGTTCCCCTTTCGTTAGTACATATTTGCATGTTCACTACATTTTCATGCATTTTTCTTAGTTTTTATCATTTGGCATGCTCCTCGAATCCCTTTTCCCCTCATTTTAAGGTTTTTGCATCTCATGCTAGGTATAGTGTACATTTGCCTGAGAGTTCCCTTTCGATAAGGGAAACGAGCGAGTGTGGCTCCACAAATAGCCTTAGCACGCTAGTTCCCCCTTCTAATCAAAGGGAAGATTAAAGTCACAAAGTTAGGACTCCCCGTTTCCGTCTTGATGCAATCCTATAGGATTCATGCATTTCATTTATTCGCTATCCTATACACTTCTACTTTATATTCTATCCCTTTTTCCACATTCTCACTTCACACTACTTTTGGACGTTTTCACTTAACTACTCACACTTTATACCATATCACTCGCACACATGCACTTTATGTTATTTTCACATTATCATTCTTTACTCACCTTACCTTGTAAATACATTTGCACACCTCCACTTACATCCTATTATTTTTATCACTTTTCTCACTTCACACAAACTCACATTTTCACATGGCATGCATTCCACTCATTTTTACGTCATTTAGGATTATGTGTGACCTCTCCAAAGGATCATTATTGGGCTTCACAATTAATGTGATTGGCACCACTCAACCTTTGAAGAGAAATTTCCCCCATGTCCCCCTAGGTCTAGGTTTTTGCATTCATATAGTTCGTCCAACATGCAATACATACCTTGGGTAGAAAAACTAGGAAAAGAAGGGCTAGTCACGCAACTAGCTTTTGCTAGGGTAAGGGAGTGCCTTAGGCTTTGCCTTTGCCTTCTCTTTGCCTTTGCCTTCTCCCTTATCAAATGTGACCCCCGATCCCTCGCTTTGGTTACGTAGACCTAAAAGTTCTAAAAAGGGTTTGTTTATTTCGCTTTCCGGAAAAATCACTTTTGGGTGACTTTGTACACCCTAACTCTATACCAAGTGGCGACTCCATTTTTCATTAAAAACCCTTTTTGAATTTTGCTTGGCCAAATCGTCGCATTCTCAAGTCCCATGGCCTTTTACTTTTCATTTCGCACACACTCACATTCCACTACTCACACACCACAACACCAAAAAGTGGGGCGCGACACTTCATGTGTTTACAGATTTTTGGACTCTTGAAATTAGAATGGGTCAATGCCTTGTGCCCTTGAAACAAGAAGGGTCCAAATGTTATTCATTTGTCAAATGTTTGAAAAGATTGCCATGTTGAACTGAATCAATCATGAAAGCACTAAATTCCGGTTTGATTCAGTTACCGAGTTGACAAGACAAATGAAGGATTGCCAAGCAACATACAAGAAAAACAAAGCTAGCTCACATTGTTAAATTGGCCATGGAGGGGCCTCAGAGTTAACCTGGGAATGTTTAGTTAAGAGTGATTTGTGAGTGCCAGGTCAGCGTGTGCATGGCTTATTAGATTAAGGTAGTGATTGTTTGCAAAGATTAATGGTGGGAAAGTGAAGGAAAGTTTTTAACTTCTTTCTATTACGTTGTGTTTGTTTAGAGAAAAGTTAGAAAAATTTACTGCATATATATATATATATATATATTATGTTCATTGCCCTGCAAATTTGGTATGCTTGTGGAGAAAAATAGCTCGTTAGACATATTTTTTAAAATGATTATCACTAACTTTTAATGTTGTCTTGCAAATTTTTTAGGATTGTAAAGGAAGATAGATAATTACGCACATTTTTTAAAAATAACTACCACTAATTTTCAATAACTTTGCACTTTCTCTAAAATTTTTTCTTGCTAACCAAATATACATGGGAAAATGGTTCTTATTTTCATTTATCTTACTTTTCCATACAATTTTCTCTCTATTCAAACAAAGTCTGTTTTCTAGCTGTTAGGGGAAAACAAAAGAAAAACAAAACTTACCCGCACGCACACAATAAAAAGAAGGATGAATTACCTTATACCCATCTGTGATTTGGTGCTTTATCATATAATTTCCTATAACTTAAAATCTATATATAACTCCCTCATAATATAGGTTAAGTGTCATTGTTAGTTTTTCCGTTAAAACTAACAATCAATGATAAAAAGTCAAAATCAAATTACTAAATTGAGAAATCATTACTTTTTTTTCTTTTTCCTTCTCTCTCTCTCTCTCTCTCTCTCTCTCTCTCTCTCTCTCTCTCTCTCTCTCTCTAATTTTTTTTTCTTTGGAGAAAGGAAGAGATGATTTTGAAAACTTATATTTTAGCCTACACAATCTTAATTTTCTTCAAATACAAAAGAGATGGTAGGGAAATAAAAAAGGACTAATCTTTCCTATACTGATATTGTATACACTAATAAGTGTGTTTAGATAGAGTATTATTTGAAATAAATATTGTAGCATTTTTTGTAATGTAATGTATATGAGATAAAAATGTGGTTAGCAATATAAAAAGATGGGTTGGAAAATATATTTATGATATAAGTAAAATATTTTTTGAAAAAAATTGGCTATCCAAACACTCTCACTGTCAATTTTGGATGAATGACAACTATGCAAAATTTGAATTTGAAATCTAATTTTTGCACGTGTCATGGTTCCAACGGTAATAGTGTATATACTATTAGCGTGTATAATATTTACTTAATAAAAAATAAATAAGAAACAAAAAAGATGGAAGGCAAATGTAAAAAAATAAATAAATAACAAAAAACACCAAATCTTTTTTTACTACAAATATCATTATTGGTTTTTAAACCAAATCTTTAATGGTATTTTCTAGTTCTTATTTATCTGTGTTTATATTTCAATTTCTTCTTTTTTATGTTTGGAGGAAAAAAAAGAAGAAATGAAAGCACAAATTTGTTAATTTATTAGTTTGATTTCGACTTTTTACTATTGATAATTAGTTTTAACGAAAAAACTAACGGTGACACATTAACCCAAACCATGAGAGAGTTATATATAGATTATTAAATCATAAGGGGGTTATGTGATAAAATACCAAATTACAGGGATAAAAGGTAATGTACCCATTATATATATATATATATATATTTATATTTATATATATATTTATATCTAGTACCAATTGGTGGCTCCGAGTTGGTCGGTCAATTGCTGGTCTAGGGCCTCCAGGCTGCACAACCAAATAGAGGGTCCAGATTGAATACACATTATTAACTGCTAGGGCTTGATAACTATTTCAACATGAAATCTTTTTGTTGCTTTTATTTATTTATTTATTAGTTATGTAGTTAGGGAGACTAGAACCCCAACTTAGCACCCAAGGGGAACTTAAGTCCCTCCTTCTGGCAAACTCTCAATCCTAAATTCCTTTAACAATTTGAATTTTTCTAGTTTAGAATATGAAAATTTCGATAGGGTATTGTTTGTCATTATGAAAACTCACAATTAAAATAAAGGTTTTTCTAATGAGTACTCCTAAGGCACTCATTAAAATATCTAAATTACACTTAATTTGTTACATGAATGTACACATTCACATTTATTATCTCCATACATTTAGATATTGTCTCAAATTAGTTTAACTCTTGTAAAAAAATTAATATTATGCAAAAGTATCTTAACGAGTTTTCGGGTTCGAACCCTTTTACTTATACTAGAAAAATTAAAAAAAAAATAAAAAGAGCTCCCTGGTGATTAACGGGACACTAATTAAACAAAACCTTAAAAGTTATTAAGGAACCCATGTTCAATTTTTTGTTGTCTTTCCTTTTTAGTTCAAAAATTTCAAACACCAATACCTAAAAATGAAAATTTTTTCCTTTGATCTAGGGGCACATTTACAAACTATGGGGTAATTTTTTTTTTCAGAATATTGTACCTCGAACTGCTATTTTGTTTCTATTCCTTCTCTTTTGTAAATGGGTGTGTAATCGTGTTGGCAATCATGTTACCCATTTTAATCTGCATTGCACAATGAATTTAGATGTGGAGGTTGTGTCAGAAAATTCTTCCCCCTCCAAATTGGCTGCACAGTCTTAGTTAGCCAATCCGTCCTAAAGATTATTATATCTATTGGTAATAACATTGTCATCGTCAAAACTTAAAGGAAATTCACACACTAAGCACAAATTTATTGAAAGAGATAGAATTTGTTTGAAGACAGAAATTTGAAGTACATTTGATTGGAGCTTCGAGGATAACTGAAAGAGAAATGGATAAAATCCAAATATTTGTTAGCCCATCAATTCTCTTCAATTAAACATGCTACAACTACAAGAGAAGCAGTGATTAATTCGTATCATGCCCGTCGGGCACAATCAGTTATCCGTGGATCACATAGGGTGGTTTGCGGTCTGTCTTGGGCCATCATTGTGTTTAGCCCAAATCAGGGGCATGCAAGTTAGAATTTTCTTAAATAAAAATACAAGGCACAAATCAAATTCCTGCATCTAAATTGGCAAGATATCCAGCTCTTGCCTTTAGATGCTTTATCCGACGATGTTTATGGCAGTTTCGGACTCCAAATAGTGAATTTACCAACTCTTTATGAGGAGAACATCATAAAAGCATTCCATTTTGGTTGTCCTAAGCATTCAACATATCACTACACCATCAGAGTACTGAGGCCACAACCGATGTGGTCTTGCAGCATCCTATGTATAAGAACTGAAAAACATTGTAGTATCACCAGTAAAACCATACTGAAACGCTAATGTGTTACATTCTTGGGAAGGTTGCGGATGACGTTACTCTTCATGCCAATCTTGGAACGCATAGCCTCCACGCCAGACCTACTCATGGCCTTCAACACCTTCATCCTCACAATATGCTCTCTTGACTGCACCGTTGCCAGACCCATGCTCCTATACCTGCAGATGATCAAACACTTGCGCCCATTAGATGATTGTTTTATCATATGTATTCTGACTTTCTTAAACATGGTTTCAACCTTCTTTACCAAAACCCGTGTGTTATTCTGTTTCTTTTCTAACCAAACTATCAGAATTTTGAGTGCAAATGTACGAAAAAATTCAAGCACAGAAGTAAATATGTCATCACAAATTACAAGATACTCACCCGCCCAAACCAACAGTCTATCCACAACACCCTACAAGTTTCCTGCACCTTGTGTCAGCAATAGATTCCTTTCATTGGTTAAATCCCAAACATTTTTCCCACCTTTAAGTTTGCTTAGGTTTCATAGATACTTCAATTGCATGAGGCCAACCAGCCGAACTTCTCTAGCTGGTTAATCCAAGTTATTTTACCTTAAATTTAATCGTTAACAAACAAGTTCCCACCGGTAATACAGTCCGCATGAGCAAAATGTAGATTATTTTTTTCAAAAAACACATTGGCAGTACATGGCTTAACAATGATTATATTAATTCAAGGGCAGTCTATTCATTGCTACATTGGGTTAAACCAGTCTGTAGCTGAGAAAAATGGGCTGTGTCGCACTTTGTTGGGTCTCTACAAGGGTTTTGAAAAAAATTAAAAGATCAAGGAGATAACACTATGGTTGGATAAGCAAGATAGATTCTGTGTCAATTTTGTTTTGTCCTTTCAATGGATGAAGAAAGCATAATTATATAGAAGAATTGCCACACAGACTCTCTTTCAAATAACGTAATGTTATGTGGTATGTAGGTTTGCCAACAAACAAGACAGGAGAAAGGGTCCAGATCCAAACCGTGAAGCTAATGCAGCAGTAATAGCAACATCAGTTGCAGGCATTGGACGTGGTTTCTGGCGGTAGTATCGTAGAAATTCCCTTGATCCAAGTACTCTTGTTGACATTCCCCCTTTGTTACTCCGGGTTATTATGAGCTCAGATCCACCACTTCCAAATTCAATCCTGTTTTGACTATCATCTGCCACAACTAGTTGCTTACCATCAGCGTCAGTGTAACTGCAACAAACAATGTACTTATTTCAGAGACAGTATAGCTTAAAATGCTGGTTAATATTCTCAAGCTTCATTTCATTATAATAAGAGAAATATCTTGTGAAAGCCAATACCTGCTGCTGTAATCGTAAAACTCTTCTAGTTCTGCTTCCTCATCATCTCCTCCATCACCATAATGCACTTTGCAATGACTTCTTGCTTCCATGTGCTTCCTAACTGCTTCGAGACTGCCAAAAGGATGGCATCTGTCATTGCAATATAGACACATATGATCCCTTCTAACCTGAAGAATAGCATACAAACATATCAGTTACTATTCCTACAGAGCATTGCAGGGCAGATAGAGTGCATAATTTTATTTCGGATAAAGTATGCAGTCACTACCTTCAAGCCAAGATAAGTAAGCAGGCCTTTTGGGTCCTTCAGATATTCAACATCAGGTATATAAAATCCATGCCACTTGTGCATGTGAACCATGCAGCTTTCTATTGTACCATGCTCTAAGTCACACATAAAGCAACAAGATGGGTCCAACTCCTTCAAAAACTGATCTGGATCGCTACCTTCATCCTCATCCATAGAATTTTGCTCATTCATATTTAGCTGCGTCAGAGAATCGGTGGCCTCACCCATCAAGTCTTCCTCTGGGTCAACCTCCTCCCATTCACTCTCTTCACTTTCTTCATCGTCCAACTCATTGTCTTGGGAAAGCTTATTAGGAACTCGCGGTTGGAAAGGTTTGATAATAGCATTTGCACCTTCATGATTTCCAACTCCCTGGGAAGCTCGTAGCGAGTGACTTTTAGACTTTAGATGCTGAGCATGTGCCTTGGAACTTCTATAACTTTTGCCACAAAGACCACAACTATAGAGCATTGGAGTTTCATTTAAGTTTTTCTTCTCTTCTGCAAGTGCAGACTGTCTAGCTAAATATAGATCTTCTGTCACGCCAGGAACTCCAGCAACCTGGAATAAAATATATATATATATACATATATATATATAACAGTAAAGACAGTGTTTAATGCACAATACATATCACCAGTATGCTCAAGGCATGGTTGCACATTATTTGATAAATTGTGACATGCACATTCAATCGTTGCATTTGACAATATTAGTGGTTTTGTAGCATCCCAAGTTATTAAAAACCTTTTCCAAGAAAGTATGGATGCATGACACAAACTTGCAACATTACAAATTGAAATGGCACTTTTGCTTGCCTTATTGATTACTGCTGCTTATTTTACTCAAATCTTACAGCAGTAAACCTTGTAACCCTACAGATAATGACACAACATGATGCATTCTGGCTGGAAGTTCAGCCCAATAAAATCAGTGTGGACCATCACATGTGTCAGGGACCAACACACTACCCACATGCTCTAGAGGCACTCGTTGAGGCTACACAGGTGATATGCTCTTGCTGGTGTGAGCTTGCACATAGTATTTAGCAGGATTTAAGAATTAGAAAATACGCATGCACTACCGAAAAGCTTGTGGAGCATAAGATTGATTTCAGAACATAAGTTGTAGAGACTTTAGAATGGATTTTTTAGCTCCAAAATATGACGACAAGGCAGGAGGAGAAAGAAGTAACAAAAGGGGAGGAGGAGAAGAAATTCACCAATTCTCTCAAAATTTATTTGATAAGTCAAGCTTGTGAAAAATATTTTGCACTTAATTATGATGAGAAGTGGGTAGAACAAACACTGGATACTGTACTGATTTGAGTTTTTTATTCAACTTTGATGGAATATTGTTATATTCTGTGTGCATCCTGAAGTAGGGAGCTAGAATCTCAACTTGTCCATCAATTGGACCATGGCCTTTCTGCCTCCTTTTTCCTTCTTTCCACTTAACAATGTCTCAACAACAAACAAACAATCTGAGTCTGAATGCTCAAAATCTAGATAAGGACATAGTGTACCAATATCACCAAAGAAATGATACCTCCCCAAATCTCTACAGATTCATTGCTAGGGGCGACCGGGTCGACAGCTTGTACTGTCTATACTAACCATAAAGATCTTGTCCAAGGCTACCTAGACAAACTGCCAGAGACCAATTGACAAAGCAGAGAGCCAAACTAGTGGGTTAATACCTACAAAAAGCTTCATTAGACAGGTAAACCTATTCAATGTGTTGATTCTTCTCTAACTAGATGCCTACCTTCGCACCTTAGAGAGAAGGTGGAGTCATTCTAAATCTCTTCATTTATTTCGCATTTTACATCCTATAAATAGACTCTAAAAACAGAACAAACTGGCAACTTTACCTGACAAATTGGTCCACCAAAGCTGCTGCTATGGTGGCTGTCCATTGGAATTCTAGCCATGCAAGACCCTTGGAATCCTAACAATGCCTAACCCTCACTGAACATGCTTGACCCTTGAAATTCTGAATATAGCTACTACATAAAGCTCCAACTATCTATCATCAAAATGCAGCCAAATACCAGCTAGTGGGACACTGAAATACACATACACTGAAATCAGCTGAAAAATCACAATCTCAGTCCTAAATCGGTTACAATCTTGTCAACCTTAATTTTCTTCTCATATGTTAGTGTCCATAATTTTCTGTCCCGCATAATTCTCTCATAAAGTCTTCATAGAATCTTAGGCTAGAATTAGGACAACTACAAAGCAACGTACATACCCTGGCTAGAGCTGTCCAAAAGATGCCAAAAATAAGCTCAAAAACTACCCAAATTAAGATATGTTGCAAATTATGTTAAAAACAAAAATGGGAAAAATTGTTCCATTGATGAGACAGAAAGTAACTAACCTTGCGCTTGAGGTTGTAACGGTGCCATTCGGATTTGTAATGGAGCTTCTGCTCAATTTCATCTTGAAATTCCTTATTGCAAGCGTTACAGGTTAACCCCGGCATCTCTTCCTCCCTTCCAAACTTCTTCCGATAATTCCTGCACAATGAATCGAATGTAAATATCAAAAGCCAAATATACAACGTAGTCTGCCCTATTGGTCGGTGCCGCCGCCGACCCCCCAGGCTTCACTCATCACATACGTCAGCAATGACACCCATGGAGCCCACACAAAGCAGGAATTTGAAAAAAAAAGACAGAAAACTTTGAAATTAAAAAAGGCTTGATGATTAGGTGAAATAGAGAAAGACCTCTGGACGAGTTAAGGATAGTGCGCAAGGAGAATACAGCGGAGACGGTGCTGGTTCTGTTAGAGTAATTGCAGGGATGGTAGTGGTAGTGGTAGTGGTATGGTGGTGGTGGTGGCGGCGGCGGCCCGTTACTGTGAGCTAATTTTGCAGTTAGCGATGAAAATACTTTTCAAAATTCAACCAAACACCAGAAAATATAGTGAAATTACTTTTCTTGTTGGGAAAATAAATTAAAAAAAAAAACATTTTCACAAGCAAAATTTTTGTGAAAATTGTTTACACCAATCAAACAGACTCTTGGGGTCCGTTTGGTTGGACTGAAAATATTTTCTTAGGGAAAATATTTTCCATCGAAGTCATTTCCTGGAAAATCACTTCCTTCCCCATAATTTTCCAGTGTTTGGTTATTAAGTGAAAATATTTTCCAAATTCCTTTTTTCATAATTTTCTGGTGTTTGGTTTGTCAATGAAAATATTTTCTGATATATTTGTTGATATGTTGCAAATATTTTTCTACTATCAAAACATTCATTTCATTACAAGCTAATTTTAGTTTCTATCCATTATAATCATATTATCATTTCTATAAAATATCCATTCATATTATACCATGAATTCTTAAATGGAATTATTAATGGAATCTTGGATTTATTCATAATTTGTTAATTCTTGCTGCCGATCAATGGAGCTTTCGATTAGCAAAGTCCAAGGTCAAGCATATGAGTATTTGACAGATAATAGCAAACTCGGTTAGAAAATTCATAGCCCACCCCTCCCAAACCAGTTGCTGTTACTTCTCACATGTAACCCCAAACTTATCTTTCATGGCATCTACCACACATGTAAATGAACTTGATTTAAAGCTATTGTTAGGCCTATTCCCAAGTTTCACCTCATCGGCAAGAATCTCAAGCATCAAACGCTCCATAGGTCTTGACCACCTAAACTGTTTCTCTCCCTTCTTGCCCATCTTCAAAAAATTAATCAATTTCAATAGTCATCACCAATAAAACAAACTTATAACAATTATAGCCAACTATTTGCAGAAACATTAACAATTGCAACAAGAATGAAAATCATGACCCTGGAAAGCATAAGTTAGTTCTCAATGGACAATCAAGGTGGTAGTGTTAAACCTCCTATCTTGCAATAGCAAATCCCCCTGTCTATCTATCCATGTTTAAAGCAACTGCAGTAGATAAATTCAATCCATAGAGTAGTCAGAGTATACTATCCTAGCAGATAAATATTGGAATCTAGCAAAGCTCAATTCACTTCATGTTCAAGAGTAGTTAAACAATTCAAGAGTAGTCTTCTTTGCATGTAATCTACATACATAGCATGTGCAATTGCGTCTCTTTTCCTTGCCCATTCTCTATTTTCTGCTCGTCTCTCACTTTGTGTTTGATAAGGCTGTGTGTAAGATGCTTGTTCAGTCAGAACATTTGGAGTTTCAGATTGTTCCTCTTGAATGACCTCTTCCATGAACATGTCATTTGGAACATGTAATTATACGACTCACATAAATTAAGACAAGTACCTTGCGGTACTTGTAGACCCCTTGGTCTTGTAAGAGCATCTTCAAGAACACAAGAATCGTGTGCCAATCCTTCCCAACCAGCAAGCACGTATGAAAACTTGAGGTCAAAAGAAATAGTAGCTAACACATTTTGAGTTGGGTAACCCTTTCGACCTCGAAATCTTCCTTGAATTCCAAGGGGTACACTTGCAACATGTGTCCCATCTATAGCCCCTACACAATCCTATTTTGTGATATCAATTAGATATAAAATAATTTCTATTATTTGAGTTAATTAATTTTTATACAAAGAACTGGACTTGCAGCAAACCAGGGGTCGTATCTTCGACTATTACGGATCTCTCGTGGAGTCGCACCATTTGGCAATTGTATTAAATCTGGATATAGTTTCAATATGGCATCAAGTACAATGGAAAAATAGCGGTGTATGGTTTCAGTTGACCTATACAAGTACCCCCCAACCACTCGAAACCTCAAATTATAGCCAACTATTTGCAGAAACATTAACAATTGCTCTCTTACTGACATATGAATGGTAGGTTGTAATAATCCTCTAATGGTGAGAGTATTTAGTAATTGGAAAAATGTAGTTTGGTCCATTCTAATTTGGTCTATACAATACGAACTACTTCCATATAATATGCTATCCATGTAATCCTCTCTAGCTCGCTCCATATTAACATGAGGTGGTTTAGGTATAACAACTGGAGTTTTATAGACATCAAGAGCTGCATATCCTGCTGCTAGGACTGAAGTGGCAGCACCAATTACAATAGCATCCTCATCATCATCACTACCGGAATCTATCTATGAAAATTCACGTAGCAGTAGACTATTAGTAGTGTACCAGAAAAAGCTAGAGTAATGCAGGGGTCTCAATTGCAGAGTGATGCAGGGGTCTCAAATGCTCCTCAAAAGAAACTGATTGATCGTTCATGGGATATCTTGGGATTGACCTTTTAATTTAGAAACATATTATATCCTAGAACATTTTGGGCATCCATCAAATGTGGCACCAGATAATAAAGCGAAAAAAATGACATCTACAAAATCAAAATTCATGTCAGAGGATCAAACGAAAGAAGCTAGAGACAATTAAAACTACAAAAGAGACAATCCAGTCTTAATTACTAAACACTGAAATGCCAAGTGAGGTACTAGTGCTATCACTAACAGACGGTAAAATGCAGAGAAAGATAATGCAACGAAACTTCAGAGGTGCATGGCAATTAGCAACCATCTTCCTGGGCTCATTCCTTGCTATATCAACGACGTTATTATATCTTTCCGATATACATGAAAAAAAATAGCACATAAACAGAAGTGCCCTGCAGGTGTTTAAAGAAGTTTCAGATAAAAATGTCTCTGTCTTACCTGTTCAGCAATATTGAGATGCGGTCCACTTTCTATAGCCCAATATGTTACATGTACTTACTTGGTCCATCATTATCTTACCAGCTAGGTCTGAGTACCTCCTATGAGTTAAGTTCATGATGGTTCACAGCATAAGTTGAACAATATCATGATCTCAATTAGCTTTGTTATCACAACTTGCAAAAGGAATTGAAGATTTCCTGAGAAAATAAATCAGAAAACAACTTTTCTGTTTGTAGGTTGAGCTTGTTCTGCCAAAACACAGAAATAAGTACAGATATTCAATACTTCGGATTGTTTTTTCTTTCCTTGTGGAAAAGGAAATAATGCACCAGAATGTGAAATACCTGATAAAGCATTGACATGAGATTCAGATACTACATTCAAGAAGTGAAAGCAAAACAACCAACGGAAGCCTTCAAAGGAGCTTTATTTGATGCTAAATAGAAAACCAAATCATGTGCACAAAATCTGCTGTCTTTGCAGCTTGTTGCTGAATGAAAAATGTCTTATCATTACCACCACCACTGTGTACTTCAATTCACTCAAATAATTGTAAAAACTCTAGTACCAGGATCCGCATTGAAACAAGTCAACAAATTAACAGGTCATCAAGAATTTTTTCAGCATCTAGAATTGTTTATCGATCTAGCAATGTGAGCTATTGTTAGCATTCTGAACAGATGTCTATTTTGCTTTTTCTATTCTCTTTTCGTCCCCAGTCCATATCTGTAGGACATTTGAAACACTTAAAAAGCTCCTAAAAATTCTTTGCTTCATGGTAACCAGTCAAAACTCAAATCAAAAGTCTAAATCTAGGGACTGACAAGATCATATTGCTATATTGACCAAAAGGCTGAACAAACAGCCATGTATTCACAACAAAATGCAAGAGCTTCAATGTAACTGTTCAATTTGTCTCTGGAGTAAAAGCATGCCTTATTAATAACCATGAAAATTAAGATCTTCAATGTCAGATTCTAATTTTGAAATCATAGGGCAAGTGTGCATGTGGGGCAGCAAATATGTTCCTATTCTTCTTTTCTATACTAGTTTTCATTGCATCACAATGCCAAGTGAAATCGTTTGATGAATCTATTGCCCCCAGAAGAGCTTGTAACTAATACCAAATTGTAGTATATGTGCTTGGTCTAATACCAAATCGTTTCAATCAAGCAGCTGCGGCAAGAATCAGCCCGTGGCTTCACAAACTCAATGAATTCACTAAAACTTTTACAAATGGTCTAAAACCCCCAAAACTCAGCAGCCAAATTAATTCATTAGCATCAATCAAATCAGATTTAACCCTAATCAGGTAAGAACAAACTAAAACAAAAGCAACCCACAAAAATTCATTCAAATGGAACTTCAAGAATCTACACCAGTAATTCTAGACAATTTTTCAAAGGAAAAGGGAGGAAAAAAAAACTAACAAGAAGCTAGTTCCGATGGCGGGCACAGCTCACAAACAAAAAGCAGACTGAAGAGAGAGAGAGAGATGGTTACCGGCTGCAATGGCAAAGTCTAGTTCCGATGACTAGAGAAATGGACCACACAAACTCACACTCACACAAACGCATCCACACATGACCGTTGATATTGGCAGCTTTTAAAGGAAAAAAATAATGAGAGAGAGAGGGAGATGATCTGTTACCTCCGAAATTGGGTCTTTGTCGGAGTTGGAGATGCTGCCTGCGAAGAATGGATTTGTTTGCTGATGAGATGTCGCCGGAGGCTTTTATCGATGGTTGCCGGAGATGAGGAGATGTCGCTGCGGAAAAGAAGACTAATTTTTAGAAAGGAAAATAACTTCACGTCCTCTGGGTGTAATTTATTTTCTGTCAGAAATTATTTTCCCAAAATAATTGATAACCAAACAAAAGAAAATATGGAAAATCTTTTCTGGAAAATCTTTTCCTTCCAAACAAACAGACCCGATGTATTTCGTTTTCCGTGAATTTTCGTTCAGCGGTAACGGGGCGGTGGTGGGTTTATTCAAGTTATAGCTTTCTCATCTTCGTTTTGTGAATTCCAGCTACAGCGGTGTTGAACGTGGTGGGTTTGAGAGAAATCCGACGACTTAGGGCAACGGGATGAAGAATCATTAGTTGGACCGTTTGGTAGGGTTTCTTTTAACAGCAGTTAGCATCCTTGACATTTTGAAAATATCACTTACATCCCCTATTAATTGTAAAATAATTATATTAATTCTCGCTTCATACCAACATATATATCAAATAAATGAAGTTCAAAAAATTAAAAAAAAAGAAACAAAAGTTACTTTCTTTTCTTTTCCCTTTCTTTAACATTCTATCTTGTCCATTTTTTTTTGGATAATTATGCATTTTTTGGTAAATTGTCGTAAACTAAATTTTGTTTATCTTTTTTTTTTTGAGTAATTGTTGTAAGAGTGTAGTACAATTTCTTTGGTTATTTTTGTTTGATTTTTATATGAGAAGAGGTTGGAAAAAAGTAAGGTTCACAAAAAATTTAGTTTCACTCATGTAAAGTTATATTGGTGCTAATGTATTTCTTTATGAATATCATTTTTGTTTTTCAAATTTATACTTTTAGGAGCTATGGCTCCCTGATGTCATTTAAGAGTAACATCTTCTTTTTGTAAAATTTATTTTTGCTAATGGAGTGAAAAAAATGGTTTAAAAGTATTTCTGTTTAGCAAAAGGAGCAAAATGGTAGTTTAGAATTTTTAAAGATTTCTATCATATAAATAGTAAAAGTTAGGGAGGTAAGTGATATTTTTAAAATCTCAAAAGTATTAGGTGATATTAAGATAAACCTCAAGGGAGGTTTCTAATATTATCTCTATATTTTTGCTTAACACTTCAATAACATATATATTTCATATAACTGCTAGGGTAGGTTCTGTGGTCAGTGAGGACTCGTCAAGTTTTCTTCATTATTAGACTCAGGATTCGAATCAACAGTTGAGGATGAAAAGAATGTAAGACATTTATGTAGGCTCGGGCATGGGCTTGGTCCACAATTTGCCACATCATCATAAGTGCATTGAATATTCATAGATCTAAATTCTCATTTTCGTTTATTTCCTTTTTTTTTTCTACTATCAAGTATCAACTAGTTTTCCCTTTGCCATCATATTTATGCTGAACTAAGCCATTGGAACTGATTCTTAACGACACAAATTTATGGGAATAAAATTATGGCTCTTCCATTTCAAAACCCATCCCTAATGCACTTCTTTCTTAGATTTTTAGATCTACTAAAAAAATTGCAAGTATTACATTTTTAGAGGAATTGAGAAAGGCAGGTTTGATGAGACTCTAATCGGTGGATGAGGAAAGGATGAAATATTTGGAGGGGAAGTTGTAGTCCCTAATGGAGGTGAAGGGGATGCTTGTGGGGGAAGACAATCATTAGAGGGGATTGATGGTATAGATTGCAACTTGCAAGGTGACGAGTAAGAGGTAATGGTGGTGGCACAGAAGGAAGTGGTAATGCTATAGTTAGATAGGAAAAAGTAAAGAAGTGGGTGGTGATCTTTTATGGTGGTCATGATGATTGAAGAGCCAAGTTGGAGTTTAGAAAAAAAACTAGGGGGCTGCTTGGTTAAAGGGTTTGGGAATCACAGAAATGAATGAACCTCTTATTTGTTGCTTGGGTTAAGTTTATTGAAATGCAAATTTTGGAATCATTTCTAAAAAATCGAACTTATCCCATTCCCGAGCAAATTGGGAGGTTTTGGACAAAACCCTCAACTGATTCCCTCAGACAATATTTATGACGGGCCTATCCTCTCTTTCTCTCCATCACACGCCGCACCTTCTGTTCTTCTTTTTCATCAGATTTCCTATCTCTTTTTCTTCATCTCTTATCCAAAATTTTTTCTCCGTTGCCTCTGCAATTTTCTTCTCCGTTGCCTCTGCAATTTTTTTCTCCGTATGCAAGCTTTTCTCTTCCTTCTTCTCTGTTTTATCAGGCTATTCACTAGCTAGCTAAAAATAAAAAAGAAAAGAAGGGAATGTGACACAATAACACTAACTGGACCAAAATGCTATGCTCTGGACCCATCACCTTCTCACTTTTATTCCACTCACGCTATTCACTGTGTTTTCTTGAATTACGCATTCAATGGAAGCTCAGAAACAAAGGGTGAATCGATTCTTGATCTTTTGGTTATTTGATGCGTGAATACTGGTATAGTTTGGGTGGGCTTCTGGTTGCCTTGTACTTATTTGTAAAATTGTTTGCCTGAATACCTTTCAGTTTCATAGTTATGGGCATTAAATACAAAACCTGCCAGTTTCCCATAAAGAACTGGTATGTTATGAGCAATTTCTTTTTTTTTTTAACTTTCACATATTTAATTTATGTTAAATACAAAACATACTACTTTTCCTTTGAGCACTATTTAACCATTTTTTTCCATAAAGAGCTGGTACGTTTCCCATAAAGAGTTGGTACAAAACATACTATAAAACCTGTCAGTTTCCCATAAAGAGCTGGTATGTTATGCACTATTTAACCAATTTTTCATATTTAAACAAATTTATGAAAATTAAAATAATGTATTTGAAAGTTGCGTTTTTATTTGGAAGAACGCATTCCTTGGATGCATTTTTCACCCTTTGGGAAGAGACTCAAAAATCGCCGCCCTTTGGGAAGTTAGTTTAAAAACTCCCTCTTTTTGGGAATTTACTCCTTGTTAATGTAGCTACTATATTTATTTTCTGTTATTAATTTTTTTTTATGGTTTATGATTTTCTTATGTTTTATAAAAAAGTTAATAACTATTGTAGTTACAATTATGGAGATGTTAATTTGTCGTATGTGTAATTCTTTTGTTTTATAAGAATTGTTATATCAGGGGTAAATTTGAAATTTAATTGCATTTAATTCCGAAACACTCATCAAACCAAGCATTAGGAATTGGGATGATGCTAATTCCAATGTGTGAACCAAGTTAGATATTGGAATGAAAAGTTTAATTTCAAAACCAGAGTCTATGATTCCATTTTCATTTCCAATTTTAATCTGCGAAACAAGCATCCCCTAGAAGGTGTCAATTGAAAATTAGGCTTTGTGAAGGAGAGAGCTTGCGGATTAAAAATTTATCCATGATGATGTGGCAAATTATGAACCACTTGATTTACTAATGGGCCCATAGGCTGTACCTACACATGTTTTTGCCTATTTGTATGAACATCTTAATATTTTCCCTCAACACTTCAGTAATATGAATATTTCATGCAACACATAAATCACTTGTAAACACCAAATTTTTGATTTTTTTTAACTTTGTTTATTTAATTAATTGATTAATTTAATTTTAGCTTTATTTGTTCATTTTTTTAGGTTTTTTAGTTTGTTTTATTTTATTTATTTTATTTATTTTGTTTTTGGTACTAATTTTCAAGAAAAAAAGAAGAAAAGAGAAAAAAAAGTAAAAAAAAATGACAAATGGAGGGGGCATGCATGGGGACAAGTGTCCCTTTGGTTTTTTAACAACACATCACCTAGGTGGTAAGGTGTTTAGACACTTGTAGGATAGGGATTTTGAAAAGAAAAAACAGAAAAGAAAAAGGATGAGATGGCGGACTAAAAAAAAGGGAGAGAAAAAAAGCTGACGGGGAAAAAAGGGAGGAGGTTTCTGGTCTGAGAGCTGGGTGGAGAGTAAAAGAAACAAAGGGAGAAAAATAGAGAGGGGCAGCTTGGTTTTGGGCATGAAAGCTTCGGCGAACCGAGGAAAAAATCAGAAAAAGGAAGAAGGAAGAAAGCTGGGGAAGACAGAGGGCTTTCAGCTGAAAAGGGAAAGAAAAACTAAGGAAAAAAAACAGAAAGAACGGAGGGCGGCTAAGGCTGATGATCTGGGCAACGAAAGAGCTGGAAAAAGCTAAGAAGAAAATCGAGAGAGCTCTCGGACGGAGGACTAAGTAGGAAATGGCAGCAGCAGCGCGCCACCGCCTTCATCCCCTGCTGCCATTCCCGAGACCAGCGTTCCAGAAACCGCCGTTGCTCACCGAGCCATCACCACCTCGTCGGACATCCATCACCATCGTCTGCAAATCTTCAACCGAACAGATGCGGTAAGTCATCTTCCTCCCTTTAAAAATTCTGTCTTCTCTTCCAGCTTAGACCCATAAGAATCTCAAAACAGAGATTAGCTTATTGTGATTTTTATGTTGATTGTGCGCAATTTTGAGCATACTTGCTTTCTGTATTGATTGGGATTGAATGTCTTTATGTTTTCTTACCAATTCTTGGGCTGATTAACTTCAAATTGAACAAAGAATCGGTGAAATTTCTTATACTCATTTGGTGTTCGACGAAATGCCCAGCTAAAAATTCTTATTGAAAGATGCTTTGTTTGCATTTTTTTTTTCGTGTGAAGAAATCGGTTAAGTTGGTCAATTCGTTTCCTCACGTTTGAGAAAATTTTGATGCATTGCTGTCTTCCATTTTTCCGTCTCTCATGATTCCGGTCGAATGAACTCAAACTGAAATGGTATGAGAAGAAATTTGTGTGATTTTCATGTTGATTGAAAAAGGCTAGAATAAAAACTGATTTCTCGAATTGGCTCTGTTGTAAGAAAGACGGAAGTGTCGGATTGATGTCTGATCCGTGGGGAAGAAGACCGGTTGTCCAAAATTGCAATTTCAGTCCCTCCATTTTCTTTTTGTTTTGTGATTTGGTCCTGGATTTTCTGAGCTTCATAATTTGCCTCCAACACCTTCATAAGTTCTTCAATTAGGTCCCTGCTTTTGTTGCATTTGAAACCCTCAAGCTTCCCCTTATTCTGCTATGGCCCAAAGCTTGGAATAATCTAACCTATTTCGCCCTTTTTAAGTTTAACCCACTTTTTACATGTTTTATGTGATTTTTGGATAGATTAATGCTGGGATTTGATGCATAATTAGAGGTTAGCAAACTTTAGTTGGGTTTTTATCTTGTTGGGTTTCATAAAATAAAATTAGGTTTGGTTTGGACTTGTTGTTTGGGTTTGACAAATGGATTAATGACTTGTTTTTTCTGGGTTGTTAACATGGGCTGGAGAGATAAAGCCCATATTTTTTTAGTTGAGTTTTGCTTGGACTCAAAATAGGCTGGCCTGCTTGCTCTCTCAGGGCTTCCGATTGGGCCAAGTGAGTTTTGGCCCAATCAAATAAATAAAATAGCCCAGTGGCCTGATCCATTAAGAAATCAGAGAACGAATTTGCAGAATGGTCCTCGGACTTTTCCTTAATTATACTATGGCCCTAAAACTTTAGGCGTTTTCTAATTGGGTCCCTAAATTAATTGCAAATAGGTCCCTAAACTTTATTTTTCTTTAATTTTTGACCTCAAAACTTTGTTAATTTTTACAATCAAGTCCTTTCTTCTTTTGACTTCTTAAATGTGGGTTGTTTATATGATTTAATTGATTCAATTTCACAATTCATTTTTATCTTTTATGATTATTTGTTAATTAAAGTGATGCCTTGACCTTTTCTTTGTATTTTGGAGGGTAAATAAGTGATTTCACTTCATTAGAGCCCCAACTCAAGGGAGGTACACCCTATCCCTTATTTTGACTTATTTGATCCTATATGCACTTATGTGAAATTATGTGTGAAATTGCATGTTTCTTTTTGAATATTCTCATTATATTTGTTCATTTAGTTACTTTATTTGTTTTAATTTTGTATATTTATTTTAATTTAATTTGTAATTATTTGAGAGGGCAATTAAATGCCACAATTGTAATAGTTAGGTTATTATATCATTTTATTCTTTCCCCCCCTTTAGATTGTAGTAGGGTTTCCCGAATGTAATAGTTAAGGCTTTATTTGCTTTATTTGCCTTGTGTGTTTTTGTATGCCTATGTGTTATGTGTTACTTGCTTTCCTAGGGTCTTGCATCTAGACATGATGCTTATGTGTTATGTACTATATGTGATTTATGTGTTTATTTGCTTTATTATGCTTTATCTGATTTCTTAGACTGTAATAAATGCATGTTATGACACTAGTCCAATGCTAGCTGTGATTTCTTTCCCGTCACCACACTAGTCCAACGCTAGTTGTGGCTCTTTGTTCCGATTTCCCACTAGTCTAATGCTAGTGAGGATCCAAAGACATGGGTTAGTCCAATGCTAGACCCTTAGGGACCTCCCTCGCTAGATCATGTTTGTATGATTACATTACATTTCATGCATATTGTCGCACCCCACTTTTTGATAGGGTGAATGTAGTGTGTGGGATATGTATGTGAACGTGTGCGAAAATGAAAATAAAAGGCCGTGGGATTGTGAAATGCGACGGTTTGGCCAAACAAAGTTTCAAAAAGGGTTTTTTTTTTTTTAAAATGGAGTCGCCACTTGGTATAGAGTTAGAGTGTACCAAGTCACCCAAAAAGTGATTTTTTGGAAAAAAAGTAAACAAACCCTTTTTAAAGAATTTTTAGGTCTACGTAGCCAAAGAAAGGGATCGGGGGTCACATTTGATAAGGAAGAAGGCAAAGGCAAAGCCTAAGACACTCCCTTACCCTAGCCAAAACTAGTTGCGTAACTTAGCCCCTCTTTTCCTAATTTCTTCTACCCAAAGTATGTGTTGCATGTTGGATATGACTAATGGATGAAAAAATGTAATCCTAAATCTAAAATGTCTCTTATGAGGCTTTTTGGTCCCAATCACATGAATTGTGATGGCCAGTAAGGAAAGCCCTCATAGAGGTCACGAGTAATGCAAATGAAGACCCAAATATGAATGCGAGCGTGAAAATGTAAGCGGAATGCAAAATAAAATACAAATGTAAGTGCTAGTGTGCAAATGTAAGAAAGGTGCATGTGTGCAAATATAAGAAAAGTGCAAGTGTGCAAATTGAGAAAATAAAGGTGTTTGTGTGCAAGTGGATGAAAATATGGTATAATAGTAGTAAATGCATCTAAGTACAATTGGGTGCAGTTTGTGAGGTAGAAAATAAATGATAAAAGAAAAAAAATGTGCAAACATGGCATGTGGATTGAGAAAAATATAAGTTATGAGAAAATGTGGATAAAAGAGTGAGGAAGTGATATGATAAGAATGAGAGTGCATGAACCTAGAGGAATGCATCAAGTCGGGTACGGGAATGACTCCTAATTTCACGACTTTAATTTTCCCTTTGATTAGAAGGAAGAACTAGCGTGCTAAGGCTATTTTGTAGCCACACTCGCTCGTTTCCCTTATCGAAAGGGGACTCTCAGGCAAATGTACTCTACAACTAGCATGAAGATGCAAAAATCTAAAATGAAGGGGGAAGGATTGGAGGAGCATGCCAAATGCTAAAAAACTAAAAAAATGCATGAAATGTAGTGAAACATGCAAGTATGTACTAACAAGAGGTGACAGCGTCTAGCATTGGACTAGCCCTTTCTAAAATTCTCTCACAAGCATTGGACTTGTAAGAGCTCAAGGGGACAACCATGACTAGCATTGGACTAGCCACGGTTACGTGCATTTGCATCCATCATACACATATATAAGTAATGTGCATAATTAAAGCAAGTAGGCATGTGAGCACGTAATTCACATAACACATAAGCATGCATATCTAGATGCCAAAACCTAAGAAAGCGATTAAGCACATAGCACCTAAACATGCAAATCGCACAGGCAAAAATAAAGCAAAGAAGCCCTAACTATTACATTTGAGGGGGGAAGCCTACTACAATCTAAAAGGGGAAATAAGAAGAAATAAAATGATTAAATCCCTAACTATTACAACTTTGGCATTCAAGTGCCTTCCAAATGATCGAAATTAAAAATAACTATTCAAAACTAGAACAAATAAAGTAAATAATAAATAAATAAATAAGTAAAACGAAAACATTCAAAAGGCACGCAATTAAGCTCATAAATCACATAAGCACATAGGGTCAAATAAAGGAGAATAAGGGATAGAGTATACCTCCCTTGCGTTGGAGCTCTAATGGAGTGAAATTATTTTATTTACCCTCCAAAAACAAAGAAAAGTCAGGGCACCTCTTTAATTAACAAAATAATCCATAAAAATGGAAATTGAATCACTCAAAGCGTTCAAATAAACTAGACAGCTCATATTCATTAAATTGAAACAAACAAGGTCCCAATTGAAGCAATTAAAGAAGTTAAATGGGCTAATTTGATTGATTTTTCTAATTATTTGGGCCATAGCAGAATTGGACAAAAAGCAAGGGGTAAAAAACCATTTTTTTATTTTTGGTTTGCATGCAAGCTTACGTAGAAGACAAATTTCTGCAACTAAAGCTTTCTGCAACTTTTACTTCCGCGAGCTTCCTCCTCATTCTACCAGGTAGATTAAAATGCGAATCTCAAGCAAAACCCCAAGTTTGTCAATCTAAGCTAACAAAACTTCAACCCATTCAATTAACATCCTTAAACGCAATCATTCATCCCCAGAAAATCCCATCGAAGCAGCTAGACATAAAGATGCAGCAAGGGTGCCAAAGGAGGAAACTTGCGGTGAATCCAATTAAACAACAGCAATTCTGGGTTACTTGAGTGTTTGCACAACAATAAGCACAACAACAGAGAAAAAAAAAAAGAAGATGACAGCATGCATGCACACGAGAGCTGCTAGCCATTCGAAGTTTTCATTGCTTCTGCAATTTTTCTGTTGCAAAACTGGCAGCTTCAACTTCAATTAGCACAACTGATGCTTCAAAAAAATGCGAGGGACTCTATGGCTGCAACGAATGGGCTTGCCATGTTGCAGCCTGCTGTGACGCCGCTCCTTGCTGCTTTAAATTGCAGCAAGCATATACACAGCATCACTAACGCACAGCAGACAGACCCAAATGAAACTCAAGCCAAACCAGAACCTCAATCACCCCAAAAAAAAAATCAGTTTTGTCTAATCGCTGCAACAACCAGAAGCTTCGAGCTTGTTGCTTGTTGCAGCAGATTTCCGTGCACAAATCCCAGCCGAACACAGCTTGAAACCAAACAACAGGCTTACCAAATGCGCTTCCCGCAGCACCAAGAAAATCAGAATAAAAAAAACATGCAAAGTTGGAAAATTTCTGCGGCTTCACAATTCAACCAAAACAGATTCATGCGAAGTGATTTGAACCATACCTTTTGATATATCAACCATACTTAAAGGCCATAACTGCTAACATCACCAAAACAGAACTACCTACTTCCAACAGATCCAATAATACAGCTAAATACGGAAAAAATGCAGTGAAACCACAAAGAAAGAAACTTGCAGCAAACTCGACGTGGTACACCAATCAAACGACCAGCAAACTCCAAACTTCAGACAGACTAAAAGCTTCAGCATCCCAAAAAGGAGAATGATTCTGCCAACATGGCTGCAACTCTTATGTTTAAACACACAAACAAAATTCAGACGAAGAAAGCTTGCAAATCTAAAAAAAAAATTCTGCAACTTTCTTTTGGCAAACTTTAGGTTTAAGCATCAACTAAATGGAGCTAGGAATGACTCCTATACTCCGGGTTTCATGAACTATAACAACACACGATTCAAACACAGAGACATAGAGCTGAAACAAGTTATCACACGGCCACACGGGTTTCTACAAAGAAACAGAGATGAAACCACAAAGAAAGGAAACAAAACATGCATGCACAAGGAGGAAATTCATGCAATGAACCCCAGATCTTCACAAAATGGTATGAAAATGACAGCAAGAAAGGCTAGAGTCACCTGCAAACGTCTGTGAAGTAAACCAAACGGGAAAGCTCAGGAAAGTGACGTTGGTTTCTGGGAAAAGACAACGCCCAGGCAGATTTGTTGCAGCGGTAGCAACACCTCGTTTTCCCTTTTCCTCTGTTGTTTTCTTCCTTTCAGATCTCTCTCTACCGCCCCTTTACTTCCCCAGATCTTCTCTGAAACCCTTAGCTCCAGAAACCTAGTCGTCAGTTCCAGATTCCCAAGGCCCCAGCCGCTGCACCTTCCTCCTCTCTGGTTTCTTTTTCCTAGCTGTCGAACTCTCCCAGTTCCGTTTCCTCTCCAGCTCTCCCTTTTCTCTCTTCTTTCCGACCGAAGCTCTCTTGTCACCAGAACCCTAGCCGCCTCTTCCCTCCGTTTTTTCCTCTCTCTCTGCCCAGAAAACTCTATCTCTCTCGGCTCTTTTCTCTCTAGCTATCCACGCCGTCAATAGCCTCTCTCTGGTTTTTCCTTGCCCTTTTTCCAAAAGCTCTCTCAGTTTCACCTCCAATCTCACACAGAAACTCAGCCCTCTCTCTCGCTTTCTCTTTCACTCTTTCTCGGCCCCTTTTTCTTTCAGCTAAACTCCCAGCCCCCTCTCAGCCGTCAACCTCTCTGTCCTCTCTCTCCTGGCCGCGGCTATCCTTTTTATAGGAACCCCCAATCCCTAAACCCTCACCTCAAAGGTGAGGATAAGGGATTGGTTTCTACCAAGATTTCCAGCCCTCCGATCTTCCAGCAATCTCCCCGTAAAAATGACATCCTCTTTTGCCGCTGCTGCATGCACGGCACATTGTCCCTTTTTTTTTTTCAAGAAAACATTGAATTTAAAACAACTACAACTAAAGCATATTTTTTGAATGCTTTTCTTTTCTTTTCAAAAAATTCTATGTTAAAACTTAAAAATAAAAATAATAAAATAAAAAACTAAAAAACTAAAAATTAAAAAGTGAATAAAACTAACACGACAAATAAAAATTAAGACAAAATAGTAAATGCAAATTACACTAAAATTTTGGTGTCTACACATATCTTTCCATTTTTTTAGGATCTTTATCATTTTTACATAATATTTCCCCTAATAAAATATCCCTTATCCCTTTGTATATATAACATTTAGATTTGCATCTCATTTAGGAAATTAGGGGGTAGATTAGTGCATTTTGCCTGATTAGACTAGAGATAACCCCTTAAATATGGGATATGGATGAGTTTGGCTTTCTAAGCCTTAGCACGCTCGTATTCCCTCTATTAAAAGGAACATTGAAAGTCACGATCGTAAGTCCCCGCACCCATCATGATGCATTCCTTTAGGTCATACACATTTGTATATTATTATTTTCTCTACTTTTCCTTTCTTTCGAGTCTCATGACTTGCATTATTCGTGACTTTTTCAAAGAGTTTTTATTGGGGTCACAATTAATGTGATTGGTACCAAGTAAGCTTTGAAGATGCATTTCGACCCCCCGACACCCTCTTAGGTTTAGGGTATGCATTCATATAGTACATCCAAATGTGATAAATCTTAAGGGTAAAATAAGAAAATCTTTGACTAAATCGCGCAACTAGCCTTGGCTAGGTTGAAAGGGTGCCTTGGATTCTTATCCTTGCCTTTCCTTTCTTCAAATGTGACTCCCGAATCTTTTTCTCTGATTTTTGTAGACTTGGAGTCGTTTAAAAAGGGTTTTTCTAATTTTTCTTTAAAAATTCATTTTTTGGTGACTTGGTACACCTTAACTCTATACCAAGTGACGACTCCAATTTTCATTCAAAAAAACCCTTTTTCAAACTATATTTTGGGTCAAATCGTCGCATTTTCAAGTCCCATTTAGACCCATGTTTTTCATTCTCTTCTTAAATAAAAAATTCATTTTCCAATCAAAAATTGAACCAAAAGCCATTTTTCTAAACTCGTCTTTTATTTTTCTTTATAAAAAATGGGGCGCGACAGTTGGCGACTCCACTGGGGACTTAGAGAGTCCGAGCATATTGATTTAGTCGAAACTTTTCTTCTTTTAACCTTTTCATATATCGCATTTGGATGTTTAGGGTTGCATTGTTTCTTTTTTAGGATTTTTTGCATTCCACGCGTATCAACTCACTCCCTCGCCTATTTGCGTACGATTGATTTGATGGATGGATGGCTTATTTATGTGATCCTGCGCCTTGCATTGCATTTTGGGTGGGGGATATTACCCTAGAGTCTCGCGTTGGTTCTCAATCCCTCCCCTCCAAACGAGCACTAGCATACGTGCATACGATTTATTTTTTATTCCTCATTTATTTTTCTTTTAGTGGCTTATCACGCCACTCCACCCTATTAGGATTTTAGGCGACTCACTTGGACTTGTGATCGCGACACGATGTGTATGTAGCATGATCCGAGGGGTCACTCGATCTTCCATTTTAAGCTTTGGGTTGATAGCCTTTAGCTTTTAATCGAAGGTTGAGGATTTTCGATAGATTCACTCATGACATGTAGCCGTGACACGATGTGTGCGTAGCAGTGTCTGGGGAATCGCTCGAGCCACCGACAAGAAACCTTGGAAGTGATGACCTTTGGTTTCCAAGTCTGAAAGCTCGGGGACCTAAAACCTATCGAGTCTAGATGCATTAGTGAGCCAATACCTCATGCATCCATGATAGTTTATCTAGGGTAGAGTCTGCCTTACCCTATTAGGGACACTATTCACGAGGGGAGGGACCCAACCCCTCTATTTCTTTTATTGCTTTATCTCTTTGAATTGTTACAAATGTGTTATGTGTATTTATCTGATTGAACTAACTTGTCTTGGGTTTTGTCTCCATTGCATTCATAAGCCCCAGGAAATAAGAGTCCTGACATGGTACTCTCTAGGAGCCTACCCTATTTGATATGACACGTTTAAATTCAATGTTCCGCATTTGCACCATGAATCTATTTCATTTTAGGCTCACCCCGACATACAAAAAGGGGTTCCCGTAGGACACGTTTCATTGGTGTACTGCATATTTAGTCGCTTTGATAAACTGGCATCATGCATCCACCATAGAGGGAATGCCATTTAGGGGATCCCGTGCTAAGGATAAATCGCCATGTATCTCGGATATATAATCCAATGAGACTTGCACGTTTATATTTCTTGTACTATCCAAAGGAGTAGTGTACGAGGTAAGGTAGGATCCGATCTTTTCAAAGAGGGCAAAACAATTTTTGCACATTAGAATATGAGCATCTAACAATCATTTTTTGGCCATTTTCAACATAGTTGGTAAAAATCCCTTGCTTAAAGGACATTGACCTGAAGAAATTCACAGATAATTCCCCATTGTTAAGACGATAAATGTATTGAGACCAAATTTTGATTTTAGGAGGCTCATAAACTAATGCATCGCAATGATTTTCTTGAAACTACCAATGGGTAGACAATTTGATCAATTTTTGAATAAACCATCAATTTCATTTAATTCATTGGACCATTTTATTCATCAATTTCATCCAATTCATTTTGTCAATTCATTCAATTTTAGGACAATCTAATCATTTTTTAATAAATCATTAACTCCGTTCCATTCATTTGGCCAATTCACCCGTTTTTAGGGCAATTGAACCAATTTTGAATAAATTATCAATTTCATTTGATCAATTTACCCCTTTTAGGGTGGTCCGATCAATTTTGGATAAATCAAATTCCATTCAATTCATTTGACTAGCTTACCTATTTTTAGGGCAATTCGATCGTTTTTGAATAAATCATCAATTTTATCCAATCCATTTGACCCGCTTTTTCCCCTTTAGGGTTTAAGTCTAAGGTTTACTGAATAAATTAATCGAGACATTACAATTTCTTTTGCACATCATTTTATGTGTTGATCAAAGCAAGCAATCGATTCGGACTTCGTCCTCATTTTTTTTAGGACAAATGTCTCTTCTCACTCCAATTGGCCAAAATTTTCAAATCATTTTTCACTCAATCAGTTGATCGGATTCATCAGGTATTGTATCGTGCCTATTTTAGATGATTGCATTTTCATGCTAGGCCTACCCTTGGCACTAAAAGGGTTCCCCCATAGGACATGCATACCGATTTTATAATCTTGCCTACTAACTCGAGGTATTTTTTGTTTTGTTTTTCCCCCCTCCCATGCATTCATAAAAATGCTTCAATAAGGTAAAGAATATTTTTCTATATCTGATGATAATTTTGATCTAATAAAGTGTCAAAATTACAAGTATTATTTGATTTTTGGGCAGGCCTTACAATGAAAACATGAAAGATCCATCTGAAAGCTCTAGGTTAAAGTCTCTCAGAGACTTTATAATTATTTTTCAAAGGAAAATTCTGTTTATTTGATTTGTTAATACATTTTTTTCAAAAGAAAAGGAGACAAAAAGTATATATGTGGAGCTCTTTAGAAGTTTTCTCTTCTCATTTGTATTATAATTGAACGAGAAATTTTGTTTTAAACTTTTTCAGCAATAAAGTTTTTAGACAATTATTATTTTGTATATATTTATGTACATTTCATTCTTTTACTCATTAGAGATTTCATGATGAATTTTAAGAAAATAAGACCAAATTGAAATTTCTCAACCTCCAGCCTGAAAATTCATAAGTGTATGCTTTCTAAAATCCTTACGTACACTAGATTGGTGATCCGAATTATACAATAAGAGTGCTCAGAGTAAAAAAAAAAAAAGAAAAAAAAAGGTGAACGGTCACTCAAAAGGCCCAATGAGATACCTTTTCTCTTTCACTTAACCTCAAAATAAAATCAGTCACATTGATTGATAAATTGTAAATTGGGGCAATCTTTGCTTGAAAAATGTCTATTGTGTCTAATTATATTCAATTCACATCTAAGTGAAAGCAAGAATGTGCATTATTCTTGTTTGTTTTGAAAATTTGGAATGATACTTCGAGCGTTCATTTCTCTACCCATACAGATTTTGATCATTTGCTCTCCCATTTGAGTCTTTAAAAGAATAATTTCGTTTCAAATAAGCGTCTTGATGATCCCTACATTGGAAAATTCTTAAATATAAAAAAGGGAGTGGATTTTTAATGACCATTTCGTTACTTTGGTTGTCATGAGGTGTAAGAATGATACTTTGGCCATCGTTTCTACAACCTAAACACTATTTATCCCTTGTATCCTCATTTGAGCTAAACTGGGTGGTTCTTTTCAAAAGCACTTACGATCGCATCCCACATTGGGGAAGGAGATTGGAGAATTTTCCAAGAGGAGAAAGAAAAAGCAAAAATGCTAAAAATTAAAAGAAAATAGGGAATCACAAATTGGAGAAATTTGATTCTACTTTGGCTTCAATTTTGAAAAAAAAGAAAGAAGAAAAGAAAAGAGAAAAAGAGAAAAGGAAAAGGAAGAGTGTCCGGCAAATCATCTATGTTTCACAGATATGGATGAACGGGAGTCATCCTCAGTTAATTACTTCAGGTACATGCGAGAGATTTCGCATTAATGAAAATTTTCTTTCAGGGTTAATGTAAGGAACAGAATAAAAGTCAGACCCTCTTCTTTTCCAATTCAACATTCTATCCCTAGTTATCCTTTTTGAGCCTTCAGAATAAAATATTTCGTTTGGCAATCCCTGAGGATCGCAAACCCCACACTGAGGCAAGTTTGAGTTGAAAAGGAAAGAAAAGTCCCAAGAGGTGAAAAGTGATAAAGCAACAAAATCAAAAGTAAAAAAAAAAGAGAACCTCGGTTAAGCATAAATTGGGACAAAATTTGAAAATTTCAAAGAAATGGCAAAAGGCTGAAAAAAATGAAAGAAAAAAGGAGGCTCAATTGAGAATAAACTGGGGCAAGTTATGATTTAACCCTAAAAGAGGGTTGATACAATAATGCGATCTCAGATCATTTAAACCATTTTTAAAATCCGCTTTCAAGCCTTAACTTTTCTAAGCACCCCACCAGACCCCATTGCAAAAGCCGAAAGTCCTGACTTCTGTTCTTTGCAATATCTTTATCAAGAAACTTTCTAATTAATGGGCAAGTGATGCTTATATACTGATGCCAGGAATTTTTTAAATGTATTTCTGAATTGATTAGCTGTGAAGTTGATAGTGTTCATTATGTGAAAACCCGCAAGGACACCTTTGGGAAAAAGAAGAAAGAAAAAGCAAGGGAAATAAATGCAAAAGAAAAAATGCAAAAAGATTCGATGTTGAAGTCCCTGTTGAGTAATTATAAAAGTCAAACAAAGGTCAAGATCTTTGAGTCCAAATTGGGGCAATTCTGGAAAAATACGATCTTCGGTGCAATGTCCTTGAAAGTCTTATTCTTTAACTATCATTTTCAAGCCACATTACAAGCTCATAAAGTCCATCGCTGACTTATCCTTCATGACAATCCAAAGTGAGAATTATGCTCATAAGAAATCCATCAATCATTTGTGATCACAAGGGTATAACCAGTTTTCACATGTTTAGCTATCGTTTCTATCCATAAGTTGCAAGCCTATAAAGTTTAAATATTGACTAAGTTTTCTCAAAAAATAAGAGTGACAAACTATTTACTTTCACTAAGATGTGATATTGAATGGAGTACATACAATTTGGGCACAAGAATAAAACAGATCCTAACTTCCCATTTTCCTTAGTCACCTCAAAAAGCAGAAATAGCACCCACTTGATTGGTCCTGAAAGACGTGCTAACAAGAAGTGGTGACCCATTACTCTAAGCATCGATGCTAAGGTGAGAAAGAAATCTTCTGTAATTTGGTATTATTTCGAGATATTCCTCATGAAATTTTCTGTTAGGAAACATAGTTTCTTACATTGTTCAAATAAATGGAGAGTCATCCAGACAAATTTTTGCAATTAAATGGGCCCATACTAGGGCAAATTTTCATTTGAGAGATTTTGCAAAATGGGCCCATACTGGGGCAAATTTTTATTCATGAGATTTCACAAAATAAGCCCATACTGGGGCAAAAATTTTTGTAATACATCTGAGAATTTAATCCAAGAATCAAATAATATACTTTCAAATCAATCACGCTACTCTTTTCATGAGTAATAGTTGCATTAATTTTCAAAATAAGAAATTTAAGTGCATGTTGTACTTTGGTAAGCCCCTTGTGCAGGAATTCATGGCTTGAAATTGATGAAAAGGCGTAAGTCAGAATCTTGGGAATTAAGGCCTTAAGGAGGAGCAACCATGCCGTAACGCAAATCAAATGATCGGCTGCATAATAATTGGTGGAAATTGGAGCAAATTATTTTTGAGAAGATTCTCCCAAATGGAAACATTGGAAAAATCAAGGAAAAAAAAAGAAGAAAAGAAAGAAAGAAGCACAAGACAAAACAAAAGGGGTGGAGGCGACCTTAGCGAAAACCCGAAAGGGCACTAAGTGCTTTCGCCAACACCGGACTCAGGAGCAGAGATATTTGAAAGGGCCAAGGCTGACGTTTCATGCCAAAGGTTTTGCACAGTGTATGATCATAATCATGGGATTTGGGCAAGTGACAATCTTTTGATTTACTAAAAGCGCAATTGGATCTGTTCATCCTTGGGAAAGCACAATGGAACAACGAACAGCTGACAATCTTGATTCTAGACAGAGAAGTTTTGTTTCAATGGAATGCCAAAAATTGAAAGCCTTAAAGTGGCTTGTTGTGAAAATAGCTCGTCGAACAAAAATGAAGATCACGTTGGGCCTGAATTTTGTGCCGCCAACATCTCGTTGGGTTTGGACTTTATGTCGCCAATGCAACCAAGGCAGGCTCGGGTGTAATCCCACTGACCAATTCATCATACTGGGGCAAATTATTTTGGAAATAAAAAAAAAATTCAAAAAGTCAAAAAAATTTAAAAAAAAAACAAAAATCAAAAATCAAAAGTCAAAAGTCAAAAGTCAAAAGTCAAAAAATCAAAAAATTCAAAAAAAAAAAATCAAAAATCAAAAATCAAATCAAGTTTCATCACGGCAGGTTCGGGTTTAATCCCACTGACCGATTGTCAGAGCATTTTTCATTTGCACTGCCACTAGCCGTGGGTCAGTCCCACTAGTGAGCATTTCATTTTCACTGCCACTAAACATGGGTCAGTCCCACTAGTGAGCATTTCATTTTCATTGCCGCTGAACATGGGTTAGGCTTACCAGTGTGCATTTTATTTTCATTGCCGCTAAACATGGGTCAGTCCCACTAGTGTGCATTCCATTTAAATTTCCTGTTTCAGGTCAGTCCCGATTTTAAATTTCCTGTTCGGGTCAGTCCCGATTTTAAATTTCTGTTCGGGTCAGTCTCGATTTTAAATTTCCTATTTCGGGTCAGTCCAGATTTTAAATTTCCTGTCCGGTCAGTCCCGTTTAAATTTCCTGTTCGGGTCAGTCCCGATTTTAAATTTCTGTTCGGGTCAGTCCCGATTTTAAATTTCCTGTTCGGTCAGTGATTTTAAATTTCTGTTCGGGTCGTCCCGATTTTAAATTTCCTGTTTCGGGTCAGTCCGATTTTAAATTTCCTGTCAAAATTTCCTGTCCGGGTCAGTCCAGTTTAAATTTCTTGTTTCGGGTCAGTCCCGTTTAAATTTTCTGTCCGGGTCAGTCCCGATTTTAATTTTTCTGTCCGGGTCAGTCCCGTTTAAATTTCCTGTTTCGGGTCAGTTCCGATTTTAAATTTCCTGTCTGGGTCAGTCCCGTTTAAATTTTTTGCTCGGGTCAGTCCCCTTTTAAATTTCTTGTTCGGGTCAGTCCCGATTTTAAATTTTCTGTTTCGGGTCAGTCCCGATTTTAAATTTCTTATTTGGGTCAGTCCCATTTTAAAATTTTGTCAAAAAGGGTCAGTCCCTATTTCTAAAGCGTCAGTCGTTCGAACAGTTTGCAGCCGAATAACACAGGTAAGCATTTGGTGTCTACGTCTTTGTCTCAAGTTTTTCCAAAATTCAGACAAAGAGGGGCAAACTGTAGACACCAAATTTTTGATTTTTTTTAAACTTTGTTTATTTAATTAATTAATTAATTTAATTTTAGCTTTATTTGTTCATTTTTTTAGGTTTTTTAGTTTATTTTATTTATTTTGTTTATTTTGTTTTTGGTACTAATTTTCAGGAAAAAAAAAAGAAAAGAGAAAAAAAAAGTAAAAAAAAATGACAAATGGAGGGGGCATGCATAGGGATGGCAATGGGGCGGGGGTGGGCGGGGGATCCTTCCCCCATCCCCCGCCCCGTATCCCCCGCGAAAAAAGAAATTAACTTATCATAAATATTCATTTACAATAATACAATTATAAATAACGTTAAATAAAATTAAATAGCTGTCAAGATAAAAATAAAGTATAACAAGTCAAGTTACATTCATTCTAGTATTCAAAAAATTCGGTCGAGTTGATTTCTCATATTCAACAAACTAAAAACACTCAACAATAAATTCAACTTTTCTCTTCATTAATATAACTTAACAACTTCAGAACATTTGCTCTTCGTCAACCTCGAGATGTGATAACTCACTTGATAAAGCAATCCTGACATTTGATGTTAAAATAAAAGAAGAATCTTGTCAACAGAGTATAGTGTATAACAAATAATTGGAGAAAATCAATTTAGATGAATCAAATTTCTTTAATACCTATTCAGTAACACAATCAACATCATCTTCTTCATCAAATAATGTATTACATGACATCCCTTCCGAAGTAGAAGAAGTAGCTGCACCAAAAAAAATAGCCACTGATTTACTAAATAAAGAAATGCAAAAAAAAATGTATAAATTTAAAAGTAAAAGTTAAATCTTTTGTATACCATTTATTTCATTCCAGAGCCAAGTGCGAGTACACATCAATGCTTCCAAGGTATTAGCGTGAAGTTTACATCGATGAGGACTAATTATTCTTGCACAAGTACTAAATGCAGATTCAGATGCCACACTTGAGACGGGTACAACTAGAATATCCTTAGCCATTTTTTGTAAAGTGGGATATTTAACCCCATGTGTTTTCCACCAACCAAGTATGTCAAAAGTCGGAACTCTTGGTAACACATTTTCCTCAAAATAAAAATCCAATTCCGTCTTAGAAGTAACATCCATAGAGTTAGAAACCACAAACTTATCAAAATCAGCAAGGGGATCCGTTTCAACTTCATTCTTATCATGACTCCCACTAACATGCTCACTATGTGAAGCCATGCACTGACTATCAACTCTATTTTCACCCAAACTAGATCGGTATTGATAATCATGTAACAAAGAATAACAATTTTGACGAATTGCTTCAATTTTCATGAATGATTCATCACCATAAATGATAGGAAAATAATACTCAATCAACTTCATTTTGTATCTGGGATCCAAAACTGCAGCAATACCAAGTATCACATTACAATCTTCCCAATATTTTTGATATTTTGCCATCATCTTTTCTGCTATTACTCTAATTAAACAATTTGAAATTTTCATCCATTGAGCCAATGATACCTTAATGTCACAAACTTTTGCAAAAAATTCATTTGATGTAGGATATCGAGTACCGGAGAACATTTCAGTGACTTGGTAGAATAATTTCAACTTCTCACAAATGGCATTACAAACTACCCAATCATCATCACTTGGCAAACTAGTGTAGTGTTTCTCACGCACTTTAACCCGTGGAAATACGTCTTTATAAATTGCAGCTGTTTGCAACATTAAAAAAGTCGAATTCCAACGGGTTTTACAATCCAAACACAACTTTTTACTAGAAGAAATGCGCAATTGGCGAGCCGCTTCTTCAAAATTTTCAATTCTAGCAGCAGAAGCAGTCCAATACACCACATTATCACGAATTCTTTCAATACCACCCGATATCATTTCTAAACCATCTTTGACAATCAAATTTAAGATATGGGCAGCACACCGCATTTGAAGCACTAAACCATCTATCAACAAATCACTCACATTCAACTTTTCCAACAAACAATTAATCATGCCATCATTGGTGGAACAGTTATCTAAGGTAATCGTAGATATCTTACGATCAATATTCCAATCCATCAATGAACTAAGAAGCACATCACTTAACACTTCTTTGGTATGTGGAGCAGGAACATAGATAAACCTAAATAAAAGAAAAAAATAAGTTGCTCATGTATAACAAACAATTAACATAATTCAAGTTTTTAACTTTTGAAAACATACCTCAAAATTTGACTTTGTAAGATCCAAGACTCATCAATATAATGTGCAGTGATAGCCATGAAGCCTTTCTTTGTGTTGCTAGAAGTCCACATATCGGTTGTAACTGCTATCTTACTTCCAAGCTTCTCCAAAATATTACAATTCTTCAATCTTTGCAATTCATAGATCTTCAAAATATCTCCTTTAATTGTATTTCTTGACACAAGTTTAAAACATGGCTGCAAACTCTTAACAAATTTTTGAAAGCCTATGTGATCCACAATAGATAATGGATACTCATGCAATACAATTGCAGATGCAAGCTCATGGCATGACTGTGGCGACTCCACTTCCCCCTAAGGCGAACCAGAGGGTTGGCGGGCCGTCTGCCTAACTCTCGCCAAGACTCACACAAGTAAACTATCCAACTCCTTTCGAAGAATAACCTAAACTATTACAACACCGTTTCCTTCCAAATAGGCTGAAGACTAAAACCACATTAACTTCAGAGATAACAGCATTTTTAAGATAGCCAATCGTCGACTCTTAAATACCTTACGCGTTACAAACCAGGCAACAAAAACATACAATCCAAATACATTAGTACAAGCCAAATAACAATTCCAGGGTTTACACTTTTCCAGCTTCCAGCGGCAATCCAAAATAAAAGTTACAATGTTTAACTCAAACTACATGCATAAAAGTGAAATTAGATTTCAAGTCTTGCTCAAGTGTCAGGACCTGTCAAGGAAAACAAATGAACGTGGGGTGAGCTAAAGCTCAGTGGTGCCCCAAAACATGCAATCACTTAAATCAAACAGCGAGTAACAATTTCACAAATTGAACAATTAGGAAAGCGTATAACAGCACAAGATAGGATACAGGGCTCTCAGGAGCCATTCTCCACGAACTTGATCAAAATTTTCCGTAGCCGACCCTCCGTCAACTTTCACTACCTAAGGTCCATGTAGATCTTCTTATTTTTCTTAACTCCGGCCACCAATCATACCCCTTTACCAAGCCCGCACGACAAACACGAGATTGGTAATACTCGAGTATACCTTAGGGACTGGTCGAGAAATTCATCCAACGACGTTGCGTCCAACAAGAGATTGGGGACTAGTCGAGGAATTCATCCAACGACGTTACGTCCAACAAGAGATTAGGGACTAGTCGAGGAATTCATCCAACAACGTTACGTCCAACAAGAGATTACCAGGTCAGGGTAAGAGTCCTTTCCACCATTAAGGTGTAGTACACTCCCCTGCCTAGTGATTAACAAGTGCAAGCAAGTATTCATGAAAACATTTCAAGCAAGTCACTACTCGAACGGCTAGTGTGATAAAGTACACACTGCTCACTTCGATGGATCAGAAACCATTTTTCCAAATATCACATATCAAGTCAAGAAAGCACTTTAATCAAGTAAGCATAGAACAAGCAGGGACACTCACCAAGAATGAAGTCACCAGTCAAGCTGGGAATCAAAATCTGCGTCCTCGCTAGATCCTAGAAAACCAAGTTTTAAGAACTATAAGTTTTCTATCCAAGTTCTAGGTTTATAAATATAAAAGATTCTCTAGTATATAAATAGTTTATTTTCTCAAAATAATTCAACAATCCACTTAAGACTAAAACTAGTAAAAGTAGCAAAATATTCCGTATAGTTTCCTTAAAAATACTTTTCTTTCTAGAGGTGCAACTAAATCTAATTTACTTGAAGTAAGTTTTCTTGCCGAGCAAGTTTTCTACGCTTTTTAGTTAAAATTATTAAAATCTCGTATTTTGTCAATTTTCCTCTAGACATCTAGCCAGGGACAAATTTTAAGGAAAGAAAAGGAGGTAAAACAAGACTTAGGGTTTTTAGAAACTAGTGAAATCGTTTTCTAAAAGTAATAAGGTTAGTTTAAGCTAAAGAGAAAAATATCGGGTCGGCAAAGTTTAGAAAATTTCTACACAGGACTTTCTAACGTTAACGTACAATACCAAGTTTTATCGTTCGATACTAGACGAAGATATATTTAAATAGTTTGCTTAAAACTTTCTCAAGTTCACAGGACCAAAATGGATTTCTTATGATTCCGATTCACAAGCACGTAATATTTCAGATTTGTCAATATAGCAAACTCACATTTCAAATAGAAATCTCACTAGGGCTTCGTCAATCATTAGCCCTAGGTTTCAACAGATTCATTTCTGATCAAAAATTAAACAAAAGACCAAGGCTTCGTCAATCATTAGCTCTTGGTATCCAACATTCATTTCTTATAGCAATATAGCCAAAATTTCAAAGATTAAAAATCAATAACATGTATTTGAACCAAGGACAAATTTGCAACAACCTCTTTTCCAAGATTGCAACCAAAACCTCATTGTTTGTAACAATTACAGATTAAACATTTTCCAGCCATTTTTTTTTTCCAAAATATCCATTCCAATGCCAAGAAATTCCATCGACTAAACCGCTAGTGGTTTATCCACCAAGTAACTTCCATGTCAACATTTCAGCCATAAAATCAAATGGTCACCCCAAAATTTCACATGCATAACCATCTTAATATATTCTAAAGTGAAATCAACCAACTAGAACTAATAACATGTAATTCCAGCAATTAATTCCATTAAAAATTTAACGCTTGTGCAAATCACTTAAATAGCCAAGAACTCAACCCAAAAACATGAAGAATGTCATGGCGGCTTAACTCTCAAGCAATTCTAAAAATTCAGATTTCTTTCTTCTTCTCTTTTTTTTTTCCACGGCTCAACAGCCACATGCATGGCTATCTTACAATATTATAAAGTGCAATCAACAAGTATAGGATATTTTACAGCGAATCAAACTTTAATGTAACAATCTGGAACCCAAAATTTGCAAAAGAAATCTGGAAAAATTCTTTCTTCTTCCCTCGGCTAAGCTGAGAAATTCCAGCACTTTGCTTCAACATTTTTGGTCTTAAATCCGAATTTACCTCAGTTGAATCATTGTGTTAAGTACCCAAAACTAACATGCAAGGCTACTTAATGAAATTACTATCATTTCTAGTTCAGATCAAGTTCGGACAGCAACTATAAACATCCACAAATCCAGAAATTCATTCGGCTATTCTCGGATGATCTTGCATGCAGCAGATTTTCTTGTTCATTTTTTTTTCTTGCTTAACCGAGCTAATGAGCTGCATGCAAAGCTTAATCATCTTGTCTTAAATTAGTTAATCACATTTATAAGCTTAGATTGCCTCAGGGAAACAAAATTAAAGCTGCATTTCCATTTCAGCTTCTCGGCAAACCCATTCCTTCCAAATCAGATTTTTCTAATGCTTTGATTTCATCATCCGGAAGCATAAACTTCACATGCAAGCTCTTAAACAGCTTCATCTACCCATAATTAGCTAGCCTAAGTCTAGAATTTACCTCGGCTGGAAGCTCAGCTCACGCAACAAGAAGCTGCAATGTTTCTTTCTCGGCTAGCTCTCTGACAGCACAGGAATGCAGCCCGCCAACTCCCTCTCTTGCTCAAGCTTGCACGCGGAATGGAATGGAGGATGATCGCAGCTGGTTGAGGTTGAAGAAAGGAATGGAAGCTCTAGGCAGTGAGGAAGAGGATGATAAAACTCACGCGGTTATCACTCACACTCACTCGCGAACAGTTTAAGAAAGCAACTTGCGCAACTTCCTCCCTTGCTCAAGCTTCTGATCAGACAGGAAAATGGGAAGCTCGGCTCTTCACTCTCGGTCGATAATAACAAGGCAAAGAGAGAATGTTGTTGTGGTTTGAGGTGTGATAGTGGAGTGGAGATGGGGTGCTGAAATGAAGATGAATCACGGATGGAGGAGGTTGAGTGTTTGAGAGGAGAAAGGAAATGTGATCCGGCAGAAATGGAATTGTGATTTTAAAAGGTTGGCCAATGGATCCTTGGTGGTTGCATGGTAACTTCCGAGGTGGTGGAGGCTATTTTACTCTTTTCACGTTTCCTCCGAATTTCCACTTAAGTCCTTATTCTTAATCTAATTCCAAAATTTACCCTAATTGTAATTTGAATGCCTAATAATATACTATTCTCGCAAAGATTCGATTATCGAGATTTTAACGTCCTAAGTATACTAAGTGCACTTGTAACGGTTTTGTCTAAAATTTACCGACTTCATCTTATTGCTAAGGTTCCTATTAACACTTAACATTATTAACGATTAAAACTAGCTATCGGAATTCAAGGAATTAATATTAAGGCGATAAAATAATTTACATCAAGAAATATCAATTTATCTTGGCAAGAATCAAGTAATTTCAATATTTTACACAATTGAATTGTTTGTAGCATAAAAACTATTTTTACGTGCTTATTTAAGAACAAGTAAAGATAGAAGTGGGATTTATTAAAAAAAATCTAACATGCAAAAGTAATATGTAACTGTATATTTATTATTATTATTATTATTTTATATATATATTTTTTCGAGGTTCTCACAGTGACTGTTGTTGATCGAACACATGATTGTGCAATTCTTGTTTGCCATCATTCTTTTTACTACCACTTCGAAGTAACATTTGCCTAATATCTTGTTTAGG
This sequence comes from Coffea eugenioides, assembly GCF_003713205.1. Classification (NCBI taxonomy): domain Eukaryota; kingdom Viridiplantae; phylum Streptophyta; class Magnoliopsida; order Gentianales; family Rubiaceae; genus Coffea; species Coffea eugenioides. Next base: position 22,807,996 of record NC_040042.1, on the reverse strand, counting down.
CCTTTTAGCACACCTGTTGTAATGATCATGCAAGGTACTCGTCCCATGAGTGGTGCCTATCTTGTATTTTTTTTTACAATACTTGCACACACCATAAAAAATGCCATTTTCACCTTTCTCTCTATCAAAATGTGCCCAAACTTTTGATTTTAATTTTCTTTTTCCTCCTTCAATTTCATATTCATCTTCTTCTACTGTATCTGTCAAGTCAATTGATTCAACATTCCTTGATTGTGGAGTTGATGAATTATCCCTTTGTTCAGATGCAATTAGATTTTCGGACTGATTCATCGTAAAAAGAATTCTACAAAGACAAGAAAGCAAATAGCATAATAAGTGGACTGCTCACAAACATGAAATATAAATATAATTTTTCACTTACATTAAAATTACAGGTCCTCTGTTTAGAATCTAAAGGAGCACAAATGGATCATTACTGATCCGAAATATATCATTTGGAGTTATTTCAGCATTATACATATATCCATGGCTATCTTTTTTTTTAATAATACTAAAATCTTAAACCATTTAATTGCCGTAAATCATTAGGCTTTCGTATTTACATTTTCATTAAGGCTTTTCACAAACATCTTATATGCACGCAAACAACTATCCTTTGTTTGATTAATTTCGAATTAAAGCAAACCAAAAATTGTAACACAGTGCATTTACAATACTAATACAAACTAACAAGATAAAAGGGGGAAAAATTAGCAGTGAAATTTAAATATACAGAAGGTTAAAAAAGTGAAAGCAAAAGGACCTTCACTCTGCGCCTGTTTTCAAATTTAGTACCCAAAGAAATTACCTAAAGTCTCTCTGAGATCTGGTCCTTAATGAAAGTTCGTTTCTCTTCGATTTGTTAATTGACAATCCGAGAAGACGACAAATGCTCAGAGTGTTTCTGGAAGCAACGGAAGATTGATCCGAAAAGCATGAATAACACAAGCAATGATGAGCAGATTCGTGTATGCATCAACCATTTGAAATTTATATTCAACTATAGACAACAGCATCATGACACATGAGGACAAATCCTATAGTTCTATGGCAGCTTAATTGGACTGGACGATTATTACCCAACCCAAAAAAAAAAACAAAAAAGAAAGAAGAAGACTGGACGACCAGTTATCATCCCCTGTCGTAATTTGTAATTGCAAGCTTTGGTGCACTAATTTAAGGGCAAATATATCCACAATTTTCTGGATCTTCAACCTGGAATTTCCTACTCCATACTTTATTTATTTATTTTTTTTGGTTTGGGGAGGTAAGAGGTTTCCTTCTACACGCTTGATACGACGACCGTATTTGACACAATTTGAAAAGTCATGCAAGAAAATATTTGGCCCAATAGTGGAGATTTGGTCGAAGCAAAGAAACAAATCAACAGAAAATTACGTAGAACCTGGAATTGGAAACTTCCAACTTGTCAATCAGTTTCTTCTCACTTGCTGACGAAGATATGAGCTCGATCTGGGATTCTGGGTTGGGTAAAATTTTAGAAGGATTTAGACAGAGAATGGGTTTAGTTGAGTAGTGAGTAGTGACTGATTACTGATTAGAATTGAGGGAAATAGGAGGTGACGGCGGTGGCTGCCCTTCTGCGAAGGAGGGAAAAATGGGAACGGCCGAATGGGGGATAGATAATTAGGGCTTTTGTTACTTGACTTACACTTACTTCTGTGTATTAATTATATATATATATATATATATTGCGGGGGACGGGGCGGGTGTATGTTGCCCTATCCCCCGCCCCGTTTTAAGGCGGGGGTAAAATATTTACCCCCGCCCCGCCCCATTTGTACCCCTGCGGGAACCCGCCCCCATTGCCATCCCTAGGCATGCATGGGGACAAGTGTCCCTTTGGTTTTTTAACAACACATTACCTAGGTGGCAAGGTGTTTAGACACTTGTAGGATAGGGATTTTGAAAAGAAAAAACAGAAAAGAAAAAGGATGAGATGGCGGACTAAAAAAAGAGAGAGAGAAAAAAAGCTGACGGGGGAAAAAGGGAGGAGGTTTCTGGTCTGAGAGCTGGGTGGAGAGTAAAAGAAACAGAGGGAGAAAAATAGAGAGGGGCGGCTAGGTTTTGGGCATGAAAGCTTCGGCGAACCGAGGAAAAAATCAGAAAAAGGAAGAAGGAAGAAAGCTGGGGAAGACAGAGGGCTTTCAGCTGAAAAGGGAAAGAAAAACTAAGGAAAAAAAACAGAAAGAACGGAGGGCGGCTAAGGGTGATGATCTGGGCAACGAAGGAGCTGGAAAAAGCTAAGAAGAAAACCGAGAGAGCTCTCGCAGGGAGACTAAGTAGGAAATGGCAGCAGCAAGCGCGCCACCACGTGCCTTCATCCCTGCTGCATTCCTGAGACGCAGCATTCCAGAAACCGGCCGTCGCTACACCGAGCCATCACCACCGCCTTCGTCGGACATCCATCCACATCGTGCTGCAAATCTTCAACCGAACAGATGCGGTTAAGCTCCATCTTCCTCCTTTAAAAATTTCTGTCTTTCTGCTTCCAGCTTAAGACCCATAAGATCCCTCAAAACAGAGAATTAGCTTATTGTGATTTTTATGTTTTGATTGTGCGGCAATTTTTGAGCATACTTGCTTTTGTATTGATTGGGATTGAATGTCTTTATATGTTTTCTTACCAATTCTTGGGCTGATTAACTTCAAATTGAACAAAGAATCGGTGAAATTTCTTATACTCATTTGGTGTTCGACGAAATGCCCAGCTAAAAATTCTTATTGAAAGATGCTTTGTTTGCATTTTTTTTTTCGTGTGAAGAAATCGGTTAAGTTGGTCAATTCGTTTCCTCACGTTTGAGAAAATTTTGATGCATTGCTGTCTTCCATTTTTCCGTCTCTCATGATTCCGGTCGAATGAACTCAAACTGAAATGGTATGAGAAGAAATTTGTGTGATTTTCATGTTGATTGAAAAAGGCTAGAATAAAAACTGATTTCTCGAATTGGCTCTGTTGTAAGAAAGACGGAAGTGTCGGATTGATGTCTGATCCGTGGGGAAGAAGACCGGTTGTCCAAAATTGCAATTTCAGTCCCTCCATTTTCTTTTTGTTTTGTGATTTGGTCCTGGATTTTCTGAGCTTCATAATTTGCCTCCAACACCTTCATAAGTTCTTCAATTAGGTCCCTGCTTTTGTTGCATTTGAAACCCTCAAGCTTCCCCTTATTCTGCTATGGCCCAAAGCTTGGAATAATCTAACCTATTTCGCCCTTTTTAAGTTTAACCCACTTTTTACATGTTTTATGTGATTTTTGGATAGATTAATGCTGGGATTTGATGCATAATTAGAGGTTAGCAAACTTTAGTTGGGTTTTTATCTTGTTGGGTTTCATAAAATAAAATTAGGTTTGGTTTGGACTTGTTGTTTGGGTTTGACAAATGGATTAATGACTTGTTTTTTCTGGGTTGTTAACATGGGCTGGAGAGATAAAGCCCATATTTTTTTAGTTGAGTTTTGCTTGGACTCAAAATAGGCTGGCCTGCTTGCTCTCTCAGGGCTTCCGATTGGGCCAAGTGAGTTTTGGCCCAATCAAATAAATAAAATAGCCCAGTGGCCTGATCCATTAAGAAATCAGAGAACGAATTTGCAGAATGGTCCTCGGACTTTTCCTTAATTATACTATGGCCCTAAAACTTTAGGCGTTTTCTAATTGGGTCCCTAAATTAATTGCAAATAGGTCCCTAAACTTTATTTTTCTTTAATTTTTGACCTCAAAACTTTGTTAATTTTTACAATCAAGTCCTTTCTTCTTTTGACTTCTTAAATGTGGGTTGTTTATATGATTTAATTGATTCAATTTCACAATTCATTTTTATCTTTTATGATTATTTGTTAATTAAAGTGATGCCTTGACCTTTTCTTTGTATTTTGGAGGGTAAACTAATGTCGACTTCACTTCATTAGAGCCCACTCAAGGGAGGTACACCCTATCTTATTTTGCTTATTTGATCCTATGTGCACTTATGTGAAATTAGGGATGGCAACGGGGCGGGGTTTGGGGCGGGGGACCCCTCCGTCCCCGCGGCCCCGTTGCCTATTAGTTCCCCCCGTCCCCCGCCTCCCGCTCCCCCCGCCCCGCCTTGCCCCGCTTCCCCCGCGGGGGCACCCGCGGGGTTAATAAAATTTTATTATAATTAATTTTTAATAAATAATCAAGTACTAAAATATCAACACATCACCAAATTATTATTCATTGTAATTTTACAATTGAAACTCATAAAAACAATCAAACAGAAGTTATTTGAATACAATCCAATATGATGAAATAAATATAACTAAAATAGTCAAATTTTCACTTTTAGTACAAATGCAATCACTAATTCATCATTGTGTTTGTGCTTTTTTTTGAGAAAAAAGTGTTATTCTATTAAGTGTAATTAGAAATTTAGTATAAATGTATTAGTAAATTTAGTATAACTAATTAATAAATTCTATTAGTAGACATGTATAATTATTCATAATATTAGTAGACATGTATCAATTATATTACATAAACTAATATACATTATATAATACATCTAACTAATAATATCATTATCATAAATTTATAACTAATTAACTTACATATTATATATAATTATATATATTTATATATTTTTTTTTGTTTTGCGGGTGGCGGGACGGGGGATGGGGCGGGGGTATACTCTCCCGCCCCGTTTCTAAGCGGGGGGAAAAAATTCCCCCCCCCCCC